>NW_026652281.1:33259260-33507167 GCF_009828535.3 Hylobates moloch
TTGCTGAGTTTTTGTTTGTCTGTGCCCTGCCCCCAGAGGTGGAGCCTACAGAGGCAGGCAGGCCTCCTTGAGCTATGGTGGGCTCCACCCAGTTCGAGCTTCCTGGCTGCTTTGTTTACCTAAGCAAGCCTGGGCAATGGCGGGCGCCCCTCCCCCAGCCTCGCTGCCGCCTTGCAGCTTGATCTCAGACTGCTGTGCTAGCAATCAGCAAGACTCCGTGGGCATAAGACCCTCCGAGCCAGGTGCGGGACACAATCTCCTAGTGTGCCGTTTTCCAGGCCCATTGGAGAAGCGCAGTATTAGGATGGGACTGACCCAATATTCCAGGTGCCGTCTGTTTCCCCTTTCTTTGACTAGGAAAGGGAACTCCCTGACCCCTTGCACTTCCCGAGTGAGGCAATGCCTCGCCCTGCTTCGGCTCGCGCACAGTGCGCTTCACCGTCTGTCCTGCACCCACTGTTAGGCACTCCCTAGTGAGATGAAACCGGTACCTCAAGCAGAAATGCAGAAATCACCAGTCTTCTGTGTCGCTGGGGCTGGGAGCTGGAGACCGGAGCTGTTCCTATTCGGCCATCTTGGCTCCACCCCCCCATGTCAGATTCTTAAAGCACATTGGCCATTTCTGGATCCTGAGGCCACCTTGCTCCATTCTCCTTTTCCAGACCTACATCTCATAAGCCATTTGAGACAAATGGCTATGCTGCTTGTTCTTAAGAACATCTGGTAAGAGATTTTTTTTGACAAAATACATATAAAAACTACTAGCCAACTAATATTATTTAATACATTTGACCTCATTTTGCAGAAACATCCAAGGGCAACCAAACACGACTGTGTGGAAATTTATCAAAACTTTCTAGCTATGTTCTTCATGGTAATGGAAGCCAAGTGCATAGCAATAAAAGAAAAGCAGCAGGAGCTCCTCAGATTAGGCTGTTTTCTAAGGTATTACTCATCTTGTTATGAAATTTTCTATGTTAATTTATTGCCCACCCCTTAAGAAAAGTTAGCAGTTTAGAGCATCCAAGGAGCCAGAGCTAAAAGCCACAAGAAAGATAACAAGCTTGAAAACCATTCATTCATCGAGTCAACAAACTTTAATTTGGAATTTTTCTGTGTAACTAGTTTTTCTAAGCAGAGGGACACAGCCCATGAGGAAGAATGCAGTCTAATTGCCTGTCCCATGCTGGTGACTTTCTACTAGGTATTATGGGCCAGTATTTTCCAAAGTATGACAATTGCTCCTCTGTGGAATGTGAGTAGGTTTTTAGGTCTCTGTGAGAGAACATTCCCGAGCCTTAGCCCCAGATTTGATGTGTTTTATTTTAGTTTTTAAACATTGTTTATTATGGAAAATTTCAAAAGATACATAAAATTGGAGAATTTATAAGCCCATGTACCCATCATCCAGTTTTTAAACGATCAACATTTTGCCCATGTTATTTTATCTACCTTATATTTTTTCTGGAGTATTTTAAGTAATAACACATTTTTATTTCAATGGTTAAACATTTTAATCTGAATAACAAAAAATATATAACTAGCACATCAAATCTATAATTTCACAACATTATTGCTTTGGACAAAACTAAACTAAATTTAACTTTTAAAACTGCTACACAGATATGGCAAAGTTCAAGAAGAGAGCACACAGATGGCTACAGTTTATGAACTGTTGTTAGAGGCAACAAGAGATTGAGAGATAGTAGACATTCCCCTTCATCTTCCCTCCCACAGTGAGGGTAGGATAGTTAGAGGAGATTCCATCTTCTGCAGAAAGTGCTTAGTACCATGCCTGGCACTTAATAAGTACCTATAAAATAGAAGCTAATATCATTTGTTGAAAGGCATCTTTGATTCCAGAGAACTGATACTGGCTAACATTTATTAGGCCCTTACTGTGTACACGTTAGGAGCGGGAAATTCGTATGGGTCTGCAGCAACCTCAATTCTTGCCTCTTCAGAAGAAAGAATTTGACCAAGGGGCGTAAGGCAGGGGAGACTGAGGCAAGTTTTAACTCAGGAGTGAAAGTTTACTTAAAAATTGTAGAGCAGAAACAAAAGGAAGTAAAGTACGCTTGGAAGAGGGCCAAAGGGGTGACTTGAGAGATTAAAGTGCACTGTTTGTCCTTTGACTTGGGGCTTTATACGTTGGCATGCTTCCAGGGCCTGTATTACTTTTCCCCTGATTCTTCCCTTGGTATGGGCTGTCCACATGCACGGTGGCCTGCCAGCACTTGGGAGGGGCTGCATGCATAGTGTATTTACTGAAGTTGTACACATGTTCATTTGAGGCATTTTTCCCTTACCAGTCAAGCGTTTCTAGAGGAAGGTCATACCAGTTGAACTCCACCATTTTGCCTCTTAGTGCACATGCTTGAGCCCACTTACCCAACTCCTGAGATCTTATCGGGAAGCTGCTAATCACCAGTTTCAGATTTTTTTCCATCTATTGGGAGACGGCCATTCCCTGGCACCAGCTGCAACCAATTATTATTTTAGCGATACAGTTTAATGACCACCTGACCATACCCATCACCTGATGGTCACCTGACATTCCTAGTGGCCAGGGCTGGGGGGTGATGGGGGGCTCTCCTGCAGTGTTCACATCTACCTAACTACTCCAACATATGGACACTTCAGTGGAAGATTTACATACATTATCTCCTTTCATTTTCACAGTTAAACTATGAGTAGATACTAGTTTTCCCATTTTTAGAATTAAAAAGTTGAGGTTCAGATAAATTAAGTTACTTAAGATCACAAAGCTATTAAGTGGTGAAGCTAGGACTTGTATTCAAGCCTATCTTCCTCCATAGCTCATGTTGTTTTTCCACTGGGCTCCTCAAAAAGCCAGGGCCCACCTCCTGACCATGGGAGACAACTGGGGAAAGAACTAGACATGTAGAATTGGAGGACAGATTCTGCTATTTGCTAATATTGTGACCTGCAACATTTCACTTCATTTTTTCTGACCCTCTGTTTCTCATGCCTCGAATGGGGGTGCTAATATTAATTATCCAATTTCCAAGCACAAAATGCAATAATGTATATGGGAATCTGGCATTGTAGGCACTAAATAAATATTTGTACTATATTCAGACACCACCAATAGAGCATGTAATCTAGAGCAAACTCCTTTCCTCTCTGGGTCTTGGTGTCATCAGCTATGAAGAAGATGGGATCAACCTCAACATGCAAGAGTCCTGAGACCTGACTTCATTTTCCCAAAACAGTGCTCTCTGTTAGCATGAAGCAGTTAAGAGCAGTCATCATCCCTATCCTAATGGCAGTTAGATGTACCTCTTCAGAAGGGGGGATTGATGGCAGTGGCCACACCAGATGACCTGCCACTGCCATCACACTGGCTGCAGTGGAGAGGCATGGCCAAGGCTGCATGCTCCATGGATCAGGCAGGAATCCCACACTCCTGGGTGGGGCCGTAGCCTCCCAAGTTGTAGCTGCAGATCTGAGCCTCCCTGTGCTCTTGGGGGGCCAGGAGCAGGTAGGAGCCCTGCCCTTCCAGTTGCAGCTGCAGCCTCCCAAACCACAGCTGCAGACCCCGGCCTCCCACTCTGTGGAATAGGCACCCAGGGTGCATCTGCAGCCGCCCAAACCATGACTGCAGACTCAGGCATCCCTGCACTCTTGGAGGCCCAGGAAAGCCCCCTGCCACCCTTGCAGGCTCAGAAGTGCCTCCTCCTGCTGCCTGGCTTCTCCTTGCTGTCAGTGCCCTCTCCAGTCTTGAAACAAAGTTGGGGCAGAGCCTGGGTACCATGAACAGAAGCAGGAGGTAGACAGATTCCTGGATGGAAGGGGGCAGTTTCTGAAGGCTGGAGGCGGGGCTGCCAGTCCCATGGACCGGAATGGGAACTGGTGTCTTTTCTGCGCTTGCTATGGTCACCCATGGACTAATCAGCATGCACTTTCTCCTCTCTGAGGCCCATAAAAGCTCCAGGCACAGCCAGAGCTGAGAAAATGATGGAATTACCAGCTGCAGAGAGGAGCTACCCTCTCTGCTGAGCGCTTCAGAGACCTGCAGAGATGTTGGGACCACCAGCTGCAGAGAGGAGCAACCCACTCCAGGACCTCCTCTCTGCTAGGAGCTGGGCAGATGTCAGTATGACCAGCTGCAGATAGGAGCTACCCTCTCCAGGGCCTCCTCTCTGCAGAGAGCAACAAACATCAGCACAACCGGTAGCAGAGAGGAGCTACCCTCTCCAGGACCTTCTATTTGCTGAGAGCTGAACACTGGACAGGGTGACTTGCCTACAGAGAGGAGCTACAGAACCCACTGCAGTTCTCCTCTGAGCTGTTCTAACACTCAATAAAGCTCCTCTTCATCTTGTTCACCCTCCACTTGTCTGCATACCTCATTCTTCCTGGATGCAAGACAAGAACCCAGGCAAAGGTGCCACCAGCCACAGAGGTTTCTGGCCAGTAAATTGACACCCTAAAGATCCCATAGCACTTCTAGGGATAATATTCCAGAATTGTATTCTGATTAGACCACAATAAATATTACTGATTCTGAAGTTAATGAAAGTGACTAAACTTTGATTTGGTGGAATTTTACTTATAATTACTTAATCTATATTCCTTAGAAAGCAGAGGCTGAAAATGCTATGTTGCTACTGCTGTGATAGGGAGTGTGATACCACGGAGCAGAAGTGAGAGGAGTGAGGCAGGGAAGCAGAGAGAGAAATTCAAGCAGGCATAACTGAGCTGGTCACCACTAAATCTGATTGCTCTATCTTACAAGATCAGGACTTTGAAAAGCTGCATCCCAAGTCTGGAATTAAAAAAAAAAAACAATCTATCAGTTTTCGTCTCCCATTTGGGAGCATTTTGACTATGTGGTATTAATTCCTCCATAATTATGACTTGTGAAATTCTGGGGCCTGAGGCAGGGCCTCTGGATTCCTTGGAAGTTAAGAGGGAATCCTAGGATTGGAAGATTGAGGCTCATGGCATGGGTATGGAGCTGGGCTCTGGAAGGAGGTGCGTGGCAGAAATAATTGGAGCGGGGTGCCAAGGTGGCAGCTGGAACAGGAGACAGGTGAGGCTGAGAGGACCTGAAATTGGTATGTGATATGTTAATTTACACCCAATCAACTTCCAAATGGAATCTGATGAGGCTTACATATACAATAAGGATGATGGTGAAAAAGGAAATAATTCATAGCAAAGCAACAACAACAAAGTACCTCAGTTTCCTTATCTTTAAAAGGGAGGAGGACAAAGCAGCGGGCATTGGCTTCAGGCCTCCGGAATCCAGTGCTCACCCCACTCGCCACAGAAATGACTGCTGTCCACGCAGCCCACTTCAACTTGAAGTGGGACCCCCAAAGTCTAGAGATCAGGTCTCTGGCAGCTGAGAGACTTGTTACACAGGTTACAACCCTAGTAAACACCAATAGTAAGGGGCCCTCTATTAAGAAGAGAGGTCATTCTAAGAAGGTCCATGTTTTGGCTGCATCTGTTGAAGAAGCAGCTGAGAATTTCTTGGAGAAGGAGGAAAAAATTGTGAAGGAGAGCCAGTTTTCTCAAGGAATAGCTTGTGGCTGCTGTAGAATATGTTCGAAAACAAGGCGATTTGATGAAGACTGCTGCTGGAGAGTTCGCAGATGATCCCTGCTCTTCTGTGAAGCAAGGCAACATGGTTCAGGCAGCTTGAAGTTTGCTCTCTGCTGTTACCTCGTTGCTGATTTTGGCTGACATGGCAAATGTATACACGTTACATGTTCAGCTGAAAGTTGTGGAAGATGATATCTTGAAGTTGAGGAATGCTGGCAATGAGCAAGGCTTTGGAATGTAGTATAAAGCCCTAAAACCCGAAGTGAATAAGCTGAACATTATGGCAGTCAAAAGACAACAGGAACTGAAAGATGTTGGCCATCGTGATCAGATGGCTGCAGCTAGAGGAATCCTGCAGAAGAACATTCTGATCCTCTATACTGCATCCTAGGCATGCCTATACCACCCTGATGTTGCAGCCTGTAAGGCCAACAGGGACCTGATATACATGCAGCTGCAGTAGGTGGTCACAGGCATTTCCAAAGTAGCCCAGGCCACTGCCTCAGACAATGCCTCCCATCACCAGGGTGGAGGAGGACTAGAACTGGCATATGTACTCAATAACTTTGATAAACAAATCATTGTGGACCCTTTGAGCTTCAGCAAGGAGTGCTTTAGACCTTCCCTGGAGGAGCACCTGGAAGGCATCATTAGCGGAGCTGCCTTGATGGGCAACTCATCCTGCACGCATGATGACCGTCATGAGCGAATTGTGGCAGAGTGTAACACTGTCCTCCAGGTCCTGCAGGACCTGCTTTTGTAGTACATGGGCAATGCTGGATGTAAAGAAAGAAGTGATGCCCCCAATTCTGCTATAGATAAATTGACCAAGATGACCAGGGACTTGCGTAGACAGCTCCACAAAGCTGTCATGGACCACGTTTCAGATTCTTTCCTGGAAACCAGTGTTCCACTTTTGGTATTGATTTAAGCTGCAAAGAATGGAAATGAGAAATAAGGAGTATGCCAAAATTTTCTGTGAACATGGCAACAAATTGATTGAGGTTGCCAACTTGGCCTGTTCCATCTCAAATAATGAAGAAGGTGTAAAACTTGTTCGAATGTCTGCAAGCCAGTTAGAAGCCCTCTGTCCTCAGGTTGTCAGTGCTGCATTGGATTTAGCAAAACCACAGAGTAGACTGGCCCAAGAGAACATGGATCTTTTTAAAAGAACAATGGGAAAAACAAGTCCGTGTTCTCACAGATGCTGTTGATGACATTACTTCCATTGATGACTTCTTGGCTGTCTCAGAGAATCACATTTTGGAAAATGGAACAAATGCATCATTGCTCTCTAAGAGAAAGATGTGGATGGCCTGGACTGCACAGCTGGTGCAATTCAAGGTTGGGCAGCCTGGGCCATTCACATAGTCACCTCAGAGATGGACAACTATGAGCCAGGAGTCTACACAGAGAAGATTCTGGAAGCCACTAAGCTGCTTTCCAACACAGTCATGCCACGTTTTACTGAGCAAGCAGAAGCAGCTATGGAAGCCCTCAGCTCAGACCCTGCCCAGCCCATGGATGAGAATGAGTTTATCAATGCCTCCCACCTGGTATATGGTGGCATCTGGGACATGAGGAAAGCAGTGCTGATGATAAGGACCCCTGAGGACTTGGATGACTCTTACTTTGAGATGGAAGATTTCAATGTCAGAAGTAGGATGAGCATCCAGACAAAAGACAATCAGCTGATAGCTGGCCAGAGTGTCCAGGCGATCATGGCTCCGCTTCCCCAGTAGCAAAAAGTGAAGATTGCAGAACAGGTGGCCAGCTTCCAGGAAGAAAAGAGCAAGCTGGACGCTGAAGTGTCCAAATGGAACAACACTGCCAATGACATCATTGTGCTCGCCAAGCAGATGTACATGATTATGATGGAGATGACTGACTTTACCTGAGATAAAGGACCACTCAAAAATACATTAGATGTAATCAGTGCTTCAAAGAAAATTGCGGAGGCAGGATCCAGGATGGACAAGCTTGGCCGCACCATCGCAGACCACTGCCCTGACTCAGCCTGCAAGCAAGGCCGGTCTGCTCAACTGAGCCTGCTCCAGCTTGGCCTGCTGGCCTACCTGCACTGCATCGCCTTCTACTGCCACCAGCTGAACATCTGCAGCAAGGTCAAGGCTGAGGTGTAGAATCTCGACAGGGAGTTCATTGTCCCTGGAGTGGACAGCGCCACGTCCCTGATCTGGGCAACCAAGGACTGATGAATGCTGTGGTGCAGATGATGAAGACATCCTGCGTCACCTCTACCAAATACCAAAATTCGCAGGGTATGGCTTCCCTCAACCTTCCTGCTATGTCATGGAAGATAAAGGCACCAGAGAAAAAGCCCTTGGTGAAGAGAGAGAAACAGGATGAGTCACAGAGCAAGATGAAACGGGCATCTCAGAAGAAGCACATGAGCCCAGTGCAGGCCCTCAGTGAGTTCAAAGCCATGGACAGCATCTAAATCTGCCCAGGCCAGCTGCCCCCACCCCTCGCGGCTCCTGAAGATCAGGCACTGTTCATCACTCGAATGAATTTGCTGAATACAACACTGATGTTAGATTCCATGGGGAAATGGGCCGACTGTGAACCAGTCCAGGTGGTGAATTTTCCAAGGACATACTTGTGTTTAAGTTGATTAAAAATGTTTTTAGAATGCAGGAGCCTACTTCTAGCTGTATTTTTATATGCTTAAATAAAAGTAAAATTCCATAACCAAAGAGAATCCCACATTAAGTTGTTAGTAATGCTCTGACCAAGCTGTTCTGTTAGTAGTGGTGGCGTTAGGATTTGAGAGAAGGGAATTTGGCTCAGCCTCAGTTAAGAGGGTGTAGTCCAGATGGCTTGACAGCTTTTAAATGACCAAAGATGACCTGTGGTAAGCAACCTGGGCATCTTAGGAAGCAGTCCCTGGAGAAGGAATGTTCCCAGAAAGGTCTTTGAAGGGACAAACTCAGTAAACATAATGTATCATGAAGAGAACTGATTACTCTCTTGATGACATGAAATGAGAATTTTAATGCATGGTTATAATTACTAATGCATGCTGCTGCAGGACATTAATAAAGTTGCTTTTATGCAGGCACAAAAAAAGACGGTAATAATAGGACTTAACCATAGGGTTGTTGTAGTAATAGAATGAACTTAAACATTTAATACTTGTAAATAATTTAAAATATATGCAACATATAAAAGGCACTGTATGTTTGTTTTAAAAAATACTGCTAGTCCCATGAGCTTAGATGGTTTTGCAGCAGAGCACTAAATTTATCTCTAAGCTTTCTAGCAGTTAAGGAAAAAATAAAAATATGACAGCTTTCATAATTTACATTAACCGATTGAAATGAGCCTGCTAATTCTGAAACAGAGCCAATAATTTACCTGGCACAAACACCTAAAGGGAATTTATCCCAGGAGACATTAAAAACAGAATAAAACACGTTTTATTCTGGCTTAAGCAAGATTTGTAGAAGAGTTCTTCATCTGGCGAACTCTCTCATGGATACTTCATCAGAGAAAGCTATTTCTTCTGGAAGCTAAGGTAAACATGTTCATGTTTGTAGCATTCTGATGTGTAACCCTGAATCAGTGGTTTTCAACAGGAGCAGTTTTGCTCCCTGTGAGAACATTTGTCAATGTGTGGTGACTTTATGGTTGTCACAACTGGGGGTGGGGGAGCATGCTATCAGCATTTAGTAGACAGAGGCCAGAGATACTGCTAATACTGCACAGGACATACCTATACTATAAAAATTTATTCGTGTTTATCTGAAATTCAAATTTAACCAGGAATTCTGTATTTTAATTTGCTAACTCTGGCAACTCTAGCTGCCAAACTTCCTATAATGCACAGGACAGCCATTCACAACAGAGAATTGTCTGGCCTTCAATGTTAATAGCACGGAAGGTGAGAAATCCTGCCCAAAATGAAGACTAGATATTTGCATACTTTTCTAGAGGAATAGAGAAAAAGTATGGACATTAAAGTATCTTTCTTCCCTTCAGACTTTCCTTCAGAATTAGTTGATGATTGATTTCAGGTCAAAACCTCCAGCCTTGTCTAATTAAGTCATATCAATGATGCTGACTCCAGCAAACAGGTGACAAAGTGGATGTTCTACATGAAGCTTCTTGAAAATCCCCTAACATCTCTTGTCTGCACTAATAATTTGACACCACCTACTGCCTTAGGGTTGGGTTACCTGGACAGATTACTGAGTACACAATCTGCTAATCCAGAAATATTTATTGCGACTGACATTGAACAAGGTGATTTTGATGATAAAAAGGGGCAGGAAATAAGACTACAGTACTTGGCGGGTTTATATTTGAGTTGCAGAGGTAATAACTAGGGGAAGATACTTTAGGAAGATACTCTAAATCTCGTCTTTGTGTCAGATTAAGTGAAGGCTGGTGGTTTAACTAACAAGCTGGGACAGAGTTTAGGGTGAAGTTCATTTTCCAGAAGAGGGGCCCATCTCTTGGCTGGGCTGTGAGGCCGAGCAATTGTTGGGCTCCAGGGAGGCCTGGTCTCTCCAAGGAGGAAGCATGGGGTGCCATGTAGCTCCAGAACAGGGGAATGGAAAAGGCTTTGTGAGAAGCATCACTGCTTGGGACTGATTTGTAATCCCCCTTCCGCCTAAACTCCCTTTACTTCTCTGGCCGCCCATCACCAAGGCTCACATTATACTCTTTCTTTGGCTTCATTAGACACTTCTTCATGTAGTATGAGCCAAATTATTGCCCTATGATTTATCTAAAGAAGAAAATATTCTCTAAGTAGAACTGGAAAATGTCACAATTTAAATTCCTTCATGAAAATATCAATGAGTTAACCTTCACAGGCCTCTCATGCCTGAAATGAGACAAGTAGGGGTTATTGGTGTCTTCAATTGTTGTCCAGAGGATGTGCTTTGCATTCAGAGGTTGCATTGCTAACCATGAAATGGCACAGAAAAACGGGAAAATCAACTGCCAGCTGCTCCCCTCAGCTAAACTGCCTGTTTAAGAAGGTAGAAGATGCACTCTACCCAGAGCTGGCTCACCTGGGGTTGTATAAACACCTCTTATTCTTAACTCACATCAATTTTTGGTGACCTTCTCTTTGCCATTTCTTAGCTGTGAGATGATGGCTCCTGTATTTCTAACTTGATGCCATGGAAAAGAAAATGTAAGGCAGGACCATGCCATTTATTGAGGTAATGTGATAACAGATACACCGGCGACCCTGACTCACCTAGAAAGGATTCAATTACTCCTGTGTCCTCTGCTCAGACAGGAGTGAATTTTTTCATCCACTTTTGAAAGCTTGCCATCAAAAAAAAATAGCTGAAAATAACAACACCTTTTTTGTGATTGAAGGGTTAGTTTCAATTTTCTGAAAAATTAACCTCCATGGTACACTTCCTCCTCTCTGAAGGCTGAGAAACAAGGCTCCACTCTACTTGGATAATGTGCTCAATCCTCAGGCACACAGATTATTTCCCATTGGTTTCATTTTGAGATGGAGGGTTCTTGATGACATACAGTCATTTAAAAAAAAAAGCTTTTTTTTTTTTTTTATTATACTTTAGGTTTTAGGGTACATGTGCACAATGTGCAGGTTTGTTACATATGTATCCATGTGCCATGTTGATTTCCTGCACCCATTAACTCGTCATTTAGCGTTAGGTATATCTCCTAATTCTGTCCCTCCCCCCTCTCCCCACCCCACAACAGTCCCCGGAGTGTGATGTTCCCCTTCCTGTGTCCATGAGTTCTCATTGTTCAATTCCCACCTATGAGTGAGAACATGCAGTGTTTGGTTTTTTGTCCTTGCGATAGTTTACTGAGAATGATGTTTTCCAGTTTCATCCATGTCCCTACAAAGGACACGAACTCATCATTTTTTATGGCTGCATAGTATTCCATGGCATATATGTGCCACATTTTCTTAATCCAGTCTATCGTTGTTGGACATTTGAGTTGGTTCCAACTCTTTGCTATTGTGAATAGTGCCACAATAAACATACGTGTGCATGTGTCTTTATAGCAGCATGATTTATAGTCCTTTGGGTATATACCCAGTAATGGGATGGCTAGGTCAAATGGTATTTCTAGTTCTAGATCCCTGAGGAATCGCCACACTGACTTCCACAATGGTTGAACTAGTTTACAGTCCCACCAACAGTGTAAAAGTGTTCCTATTTCTCCACATCCTCTCCAGCACCTGTTGTTTCCTGCTTTTTTAATGATGGCCATTCTAACTGGTGTGAGATGGTATCTCATTGTTGTTTTGATTTGCATTTCTCTGATGGCTTTTAAATGGAATAACGTTAGATTTACAGAAACGTTGCAAAAACAGTACACAGAGTTTTTATATACCTGTCATCTAGTTTTCCCTATTGTTAACATCTTATATAACCAAGGTACCTTTGTCACAACTGAAAAGCCAACGTTAGTACATTACTATTAACTCTAGACTTTATTTGGATGCCACCAGCTTTTCCATTAATATCCTTTTTCCGTTGAAGGTTTCAATCCAGGGTGTCATGTTGCATTTAGTTGTCAGGTCTTCCCAGTTCTCTGGTCTGTGAAAGTTTCTCACTCTTTCCTCATTTTCAATGACTTTGTCAGTTTTAAGGAATAGTGCCCAGGTGCTTAGAATGTTCCCATGTCTGGATGTGTATGTGTGTTTTCACATAATTAACTGGGGTTACTGGGTTTTATAAAGAATAGCACAGAGGTAAAGTGTCCTTCTTGCCAAGCATATCATATTAGGGGCTACATGATAATCACATACGATGATGTTAAGCATCATTGCTTGGTGAAGGTGGCATCTGCCAGGTTTCTCCACTGTAAAGGTACTATTTTCCCCCTTTCTCTTCTCTGATCTTTTGCAACCAAATCACTAAGTCTAGCTCAGCCCCGGAAGGGGTTAAGCTCTATTCCCTTGAGTAGGGAGCGTCTACATATATTATTTTAAATTCTTGTCGAAGAAAAAATCCATACAGCCATTTTAATGAAATATTTTAAACAAATACACATAACAAACTCCTAAATTTAACAAATATTAATATTTTGCCAAATATGCTTCACTTTTGTTTTTTACATTAAAAAAAGTCATTCCTGATATGGTTGAAGTCTTTTGCTGTTTTCATTTACCTCACTCCTTCCCTATTGGTAAAAATAATCATGTTTTTACATATATGTATATATCCATAAAAAGACTTCCATGTTTATATGTTTTATTTTACAACTTGATTTTTTTCATTCAACTTTGTGTTTCTGAAATCTATCCAGGTTGAAGTGTGTATATGGAAAGAAAGGCATTTTAATCTCACCAGTAAATTGTCTCTAAATCACTTTACATATTAGGTTATTTGTGGAACTATTTCCTGTAGGGTGTCAGTCATCCCATGGTGTGTGAACTGTTGCAAGGTTTAGTCTTGGGAAGTGAATGATACCTCCTAACTTTGTTCTTAATAGCTGGACTCGGGGGGTTGTAGAAAGGTGAGAAGGAGGAGAAAAACTGTTCTATTTGGTAATTCCTACATTCTCTTTCTATTGGCTGTACCTTTTGTTATCCTTTCTAACCTGGCTACCCCTTCTCCAACATCTCTGTTTTCTGTCTTTCATTCTCTGGCGTAGGTGAATCATCAGAACAAGTACCTGGTAATCAGTGAGGAACAGCAGGAGGTTTCCACTCAGCCCTCACAAGACAATGCAAGGCACCACAGGACAGAAGATAGCAGAGTTTCAATAGCTGAGCTTCAAACTTTAATGTCTTAAAGCTCAAACTCAGTCTGTCCCTAATGAATACATCATCTTTCCCCACGAGTTGCTCTGCCATCAATGTTCCTAACTTCAGTATCCACCCAATTGCATGGGAACTGTCCTTCACTCCTACCTTTCTCTCTACTCCCACTAAATTATGCCCTAAGTCCTACTATTCCTATCTCCTAAATATCTTCATCCTTTTATTTCTGTATCGTTCCATGCCCTCACCCTCACCTTGGTTACATTAACTGACTCCCAAATTATTGATTATTGTAGCATATGCTCAACTGGGCTCCCTGTGTACAAGCTGTCAGAATCAAAATGGAGTCACTTGTGTTAAAAAGCAAAAACAAACACCAAACCAACACATGACAAATAGAGCTGGGGAATGTCATAAAGAGAATTTTCTCATGCTTTTGTGCCTGATAACAAAACTATCACAGAAGATTCTGCAAAAGCCACCTTGCAAAAAGGCCACAACATCCTTACACACACAAAAATACTTCTATAAGGACATCTTCCCTGCAAATGCGTGTGCAACCTTAGACTGACATCACCCTTGTTATTGATCTTTGTAGTAGCCAAGGATAATTACCTCAAAACAAGTATGCAATTCTCCTCATTTTTCCTTTAAAAACCTTTGTCTCCCTTTACCTTCCTGAATGCACATATAGTTTACCATGGTACATATATTCCCATGGCAATGCCCATTCCTGAATAAATATTATTTTCTTTTAGAGAGCCTCTCTCTGATATATAGGTTGACAGCTGCTCTAGTCTTGCCCCATCCAATCTATCTTTCACTCTGCAGGCTAGAGAAACTAAATTATAATACTCCCCACTGGCCTTGAGACAGAATCTGAACCTCTAACAAGATTTACAGTGCCTTCAAATCTCTCTTTTGCTTCTGTCTCTGGTCTCCTTTCCTATCCTATTTGCCTCAAACTGCATTTATCCATCAGCTTTTTTTACTTTCCCAAATATCTCATGCTCACCTCACCTCTAAGGCCTTCGCAGGTGCTCTTCCCTCTGCTTAGAATACACCTTCATCCAACTTGAATCAGCTTCAATACTCCTTTCTGCAAGAACTCTGACAAAGTCCCTTTCCTCGACCAAACTTTAAAGAGCTCCTCAGAGTCTTCTTTTTGAACAGGCCTCATCCTTGGGCCCTGTCCTTGGCCTGCTGAAGCCTGTTTCATCAAGCATCCTCCTAGTTAGTTTAGATTCCCCCACCCTTGATATCTCACCAACCTTGACATCTGGTCAGGTTCTTCATCCTCTCCCCTAACCTTGAGGTCTAAGTCTTTGGTCTACCTTTATCACAAGTTCTGGGAGGCCAGTTTAGCAAGAATCTCCCTACACTTGATGTCCCTCTTAGTAACTTTCCATCCGCAGACTGCTTACTCTGCTTGCTGGCTATAAATGCCCGGCTGTCTGCTGCATTGAGAACTGAGCTCAGTTCTATACTAAAGTCTCTTTCTTTTCCTGCAATAGTTCTTCCTGCACACAGTCTGCCTTTATTGCCTTTAACTAGTGTCTAGTTTGTTTCTCCGACAACTCCTTGATCCCTAGACTAAGCTGACACCCATCATATGCCTCCTCTACTTGCCTTGTGACTGCCATAACACTTCATTGTAACTTCTATAACTGGGGGCTTTTAAAAATTGAATTGTATGTCCTGAAAGCAAGTCTTAGGTCTTATTTACCATCGTATTCCCAGCATAGCATAGAGCTTGGCACACATAGGACACAGACAATGTTTGTGGAATAATGGAATGAATTTCCAGTGTTCTTCACTTGCCTATATGGAATGTTCCAGCACAACGGGCAGTTTTAACCATCAGGGGGTAGTATGTTGGGCCTATGGCATGGATGAAAAGAGTCCATCTATTTCTTAACTGTTGCACAACTCTTAAAAAGTCCTTCCTGCCTCTGGCCTGCCATGGAGCAGAAACACCAAACTGATTTTCTCCAGCAACGGCCCCAGGTAGACCTGGCAGCTGCCTACCTCATTTGCTTACTCTAGCTGGCTCTCTCATCACCAGTGCCTACAATTCATTGTTGTACTCTCTATATTTGTTTACTCGTCTCTCTGCATTTTCAGGCTGCCACAAAAAATAGACTAGACCTAAACTAATCAAATTTGGTGCTCAGGCACAAAAAGTACTTCATTTAATGTAACCATTTCTCATTTTGCATCTGTTTCTCTGCTTAATTATTCATTAATTCTTGGAAGTAATTGACTGGTTTTGATACATTTCACACACTAATAAAGAGTTTCACATACATCTTAGGTTTGACTGGGGGCTTTCTGTTATCTTGAAACAGAAGTAGCCAATAATTTCAAATGAAGGTATCTTCATTTTCTAATGTATTTTAATGAAGTTTGGAATGTGAGTAGAGGCAAACAAGACAATAATTACATGAATTGAAAATTATCTTTTAGGCAAATATAATAGGTTAATATTGCTATTAAGAGACCAAAGGGACCATCTTTAAGTCCTTCACAGACCACCAGGGTTGCACTCAGTGAAACCCATCTTCTTAATGATGCTCTGTCATAGTTTTGAAGGCTTATGGAAAAGAGAATTCTGTAACCTTTCTGGCAAACCCTCCTAGGTGTTAGAAATGCTGACTCAGGAAAACCTGAGTCTATTAATTTTTCACTTAAATTCTTCACGCTGTAGGTAAAACCTAATTCTGTTTGCCTTTTTGCAGTGTGGGAGAAAACAGAAGCTTAAAGATGTTAAGATTGGATGCCTATAATCTCATCTAATGAGTAATAGATGTAAGATTTGAACCAAGGCCTGATTCTAAAGCATGCCTTATTTTTTTTTTCTTAACCAATGAACTTCCTTGCCTAGTTAATGGGATCGTTCAATACTACTTAGGGATTTATTTCCCTAAGTAGCTTGGATTAAAGGTAATGCCCACTATTGGCCATAAATCCTTGTGACTCTAGCTCTATTTCCAGGAGTCCAGGGCAGTAAGGAAGGCCACCGGCTGCCTTTGGAAATACTGGAAATGGAAGCAGAAGACTGTAATGCGTCATAGCCCAGTGTGCTTCCTGAGCTAGCTAGAAAGCTCTGTCCCTGGGCACCCCAGGCCTTTGGTACAGTTTTACACTGTTTTTTTTTTTGTTTTTTTTTTGTTTTTTTTTGTTTTTTTTTTTAGTTGGAGTCTCACACTATTGCCCAGGCTGGAGTGCAGTAGTGGTATCTTGGCTCACTGCAACCTCCACTTCCCAAGTTCAAACAATTCTCCTACCATAGCCTCCTGGGTAGCTGGGCTAATTTTTAAATTTTTAGTAAAGACGAGGTTTCATCATGTTGGCCGGGCTGATCTCAAACTCCTGACTTCAAGTGATCTGCCAGCCTTGGCCTCCCAAAGTGCTGGGATTACAGGCGTGAGCCACTGTGCTCGCCTACACTTCTTATTATCATACACCACTCTGACATTTGAAAAGTGGTAAAAGCTAATCTGAGCTCAAGAATAGTAACTATCTTAGATCCCTCGTAAAATGAGGACAATAATAGTCCCCACTTCATCATTCTAGTGAGGATCGATGCTGTATTATATATAAAGTGGTTGGAATACAGCCCAGTAGATAGTCAGCTCTCAATAAAGCTTAGGTATGAATACTATTTTTAAATTGTTGCTTTTATTATTGTTATTGTTTGAGAGCAAAATATTTAAACATAGCTGCAGTTAATTAAGAACCTCCGTAATGAGGTTCCTGACTGGCCAATGACTCAGCTACTAAGAGAAAGAGGAAACGCCAGTAGTTGCTGCTAAAACATGCACAACCTTACACAGGTGCATGGACACCCTGAGAATTTTATGCATTCACTTTAGCTTTTCCCAGAATTACATCCACTGTTTTAGAAAATTTTAACTTACTAATAAAATATTATTATACATAATTCTTGTCCCCAAAGTCTTCCTTTGAAGTAGTCCTATTTATACCATATAGCTCTTAAGTTTCTCTGTTTGATGATAGCTTATTGATTATTCACATCCAGAGATCGTTTTTTATTGTGTTATATCGACTCAAGATTTTTAACAATTCTTGTTTCTTTCTTCATGTTGTATAGTTTTGTTTCACATAAAGATCTATTATCTTGCATTAATGTTTCTTAAATGCTGTTTTTTACACTTCTTAAAACTTAAAAACTTTTTTTAAAAATTATACTTTAAGTTCTGGGATACATGTGCAGAACGTGCAGGTTTGTTACATAGGTATACACGTGCCATGGTGGTTTGCTGCACCCATCAAAAACACTTTTAAGTATATAAATGCACAAGCTGCATAAAATTATTTACTTACTATAAAAACCTCCAGAAATGTAAAAGTTCCTTGTAAGCACTTGTGCATACTTTATTAGCTTCAAAATATTGAACACCTGTTTAAAGTTATAATTGTAGAAACTGTATGTCCTATTTTAAGGTATATAACAAATAAAGCTCAGAAACACAACGGCGTTGTTATAACATGTCACCTGACATTGTCAACAGTGGATTAATTAATAGGCATAGTTTCTACAGGATCATTAGATAGATTTTATATTCATTTTGATCAGATGTTTATCTCTACACAAAGGTGGAGGGAAGTGCAAATATGTCATGGGAGTATGCTATCATGCCGTACCTCCACCCCAGCCAGCCCCTACCCACTCCACCAACAGCCCTGTGTTTGTGACTGTGTGAACTTGCTTGAGCCGGGTGGAGTAGAAAATACCTAAAGGGAGTTTATTAAGAAGAGAAATGATATGTTTCAGGTCTTGCTAGCAGTCTAGATGCTGGTGAATGTTAGGCCACCATCGTCCATGTCCTGCACTCTCTGAGAGACAACTCTGTCATGGCAAATGACATGTGATCATGTGCATTGACTCATGCAAATATAAGAAAATCATTGAGAGCTCAAGACCCTACTTTCAGAATATTGCATGGGAACTGCCAACAGGACCTTCTGAGTACCCTGCCAGCTCATACCTGTTAATTATGTACACCTGCCTGGGGCCAGCTGCCCATGTGGAAGGTTCAGAGGCAGGTCAAAACTGCACCTCTTTCAGCTTCTTCCGGCTGCTGAGTAGCAGGAACTAGCCTAATTAATCCTGATGCTTCCTAAGCATTTAGATTAGAGAAGTAAAAGGTATCAGGAAGTCAAAAGGTTTCTTTGGGTTTTTTGTTGTTGTTGTTGTTGTTTTAACTTAAAGGTCCTACATAAACTGATGTTGAATTTATAGAAAATTTTGCTTTGGAGATTGAGGTGAAAAGAGTCTGATTTCTGAGGTCTAATTATGACTAATCAAACCGCCACAGGCACTAAATCAGAGGAATGCATACCTCGTCAGCATGAAAGCAGCAGGTGGAAACAGCTGCTTTGTGCAAATTTATCTGGACTGATCACAGCAGCAGAAAAGGAACCAGGTTTATGTAAGGACCTGGGCCAGAGACCAGAGTGACTTTTTTTCTAGGAAATGGCAACAGTGCCAGCAATCTTTTAGCACAAGGTATAAGAAAAACTAGTCATGCTCTACCTGAAATAATTTTTTAAATTCATAATATTATTTATTCTGTTACTGGAAAAATAGAGCTTTTCTTTCCTTCTTCACTAGCTGTAATTTATAGCAGGCAGGAAGAGAGTGCTGGATTCCTAACAGTTCTCTAAGGAAGTCAACTGCAATTCCCCACTTTTATGCCCATAGAACAGCATAACATTAAACAGTGGACAATATAGGGACTTTCAAGATCATGGTTCACAAACTCCCAACTCGATCACACATCTCATTCTATATATTTGCCTGGAAGTCCATCTCTTAGACTATACAGTCTTTTCTTAAGCCATTTTTAAAGTGAAATTTTAACTGTACGTATGTGGAATTTTTCTGGATTTCTTCCCATCTACTCAGTATCAATATCTACTCCATATCCATCTACTCAATATCTACTCAGATCCTTGCCTTGGAAATTGGAAAATGGAAGATGGGAGTGGAAAACAATATCAATTCTTAGTTTTTGGAAATGAACTAATTTGCTCAAATATTCGTTCTTCCAGAATCAGTCTTGGAAATAACCACTAGCTACTCTATCACATAGTTTGTGCTGCAAGATAAACGACCCCAAAACTTGTGGCTTAAAACATCCACTATTTATGTAGCTAGCAATTTTGCAGATCAGCAATTTTGACTGAGCCTAACTGGGCAGTTCTGGTCTTGGCTAGGCTCAATTATGGATCTGCCGGGTTGACTGGGACCCATAGGGTGGCCTCTTGGTCAATCTGTTGTTTCTTCATGTGGTCTCCTCACCTTCCAGCAGGCTAGCCCAGGCTTTTCCACATTGGGGCTGGCTGGGACACTAGAGAGAGAGAGAGGAAGTGTTCAAGACCTCCACAAGGCTTACCTTGGAACTAGCACAATATTACTTCCACCACATTCTATTGGTCAAGTCACAAAGCCAGCCCAGATTCAGGGCCAGCCTACCGCTTGATGGAATGAGTTGCAGGGTCACATTACTAGGGGCACAGATGCAGGGAGTTATTACACTGTAGTCATCTTTGCAATCTACCACACATGCAATGGAGGAAAAGGGGATCCAAATAATTTGATCACAGGTGAATTTTCCATAGAAGAAAAATGAGCTGATAAATAAATTATATGGATTTGTACACTTAAAATAGTAATAAGCAGTCATTCTTGCTAATATTAATGCCATGAAAACAAAAACTACAGGGGCAAATTCTCAGCTTACTTTTAGTCTGGCTTCCCAGATTTTATACATGATAAATGGAAGACCTCTCCCCTTAATATAACTTTCATTTTACAATAGTTTGTATAGATTCTTATTGCAGGCTGGGTTTTCTGGGAAGTAGACTCTGAGGTGGAGTTGAGTGTAAAAAGTGTTTATTAGGGATTGTCTCTGGGATCAACAGCTGTGGTGGAGGAGTGAAGGAGGAGCAGAGGGAGGAGTTGAATGATCAGGCAGGTCCACAGCCTCAGTGGACCCTGTGGGAGCTCTGGATCTAAATGCCCTGTCAGAGTTGTCCCAGGTTAGGCCACTGTGGCTAGGCCTTTATAACCAACCCTTCCTCTGTCAGTCACTGGATGTGGGCCTCCTCTGGAAAGGACATAATCTTAGGCAAGGTGGCTTTCTGCAGCTAAGGCATTGCCTGAAGGTGCCCACAAGTGAAGGCTGTCTGCTAACAGCAATTCTGGGGCTGAAGGCCCTTCCTTCCAGATCCATCACAATGCTAGTAGAATTATGATGACAGTCAAGCTACATACAACTAATTTCATCTGCAGAAGCTACATGACGCATCATGTGATGATATTTATTGACTCTGTTGTTTTCCTCAGAGGGTTTCAAATAGCTTCAATAAGTCTAGCTGACTCATAGTGCTGTTACCTTCATTTTACTGCTGAGGCTGAGCAATAAGTAGTAGGCTAACTGAGGAATTTATCAGCCATCCATGCAAGTAACTTTCATGCATATTTCAGGCTTCCTCTTCTCCTTCTGAAAAGAGCATTAATTTCTGCCATCCTATCCTCTGGCCAACAATTCCTGGCTTGGTGGATAGGGATGTGGCTCTTTCTCCCTCTTCTGTCTGGATCACAAATTACCTTCATCGTCATGAGTGAGTATGAATTTGTGCTAAGGGAGGATGGGGGCCCACAGATGATCCCAACTCTAAGGTAGTCTTACATATAAAATGCTAAGCTTGGCAAATAAATTTATTGGAACTGATTGTGTACAATAGTGTTACTTTTTTCTTTTTGTGAAGGAATGAAGCACGCTCCCTTGGTGAATTTAGAATAGGATTTGATTTTCAAAAACTGATTTACATACAACCTTTCAATCTTCTGCTGTACATGTGGCTGGATTAAGAAAGCTTTAGTTGTACTTCTGGTCTGATTATGGGATTGCCCTTGTAAGGGCCTTAAAGTAGTCATTGTTAAAGTTTGACCAGCCATAATAAGAGGCATAATTGTTTAGTGGTTAAAAGGCCAGGTTCTGGAGTCAGACAGACTTAGATTGCAATCCTCTCTCTGATGCTTTCTAGATGTGTGTTATTGGACAAATCAGTCAATCGCCTAAAGTCTCAGTTTCCTCCTCTATACAATGGGCATCATAATAGCTGCTCCCTGCTAAAAGGATTCAGTGAGGTGATGCCCACAAAGAGCCTGGAAAGGTAGCTCACGCCTATAATCCCAGCACTTTGGGAGGCTGAGGTGGGCGGATCACGAGGTCAGGAAATCGAGACCACGGTGAAACCTTGTCTCTACTAAAAATACAAAAAATTAGCTGGGTGCGGTGGCAGGCTCCTGTAGTCCCAGCTACTTGGAGAGGCTGAGGCAGGAGAATGGTGTGAACCTGGCAGGTGGAGCTTGCATTGCAGCGAGCCGAGATCTTGCCAATGCACTCCAGCCTGGGCGACACAGCGAGACCCTGTCTCAAAAAGAAAAAAAGAGCCTGGAACAGGCCCCGGCACTATCAATCTTAGTTCCTTTTCTTTAGGATGAAGATGACAGTGACGGTGAGACATTTGGTCTTTGCCTTATGCTACATCCCCACAAACACTCCTCTTTATGGTCATCTTAATCTGGTGTTTCTTAATTTGTCTGATGCCGGAGATCTGAAGCAATAGGTAGCAGGTAGAGGTAAAAGAATATAGAGCAGACAAATGTATGTTTGAAAATATATATTGAATAGACTCACCTTTCAAAATAGCAAGATAGCATAGCATGGCTAAATTCTAGGAGAGTTACATTTTTAAAAATAGCTATGACTGTTTCAGTGCTACCTGAAAGCAGACACCTAAGGGAACATAGGGAGGAGTGTGGGGATGTGGTGCCAGCTACCATGGGAGTCAATTTCTTGGGTTCAGGAACAGGGTCAGGGAGTCAGCAAGAGAACCAAAAGTCCAGCGTTTGTGGGCCTGTGGGAGGGACACAAAACCACAGGCTTCTTACGCCAGATCCACTAGTGGCTGCCAGTAGTGACAGATTGAGAGGACTGACAATACACAAGGCAATTTGAGAAGGTTTCTAAATATAAGGACTGTTGACGTCATCCGTGTAACCTCAGCTGTTCTATAATGAGGCTTAACCTTTGTCCACTCTGGCACAAGACTTCACATGTCACAACAGTTTGTCACGGAGAGGGACACTGCTAGATTTACAAACTATGAAGATATTTCAGGCTGGGCCTGGTGTCTCACGCTTGAAATCCCAGCACTTTGGGAGGCCGAGGTGGTAGATCACCTGAGGTCAGCAGTTCAAGGCCAGCCTGGCCAACATGGTGAAACCCCCTCTCTAATAAAAACACAAAAATTAGCTGAGTGTGGTTGCACACACCTGTAATCCCACCTGCTTGGGAGGCTGAGGCAGGAGAATTGCTTGAACTGGGGAGGTGGAGGTTGCAGTGAGCCAAGATGGCACCACTGCACTCCAGCCTGGGCAACAGAGTGAGACTCTGCCTCAAAAAATAAATAAATAAATAAAGATACTTCTTAGATATGAGCTTAATATTCTACAGTGGAAGAGAATATCTCTATCTTTGGCCATAGTGATTTATTCATGCATTTCTAGTTTTGGTATACTCTAATTTAGTTGGCAGTGAGAGGAAACTGGTATGTTGTATTTTACCAAGCTGTTTCTTATGTTCATACTCAGGTTACCAACTTTCAAAGAACTGGAATTCAATGAAATGCATTAACATTGAAGCTATTAATTTATTCTTTCTTTGGAAATTTAGAAGAGCTTTGGGATCTGTTGGGATCTCATTGTTTTGTTATCACCATGTAGTTCTACAGGTTTAGAAGATGTAAGCAGCTGAGCCCCATATATGTCCAGAAGCTGTCTTGTGAATATGTGCCTAGTATCTGATTCTAGACTTCCATGCTACTTTCTTACAAAAGCACAAGCTTAGAAGCTACCTCTGGTCATTTGAGTCTTCTCCTTGTCTGGATTCAGAGTCAATAGG
Organism: Hylobates moloch; assembly: GCF_009828535.3. Classification (NCBI taxonomy): domain Eukaryota; kingdom Metazoa; phylum Chordata; class Mammalia; order Primates; family Hylobatidae; genus Hylobates; species Hylobates moloch. The sequence continues at coordinate 33,282,571 of NW_026652281.1, forward strand.
CTTCTCCTCTTGAAGTAGCCCTCATTTTATGCCATCCCCAAGACATCTTAAAATGGAGCAACAGGCAGTACTCCTCAGGAAGGGAAATGTTGATGGGAAACGCTTTGCCTGGGTATCTCAGACCCATACGCCATCTCCAGGCCTCGTGACAGAAACCCTGGGCTTGAATATGGCCTGCCTGGTGTTTCAGTCTGATTCTGATAGCAGAACAGTGAAACTAGTCTGAAGGATTTCATTTTAAGCCTTCAAATAAAATGTCAATCACTTTCAGCTAAGCAGTTTACAGTCACAAACAAATATGACCTGTATCTTCTAAGGTCTTTTCTATCAAAATGTTTTTGTTATTTTTGTTCTAGCTGTCTTATTACTTTTCAAAAGTAGAAAAAATATGTAATTGAGTTCTTGATCCTGCAGTGTGCAGAATTTAACTATAAAGTGTGATACTTATTTTCTTGGATGGCTGATAAATGGACTGATTTCAAGTGGGAGTCCTAGGAGGGATTTGAGCAACACACCAAGTGTACAGTCACCTTTAAAAAGGTATGGTTTGCCAAAACAAAGATCTTAAAGGACTACACCACCTATCACTTGGCTTGTACGCCTACTAAGAGCTGGCCAAACTCTTCCTCTGCTAGATAGCCAATAGGAACAAACTTTTCAGCTCCCTGCCTTGGTTCTTGTCCTATCACCTGAGCATCTCATCTTGGCTTATTTGCTGCTCCTCCCCCAGCTGTTGACCTTCTAAGCATCTTAGCTATTGCCTGCAGTCTCTGGCCTCATCTTTGCCCGTCAGACCTGGTGCTTGATTGCTTCTCCCATTCCCTTGCCACCTCCCTGGGACTCCAGTTTACACTCTGATTGGATGACAGCTGCCCTCTGCTGCCTGTGGTAACACTTTCACCCAGTCTTTTCCCCAAGGCTAGTACATTTGTGAGGGTTGAGGGGTGCGGAGGGTACTCTTGGTTCAGGAAAAAGATACAGCTAAATTAGTTTCATCACAAAAATCTTTTAATGGATTCTAAACAGCTTTTACTGGTTCTGCAACATGTCTATTGTGAATTCAGTAGGTCCAACATTTTTTTCTTATCCACCGATTGGCAGACATCTGTTGAGACCTACCAGGTGGCCAGTGCTAGGTTTGGCGTTGAGAAGTTACCGTGTGGTCTTAAACCCTGAGGAGGATGTAAGGGTGATCCCCTGGCTGTGAGATCCGTCTCCCCATATGTGGAAGAGTTGACTGCACTTATCTTTACGGTTGGCAGAGAGTCTATTTTCCATCCCTAGTCCTTGTGGGCATCTCCTGAAGCTGTAAAAAAGAGGCAACCTTCCCGGATAGACAGTTCTTGCATAAAGTGTATACACAACGTCAAATACGAAAACATGAAATAGAACTTTACATATAGTGTACTTAAGTTAGTTGCTAAAAATCAAGGGAGACACTACATATATCTGCGTGGTACCTCCGGAAAAACATCCAAGAAAATGATAACATTGGTTGCCTCTGAAAGGGAATTGGATAGTTGGGAGTCGGGGGAAGATGCGAAAATTTTCACTGTATATTCTTTAGTACCTTTTGAATTTTAAACCATGTGAATATTATAGCTATTAACAAAACAAAACTGATTTTTAAATGTTAAGTTCTCAAAGAGAGGGCCGGGGAGTGTTGGAATAAGTGGAGCTGCAATCCCTTCTTGTAACCTGTAATCTTAAGCAAATTGATGAGAGATACCCAAGTGTAGATACAGAAGGTAGATCCCTAGGAAATCATTGAACAAGGAAGCAGAACTCAGCCTTACAAATTATGCGTAGTTTTTTTCCTGAAAAAAATATATCAAGATATCCCTCATGGATGTGCGTGTGCTCAGGCCCCTTCAGCCCATGGCTGGGAGGCAGACAGGCAGGCAGATAACGGGCTCAAATCAAATGGTAAAGGGAAGCACCTGAAAGCCCTGGTGACACTGAGTGATTCAGCTGGAAGAGATAACCATCTGCGTTAAATTCTGCAAAAATGCATGTGTGGGTTTCTGTGATGGCCACCACCAATTAGGGTGTTTAATATTTAAGGCATGTTTAATATTGTAAGGCATGTTTGAACTTCAGGCCTAAAGATATTGGATTTTGATGATACTTTCACACCATCTTCCTTAATGAATGAAATCTCTGAACTATTCTCAAGACAGAATAAATTTGTGTTCCCAGGTGTAAACAATAAATAATGTACACAGAAAGTGCCTTACAATATTGGATAAGGCCGTGTCTACAATCTGCTGTTTACACTTGTATCACTTTTTATTGGTGACATATGAGCTTAATACAGTAAAAAGCTGCAACTGAGTCCTGCGCACGCCACAGAGGGTAAGTCACAATTCACCAGATACCTGTTTGTTGTCCAATTTTCAAATCAACTACAACAGGCTACCAGCACTAAAACTCCTCAGATCAATACACAAATATTAAAAATTTGCATTTACTTAATAACTACAGAGTGATGGTGCTGAAGTAGCTACTATGCACAATCTTTAAAAATAATGTTTTTTTAAGAAAAGCAAAATACAAGATTTCTTCTATTGATTGTGTTTGCTGGGAATTTAAAAGATTCATGTGGGAAGATTCATATTGCAATTTCAAATCATGGAAAATTGGAACAATGGCAAATTCCTAAGGTGGGCAGAACTCTCTAGTGAACTATAACCAAATGAGCCACCCCTTTCAGGATCACAAACCAATGCTGAATAACAGAGACCTTCGTTTGCGTTCTCTTGTTACAGTCAGGTTGAACATATTTGGCTGCTGATTTATCTTCTCAGCTTAAGCAATTTACACAGATTACATCATTAAATCTTCACAACTACTGCTTGAGCTATAATTATTCTGTTTTATGGGTGAGGAAGCTGGAACACAAAGAGGATAAGTCATTTATATAAAATCACTCAGCTAGTTGATGGTCAAATGCAGCCAGCAAAACTTCCAAATCTGTGTTGTAACCATCCATTGTACTGCTGCTCTAAAGAAATAGACTAGGTTCAGTGGGCCATCTTATACATGCTATGTTTAATGGAAAAGTAATAACTTTATGCTTAAATATTAGAAGAAAAGGGAACTGTAGTAAACTGTGGCTGCCATGTACAGTTGCACGGATGAACACTGCCCAACCATAGGGCCCTCATCCATGTTACAGCCCCTAGAGGGGCACCTCTTAGATCTGGGCAGTGTACAATGTACACCAGTGTGTGCCATGGCCCTGAGTAACCTGAAGGGTTGATGAAAGTTGTATAAATGTTTCTTTACCACAGAAATATTATTTCCTGTGTTAGCCCTATAAAATTAGAAAAGTAGATTATAGAAAAAAGTAAAGCAAGGGAGGGCAAGAGATTATATAAAGCATTAAAGTTGGCAAATTTATTTTTTATCTGTATGCTTCAAATTTGACAGGCTGAGTTAAGTCATTTTGCTATGAGACATATAATAATTAGAATTATCACCTATCCACTCACATTGCTTCTCTTTATCCTCTGTTTTTTTGTTAGTCATTTTATTATACGTGATCAGGATTCATAATATTTACAGTCTATTAGGAATCATAATTTCCAGTTTCCGACATTAAATCCCACATCTAAATAGACCACCAGACCTTGTATCATGGCCTCTTGATTTTTAAATTCATATTGGTTAGTTTCTTAATTGGCTCCAAAATTATCACTAGGTACTAATAATTTTATGATTTTGTTTATTTCTGTGGGATAGATTCCAAGTGTTGGGTAATAGGGTATAAGCATTTTTAAAAATTCAGAGGCACTGTCAAATTGGCCCCTAAAAAGGCTGGATTAATCTGTGTATTCACTAACAGTCTATGAGAATATCCATTTTCTTATGCCCTCACCAACCCTAAATACAATCACTGAAAAAATGTTTGCTTATTTGAAGAATTGAAAAGACTGTCCACCCACAGAATCCAAGTCAGAGATAGTTACTATTAATGTTTTATTATATAGTTTCCATAGCATCTTGCTGTTATAAAACAATAAAATATAGACACATATTTGTAACATAAAAGGGCACATACTATACAAACTGTTCTCCACCTTGCTTTTCTCGCCATTACGGATCTTATAGAAAATCCCATATCAGCACATATTCAGCTAATTTTTAAGAGATGTACAGTATATAGATGTTCCATTATACAGGTGTTCTAATATTGATTTAATGTTCTGTTAATGGACTCGTAGGCTATTCTAGACTTTGATTTTAAATAATGCTTCAGTTACTATCTTATATCTTTGCACACATCATGAATATCTGTTGAGTAGTTTCCTAGACGTGAAATTTCTGAGTGGAAAAGGCATGTGCGTTTAATGTTTTGATTGGTGTTGCCGACATCACCTCCCAAGAGGCTGCATCACTTGCAGGCCTACCAGCAGTGCCTGAAATCGCCTGTTTCCCCATAGCCTCTGAAAATAGTGCTCTGTCAGAATTTAGGAACACTGCCAATCTAGAAATTGAAAGATGATGTCTCAGTTTAATTTTAATGTCCACTTGTCTTATTATGAGTAGCAACAGACCAACTTTTTAGTATGTGTAAGAGGTACTTGTACCTATTTTTCTATGAACTCTCTTCACCCATCCTTCACCTATTTTTCCACTGGTTTTTGGTAACTGCTATTTCTTTTTGATTTGTAAAACATATCTATATATTGAGTAAATTAGCCCTAGCCATCTGTTTTGTTAATAATAGCTTCTATTTGTAGTTTGTCTTTTGTATTTCTTTGAAGTATTTTAGGCTGTGAAGAAATTTTTTTACACTTATGTAGACAATTTTATCCATTGTTTGTGTTTCTATGTTTTGTTTGTTCCTTAGAAAGGGCTTCTTCATTCCAAGATTGAATTTAAAGATTATTTTATATTTTCTTCAGGTACTTTCACTGGTGCTTTTTTAAAAATTTTATTTAAACATCTGACCCATCTGCTACTTATTCTGCGGTAAAAGGTAGGCATCCAGATTCTTTTTTCTCATTAGCCTATCAAATATTGAATAATCCCTCTTTTCCCCACTGTTTAGAAATACTGCTTTGAAGAAAATTCCAGAATTTACATCAGAAAGGTCCCAAGGCAGAGACACTGAGCTTAGTCATTCCCACATGTTGACTTGCAGATTGGTGCTCCGTGGGTCACTTCAGGGTCTCACAACGGGCCCACCAAAAATACAAGTTCCTGCCCCAGGAGCTTCAGATTCTCAGAGAGAGTTCAGGAAACTGTCTTTTTGCCTCTAGCTGTTTATTTTAAATTTTTTAACCCAACAGAAACATTGTTACAGGATCCTTGGGGTGTCGCTTTGCCAACTGGAAACCTCTGTGGCCAGTGGCTCTTCTGTCCGAGTTTTGCTCAGGCCCACTGAGTTCATTCTGCCCGCTTGGCCTGGCAGGCTGTGCTCAGTTCATGCTACCAGCCTGGATCCCACATCTGCGAAGGGCAAACCAGGCACAGAGCAGCGAGGAGTGTGTGATCGAGGGTGGGGTCCAGCCACTGCACACAGCGAGACGTGTGGGCTGCAGTGGGGCAGGCAGCTCCAGGCGCTGGCACAGGCACAGGCTCCCTGTGAGGCTGCAGCTGGGCTAGGCATACAGCAAGCAGCTTCCACGGCTGACACCAGGCAACATGGTGGTGCCCAGAAGCTTGGAGATGCCAGGAACCACAGAGCCCTAAAGAAGGTGTCACAGCCCTGGCTCCGGGAGCTCCTAGGTCTGGGATCCCCAAAGGGCTGCAGCTCTTCTGTCCTTCTTGTCACCCGTAACATGGTGAGCAAGGGCTGTGTTTCAGCCCTGTTTGGTTATAGCTCTTTTAGCCCTGCCATTTGGTGGGTCCTGAGTTCTTGTCCTATGTCCAGAAAGAATGAGGCATGCAGACAAGTGGAGGGTGAGCAAGACAAACAGGAGCTTTATTGAGCAATAGAATAGCTCAGAGGAGACCCACAGTGAGTAGCTCCTCTCTGCTAGGCGGGTCGTCCCAGTGAGTGTTCAGCCCTCAGCAGAGAGGGTAGCTCCTCTCTGCAGGCAGGTTATCCCATCATCTCTTCAACTCTCAGCAAAGAGGGTAGCTCCTCTCTGCAGGCAGGTTGTCCCATCATCTCTTCAACTCTCAGCAAAGAGGGTAGCTCCTCTCTGCAGGCAGGTTATCCCATCATCTCTTCAACTCTCAGCAAAGAGGGTAGCTCCTCTCTGCAGCTGGTCATCCTCTCATCTCTTCTAATCTGGCTGAGTCTGGAGCTTTTATATGACTCAGAGGGGAGGAAGTACATGCAGATTGGTCCATGGCTGGCCATGGGTGGGCCCAGAAAAAGCACCAGAAGTTCCCACTCTGGTCTGTGGGATTGGCAGCCTGGCCCCAGGCTTCAGGCCTTCCCTAGATTGAAGTTGGGGCTTCACTGAGGACCTACCCCTTTCTGCCCAGTAGCCTGTCTGCCTCCTTCCATCATCCATGGTGCCCAGGCTGTTTGTGCTGAGGGGCGCCGGCAGGCCAGCACCGAGCTGCTTTTAGCACCTCTTCGGCCTCCCTCCCATGCTCGTTGGCACCCAAAGTCTGAAGGGAGCCAAGGAAGAAGGGGGCTGGCATGTCAGCGCTGTCCCAAGTGTCTGTACACCTGGCCAGGTTGTGACAGCACCCAGGCTCAGCCTCAACTTGCAGGACACAGGGTTCCTACCACTGCCAATGCTGCTCCCACAGCCGCTCCTGCTGCCACTGTCCACACCTCACCACTGCAGCCAGCATGATGATGGTGGCTGCTCCAGATGGCCCACCACTGCCATCATCATGAAAAGTTCAATTAAAAAACTGTATAAACTTTACCTAGATTCACTGTCATTAACATTTTCTCGCATTTGTTTTATATCTCTTTATGTATTTATGTGCCTACGTGCACACACACACACACACACACGCACACACACACGCACACACACGCACATCTATATTTTTGAATCTTTTGATAATTAGTTGCAAATGTAATTTCACTCCACCCTTACATGTTGACACATTTTTTTCTGAGAAAAGGATATTGACACATTTTTATTCTAAGAACAAGGATATTCACCTACATAGCCACAATATAATTATCATGCAGGAAATTTAACAATATAACAATACTACTATCTAGCAATCCATGTTCAAACTTTCCCAGTTTTCCAATAATATCCTTTGTAGTTGGTTTTTCATTCAGGGTCCAATCAAGAATCTGCAATGCATTTAGTTTTCATGTCTTTTTAGTCTCCTCTAACCTAGGACAGAACCCAATCTTTTCTTTTTTTCTTTAACGACCTTGACATTTTTGTTATTTTGCCGAACATCTCTTGATTTGGGTTTGTTTCCTCGTGATTAGATTCAGATTGAGCATTTTGGGCAAGAATGCTATAGTATAAATAATGATCTATGTCATACTAGGAGACACATGATGTCAGTTTGCCTCATAATTTGTGGTGTTATGTTTAATCACCTTGTTAATGTGGTGTCCATCAGATTCGTAGGCAGCTATAATTTCTAGGTGCCACTCATGTGATTAGATGTAGAACCTGGTTTAGGAGTCACTAGGTTAGTCAAATATCCTATTTAGGGATGGTATTCTCTTCTATGGTGTCTTTCAAGGCTGGGCATTTTCCAGGAACTTTATTAGCTCCAGTAAAGGAGAATTTATACACTTCAAGGGAAGACAGATCTTTCTTCTAGTTAAGTTCATTAGAAAATATATTTAATGCTCCAAGTAAAATAATTAAAAGCAGTGACTGAAACAGATATTTGTCCACCCATGGTCATTGCAGCATTATTCATAATTGCCAAAAAAGTAGAAACAATCCAAATGTCCATTGATAAATGAATAGATAAATTGAGTATATACATAAAACAGCATATTATTCAGCCTTTAAAAAGGAAGGAAATTCTGACACATGTTATATCGTGGATGGACCTTGAAAACATCATAATGTTTGATGTTCTTAAGTAAAAAAAAAGCCAGACACAAAAGGATATATATCATATGATTCCATTTATATGAGGCAGCTGAAACAGTCAAATTCAGAGATACAGAAAGTAGAATGGTGATTCCTAGGGGCTGGGGGAAGGGAAATGGGGAGTTATTATTTAAAGGGTACAGAATTTCTGTTTGGAAAGATGAAACCCATGTATAGATGGATGGTGACAATGGTTGCACCACAATATCAAGGTACTTAATGCTCCTGAATTGTGCTCTTATAAATGGTGAAAATTGTAAGTTTTATGTTATATATATTTTACCACATAAAAACCCCTTTTTTACAAACATACATTTGTTTATACCAAGAAAAAATTGCTGCTTTCTAACTCTTCTTCCTTTGTTTTGGCTTCTGGAACAATACAAAATGCACTTTTTCCTCTCTTCCTTATGATATCCTTCCAACTTGTCTCCAACGCATGCCTACACCGCCCTTCCCTGTCCACCTTCTCAACCTAGTGGGAAAAGCATAGAGTTGAGTGGAAGTTTTACTTCTTCCAGATTCATTATTATTCTTTTTTAAAAGTCAGAATGGTTTAGGACTGCCTTAGGATGTTTTTTTTCTTGAGAAAAGTAAAATTAAACATTCTAGTACTGAAGTGGTCCACCCATTTCGGACATAGGACAACATGTATAGTACTTGCCCACGGGTCTGCTTCTCTTGTTCTAAGCCTGCATTCCACCCTGTGCCTGCAGAGGATTATGCAGCAGCTGCTTGAAAGCAGGATGCATGTGATGATTTATATCCAGCAAGCTGTAGAGAATGCCGAGGTCTTTTATCTCCTTGAGGCATCAAGGCAGACAGAATAGAACTTGGCCAACTGGAAACAGCTTGACATTCCTTGATAGGCTCACATAACAGTTCATAGGCACAAAGGCAGTTACACTTTGCCATAGCAACAAACTCATTTCCCCCAGTGAGGTAGGCCTTGGCAAGGCTATTAGCTGCCCTCATAGCTTAGCAGACACTTGGCCACTAGGCTGCAGGCTCTGTGTGAGGTGCCCCATGCAACTCCAAATTCAGGCCCAATGTGCTCTTCAATGTCATCAGATTTCAAGCTGATCAATGGGTCCAAGGCCTGGTACTATCATAAAGAAGTCATGAAGCACATGGTGGGATGGTGGGTCTCCCCCGATCCCTCAAGGGTAATGCTCAGCTCTGTGTATTTCTGGGGAGGCTCCACCAGCCTACATTTACCAGCACTCCTTGGAGGAGTTTTGTGTCCTTTCATGGAGCAGATAGGGGAAAAATAATCAAAAGAGAGGAGCCCAAAGTGAGGAGAAAAGGAAAGGATAAGAGATTCCGGAGTCTTACATAGGAACCAGTCTTTTTGCTTCTCAGGCCGTCCTGCATACAGCACCTTGCAGAACAGGCTCAGGGCTGGTGTATTAGTAAGGGTTCTCCAGAGTGACAGCCCGAATAAAACAGATGGATGGATGGATAGAGGGATAGATAGATAACGGATGGATGGAGAGCGAGAGAGCACAGCCCAGGGGTGAAGAGGAAAGGGCAGGCCTTTAGCATTAATTGGAGCCAGCCTGATCCTTCAGACGCAGAGATCTAGAGTCCAGTTTAAGTTGGAGGTCAGACCTTTAATGGAGAGCTCCAGACATGAGATTAGGGAAAAGAGGCCCAATATCCTGAGAGTAAGAACCTCCTCCTCCACCGAAACCCACCATCCTCTTTCTTACCATCATCCTAGGCTGAGGTTATACTTGGTGAATTGGAAAGTTAAGACTCTTTGCAAAAAGGAGAAGAGGCCACTGAGCAGGGAAAGAATTGAGGAGATGACACCCTGCACCCTGGTGGTGTATTTTCCTTTGGTCCATCTAAAATCATGCAAGCATTCGTTCTTTATTTTCTTTGCTTATAAATCAACTGTCTGCCCTGTAAGATGGTACTTTTCTTCTTGTGACAAGCCTCCTATGTATTACTCCCATCCAGGTAACCATCACCTACTCAACTGGAGGAGAGTATTTTTGTGCCCAATTTGCTTGCTGGAAACTGCAGAACTTCAATGTCTGCAGTGAAAATAGAAAGAAAAGAAAACCAGTTGTCTGCCTTGGTGATGAGGGCAGAGAGTCAAGAGCAGCAATATAGGCAGCTAAGAAGCATTTAGCGGTGAGGGAACAAGAGAAGGGAGGAAAGGCAGGGGGCTCAAGGTCATGGCCAAAACATGTTTTTCCTACTCAGAATTAGGTCTGGGCCTGACCATGTTCCTATAGACCAAATTCTGTCCTCCAGAAATAGGTACAGTGACCCACACATAAAAAGCATTATAAGCAAATGAGGTGCCTCTTTAATTCTTCGATGAGCTCTAAAAGTTGTCTTTACAGGTTAATTATAGTCAGAGCAACTGTTAGAGAACCTTGGTTTTTTTCCCAAAGAAAAAGAGTTACCACCGTGAGAAATAACTGGGATTTCCTGACATTAAAAAATAATAACAGACATATTAGTCCCTTTATTGTTAAGTAAATGAAGGAAATGGTAGGAACAACTATGCACTGAAGAGGAAAGTATTGAGCTTCCAAATATATCCTGGGAAACATGTAATACTTCCCTGAACATAGGGGAATGTGGCTGTGAGATTCTCAGCACAGAAATATATTTGCCACATGCAAAGCACATAATAGAAGTGATAGGGACAGGGCAGAGAAATTCTAGGCATAAAAAGATGGGTCCCCAGGGAAACCCCACCCTTATGCTGAAAAGCCTGAAACCATGGTCCAAAGTGAGAACTTATACCCCTGTTTTCCTGCTGAAATGTTGTCTCTTCCTAAAACCACCCATGGCTCCCACTCCACCCCATCCTGTGCCTATAAAAACCCCAGATTCAGCTGGTAGACAGGACTACAGCTGGACATTGAAGAGAAGCAGCTTGACTTCAGAAGGACAGCTTAATGGCATATAACTTCGGAGAAGAATCCCGCCAGAGACAGCTGGGCTTCAGAGGAAGATTACCTACCCACCCCGTCCCCTTTTCAGCTCCCCTTCCCACTGAGAGCTACTTTCATTGGCAGTAAAATCCCCTGCATTTACCATCTTTCAGTTCATTCATGCCAGCTCATTTTTTCTGGATGCTGGACAAGAGCTCGGAAGCCACAATTGTGCATACAAAAGGCGGTCTCACTGGCGCTCTGCCCTCCACGGGCCTGCACAGAGTTTGCTCCTGCCGGTGCTAAAGCATCTGGCCTGTTCCTGCACCCGCTCACCTTGCACTCCCTCCCACGAAGGGTGGAACACAGTGGGTCTGAGTGAGTAGAGTTTTATCTCATGGATGCTGAAGCAGTGGCCGGTTCCAGTGCTCATTTGGTCCAGTTCCCACACTCATTCGCTTGCACGCTCCCTCCTGGGAGGAGTTGAGAGCAACAGGCTGAGTAAATAAGGCACCCCTGTCGTGAGTCCCACAAAGGGGCCAGAGAAATATCCTGCTTCAGAAAGTATCCTGAAAATGAAGTGAACAGGCAGCCATGGAGACCTCTCCCAATTACTCATTGTTCTACTATATGCTATGAGATAATGTTCTGAGCATAAGCACCCGTAAGTGACACTGCCCACCATCTTGGAACATTTAAAGCACTGCTGGTGGGAAGTTCGGAATGAGCTGGAAAGTCACCTTCCAAAATAGGAGCACTCCAGTCCCAGAGCGCTCCCACTGCCCTGCACTAATTGACATCAATGCCCCCACACTACACTCTGCTGAGGCAAGGGAGAGGAAAGGGGGTGACATTAGCCATGAAGGAAATTCTGATTTCCTTCATGATATCTATCTAGGAACCCACGAGCTCTGCTGAATGATCACCAACAGGTGAAACCATGAGACAGTATGCTGACAGGAAATTGCACAAAGTGGGGATCAAGATGGCCTTACCTGAACTCACTGGAAACTCAACATCTCTAAGAGCAAGACCACTAGACGTGGATCTCCTGGTGTGGTGCAGCATCACCGATCAGATATTCTTGCCAAAACAGTTTAATCTAAATTCAATCAATCTTGTAGATCTAACTTCCAGTTTATATGAAATACATGGGTAGAGGAACGATTCCACCAAGACGAAGTCAAAGCCATGCAATAGAACATTGTGCAAGACAATTGACCTTGTTTTTCCAATACATCATTGGGATTAAAAAGTAAGAAAAAGAAGTAGGAGGAGGAGGAGGAAAAGAAGAAAAAGATGAAAGAGAAGGGTTTATTCTATATTAAAAGATACTTAAGAGACATAATACCCAAATGCAATTCACAGACCTTATTTAAATTCTGACTACTCCAAACTGATAGGGGTAGAAGCGTTGTAGTTGAACTGAGGCAATCAGGGAAACTTATACATAAACTGCTATCAAATGATACCAAGGAATTGTTAATTTCATTGATTAAGATATTGGCATTGCAGTCATATAAGAAAATGTCCATAGTTTTCAAAGAGATATTCCAAAGTTTGCAGGGTGAAATGACAAGACATCTGATACTTGCTTTAAAGTACTTCAGGGGAATTAACAAAAAAAGGATAGATTAAGCAAGAATACTCTTCAGAATTCTTTTTTTTTTTTCAGACAGAGTCTCACTCTGTCACCAGGCTGGAGTGCAATGGCATAATCTCAGCTCACTGCAACCTTCCGGGTTCAAGCCACTCTCCTGCCTCAGCCTCCTGAGTAGCTGGGACCACAGGCGCGCACCACCACACCCAGCTGATTTTTTGTATTTTTAGTAGAGATGGGATTTCACCATGTTGGCCAGGATGGTCTCAATCTCTTGACCTCATGATCCACCCACCTCGGCCTCCAAAAGTGCTGGGATTATAGGTATGAGCCACTGTGCCCAGCCTATTCTTTAGAATTCTTATGAGAGATGCTTTTATCAAATTGTTCATATATGAATATACATTGTGCACCAGTAAAATAACTTTGTTCTGTGACACACACATACTCCCACACACAACTGGAAACACATTAGTCCTGCTAGCACTCACGAGAGGAGAGTAAGCATTCTTCTAGTAGCCAGAAATGGATCTGTTCTTTCTCCATCTTTTAAAATAAGCAAAACAGAAAGAATGTTTTTAGGACAGAGACAGGCAGCTCATATACGAAGAAATATGTATGGCTTTTAAAAAATGATTTCTTTGAAAACTCACTGATTTCAAAGAAGCCTAAAGAATATTTACCTCAGATTGGCCACTTGGAACAAAATGGAGCTGGAGTCTTCCTGGTGCTCAGGCTTTCTCCAGGACAATACAACCTACATGTCTTATTGAGCTTCACTTTATTGTATGTTGCAGATAGTGCATTTTTTTTTTTTTTTTAACAAACTAAAGGTTTGTGGCAACCCTGCATCAAGCAAATGTATCAGTGCCATTTTTTCCAACCACATGCCCTCAGTTCATGTCTCTGTGTCATATTTTGATAATTCTCACAATATTTCAAACTTTCACTATTATATCTGTTATGTGATCTGTGATCGGTGACCTTTGCTGTTACTATTATAATTGTCTAGGGATGCCATGAACCATCACCATATAACATGGTGAACTTGATTGATAAAATGTTGTGTATGTTCTAACTGCTCTACCAACTGGCTGTTCCCCCATCTCTTTCCCTCTCCTTGGGCCTCCCTATCCTGTGAGATACAATAGTGTTTAAATTAGGCTAATAAATACACCCATAATGGCCGCTAAGTGTTTAAGGGGATGAATGAAATTCTTAATGAATTTCTTAAATGAAAAGCTAGAAATGGTTACATTTAGTGAGGCAAGCATGTTTAAAATGAGACAGGCTGAAAGTTAACCCTCTTGTGCCAAACACTTAGCCAAGTTGTGAATGCAAAGGAAAAGTTCTTGAAGGAAATTAAAAGTGCTACTCCTGTGAAAACATGTAGGATAAGGAAGTGAAATAGCCCTATTCTTGTGGAGACCTACTGCTCAGAAAAAAAAAGATTCCTTTCAAAATATTGTTGCTGATTGACAATGCACCTGGTCACCCGAGAGCGCTGATGCAGATGTACAACACTGACTCCATATTTGAAAGAAGTTCTACTGTGGGTAAAATGTTATCGAACAGGATTGCATGCTGCAGAGAAATCTTTCAGGAAACAGTCCAATGATGCGGCAAACTTCATGTTGTCTTAAGAAATTGCCACAGCCACCTCAACCTTCAGCAGCCACCACCCTGATCAGTCAGCAGCCTCACTGAGGCAAGACCCTCCCCCAATAAAAAGATTACAACTCGTTGCAGGCTCAGATAATCATTAGCATTTTTTAACAATAAAGCATTTCCTAATTAAGGTATGTACATTTTTTAGACATAATGCTATATTGCACACTTAGTAGACTACAATATAGTAATCATCAATTTTGTGTGCGCTAGGAAACCCCAAATGTTGTATAACTCTTATTCTCTTATTATCTAGATAGTAATTCTCTTATTATCTGGAACCAAACACACAGTATCTCTGAGATATACCTGTAGTCCTCAAAACATCCCTTGGGCACTTTTAGGAATGCGAATTCTCAAGGCCTACCCCAGATGTATAGAATCAGAAATTCTTGGTAGCAAAGCCAGCAATCTTGTTTTAACAAGCCCTCCGAGTAATTCTGTGCATACTTACAATTAGAGCCACTGCCCTAAGCAAAGGCAAGTGTTAAGAAGGACGTCAATTATCCAAACCCCTGAAAGGATCATTTAGGGCAATGCAAAAGTCATGCACTAAAAAACTCATCACTCTTGTTTGCTAAGTGGTAGGAGTTTATCCAGTGGTAACAGTCTCAGATCCCTTCCTGTGAATATATCTCAGCTGCATAGCTTTGTTAGGAAGTATGGTTAACAATTCTCTTTTAATCCAGGCCTGGCCAGGAGGTTAATGTTTTCAAAGGGTTTTAAATCTGGTTGCCAACTTGTGTCCATTTAACATGGAGCCATTTCATTCATTATGCACATCGCAGCTCCTGATTTGGCTGACTGGACGGTGAACATCATCTTCTAAGTATTACTGAGTGTTATCAGCTGTAGAGTATTTGGTGGGTGCTTTTAGACTGAGAAGACTGAACTTAATCCACTCCTTGGCAGGCCTCCACTCAGGCATTTTTATTTATTCAACTAGTTGGTTTAGGCATAAATTGGAGGCAAATTAGCAGAGATCTATGCTTACAATAGAAAAATTTTCTTTCTCTTGATGTCTTTGAGAAGTGGGAAATGTTTATTCTGCAAGAAAAATATCACATTATGCAAAGGGATTAGAAACTCCCTTTGGAAAATAGAGTTATACTTCTAAAGCAGCAATCATTTGATTGCTAACTACCAAAGCAGAAAAAAGTCACCTGCTGGTTTCATGGACTCATGAAGTCAGGTCTGAGCAGGCTGAGGCTGTCACTGGAGGATGCAAGGAACCAAGAAACCAAGTCTTCACCTTGGAGGAAATCAATGTGAAACAATCTTTAGGTTTGTGAACCCAAAAGTATCTGAGACAGGTCTCAATCAATTTAGAAAGTTTATTTTGCCAAGGTTAAGGACATACCCATGACACAGCCTCAGGAGGTCCTGATGACATGTACCCAAGGTAGTCAGGATACACCTTGCTTTTATACATTTTTAGGGAGACATAATATATCAATTAGTACATGTAAGATTGACATTTGTTCTACCTGGAAGGGCAGGACAACTTGAAGGATGGGGGAGGGCTTCCAATTAGAGGTAGGTAGATTTAAATAGTTTTTGACTGGCAGTTGGTTGAGTCATTATCAGTAGAAAGGAATGTCTGAGTTACGATAAGGGGTTGTGGAGACCCAGGTTTTATCATGCAGATGAAGCCTCCAGGTAGCAGGCTTCAGAGATAATAGATTATAAATGTTTCTTATCAGGCTTAAGATCTGTGTCTAAGAATCCCTAAGCCTAGCTGGGAAGGTGACCGCATCCGCCTTTAAACACAGGGCTTGCAACTTAGCTCACACCCAACCAATCAGGTAGTAAAGAGACCTCACTAAAATGCTAATTAGGCAAAAACAGGAGATAAAGAAATAGCCAATCATTTATTGCCTGAGAGCACAGTGGGAGGGACAATGATTGAAATATAAACCCAGGCACTCGTGCCGGCAACCGCTACCCTCTTTTGGTCCCCTCCCTTTGTATGGGAGCCCTGTTTTCACTCTATTAAATCTTGCAACTGCAAAAAAAAAAAAAAATCCATGTTGATGTTAAATGCAGGTCATCTCTTCCCAAATGCCAAAAGATAGAAGGGTAAAATGAAGGATGTTCAACTCCCCCCTCCCAATCGCCTGCCAATTTTCCACCCTTGCCTGAACCAGTTTTTCAGGTAACTTTGGAGTGCCCTGTCTGAGAGGAGGGAGTGCATTCAGATGGTTTGGGGCGGGGCTTAGAATTTTATTTTTGGTTTACAGGTTCAAAGACATTGTTGATGTTGATGAAAAGAATTGAACTCTTTAAAACATTTGAAGAGTTTTATTCTGAGACAAATATGAGTGACCATGGCCTGTGACACAGCCCTCAGGAGGTCCTGAGAACATGTGCCCAAGGTGGTCACGGCTCAGCTTGGTTTTATATATTTTAGAGAGGCATGAGACTTCAATCAAATACATGTAAGAAATACATTGGTTTGATCTAGAAAGGCAGGACAACTCAAAGCCATGGGGCTTCCAGGCTATAGGTGAATTTAAGCATTTTCTGGTTGACAATTCGTTGAGTTTGTCTAAAGACCTGGGATTGATAGAAAGGGAATGTTCAGGTTAAGATAAAGACTGTGGAGACCGAAGTTCTTTTGAAGTCTTATAGTGGCTGCCCTTAGAGACAATAGATGACAAATGTCTCCTATTGAGATCTCAGTTAATCTCTTCAGTATTGGGAAGGTCTGGAAGAAAAAGATCTTCCAGCTATGTTAATAGAGATTCTTTACAGATGCAGATTTTTCTCCACAAAGAACAGCTTTGCAGGGCCATTTCAAAATATGGCAAAGAAACATGTTTTGGTGTAAAATATTTTGATTTTCTTCCTTGTCTTGTAATGTTATGCCAGAGTCAGATTGGAAGGTAAGTCATGATACATAGGGTTAAATAAAGCCCATCTGATGAGAATTTATTATTTGTAGGGCATGACTCCCCAGACCCCTTAGATAGGAATTTGGGCAAGATAAAAAAAAAAAAAAATCAGAGTTTAGTCCTCATTGACTATGTAAGTCCAGGCTCATTAGGGCCATATCTGCTTGCCAAGAAGAGGCTGGAGAGGTAGGTCTAAATTTCTAAAAGTGGAAGCTGGATTTTTAGTAACATTTCACATAGTGGGGTAAAAAGAATGTTGATCTTAAAACCTGACGGTGCAAGCTTCAAGTCTCAGCTTAACACTTAGATCTGTTTGAAGTAGGCCTGATTTCTTATTCCCTGAGCTTCCATTTTCTAATTTATAAAATCAGAATAATATAATAACACCTAGTTGGCAGAGGTTATGTGAAATTATACACACATATAGACATACATTGTGTTCTGCTACAGTCCTATATATCTATATAGATATATAGATATATATAGTTTTTTGTTTTGTTTTTTTTCTTTGAGGTGGAGTTTCGCTCTTGTCGCCTGGGCTGGAGTGCAGTAGCATGATCTCAGCTCACTGCAAGCTCTGCCTCCCAGGTTCAAGCTATTTTCCTGCCTCAGCCTCCCAAGTAGCTGAGATTACAGGCGCCTGCCACCACGCCCGGCTAATTTTTTGTATGTTTAGTAGAGACGGGGTTGCCATGTTGGGCAGGCTGGTCTTGAACTCCTGACCTCAGGTTATCTGCCTGCCTTGGCCTCCCAAAGTGCTAGGATTACAGGTGTGAGCCGCTGCTACAGTCCTATTTTTGTAAATATTAGCTCCTATGTGATTGCTAAAGAGTGGAATAATGGCAGTACAACATGGAAGTCATGTTGGACTCTGCCAGCCTGTTAGTGTTCTCCTCTATGAGTAACAGTAGCTGGTCCCGGAGTGTACCCCCACAGCTGAACATGGCAAGTGAGGAATATAGTAGTGCCTGTGATGTCCATTCACCCCTTGTTGTTATTTTTGGCTCAGTTCTACCCACTGTTCTGTCTGGAAAGTGTTCGTTACATAGTTTTTCCCAATCTTTGGGCATTTTGCCCTTGCCACCATAGTTCAGCAGCCTCTACGCTGTGATTTTTTTTTTAATTAGGAATTTAACTTTTTTTTTTACAGTGCTAATATTCTTATTAGTATTGTTCCCATTTTTGTTGATGCCCTGGTTACAAATATGCATAGATTTTAAGAGATGTGATTCTAATATTATTTTTCCTATAGGCCCTGTTAATTTTAGTGTGAATGATAATTTTATGTTAATTTCGTAGAACACTAGATTTATCAGAAAGACAAATATTATAACAATGCAGAAATGGCATAATGCAAAATAAATATTCCTTTATGTATACAAATGTTCCTTGACTTACAATGGAGTTACATCCTGATAAACCCATTGTAAGTTGAAAATATCATAAGTAAAAAATTCATGTAATACACCTAAACTACTGAACATCATAGCTTAGTCTAACCTACCTTAAATATGCTCATAACACTGACATTAACCTGCAGTTGGGCAAAATCATCTAACACAAAGTCTGTTTTATAATAAAGCATTGAATATCTTCTGTGGTTTACTGAATTATACTGAAAGTGAAAATTTATAGTATAGTATGCCTACTCGAAGTATGGTTTCTACTGAATGTAAATCAGTTTCCCATGCCAAGAGTCTGGCATGGGAGCTAGTAACACCAAAACCAAGGGGCCAGGAGCTCTCGGTCATATCTGTCATGGCAATGTTGGTGCTTTCCTCCCCAGATGGTTGGGGTCATAGCTTTGAGCATTCTTTCCTGCAAAGTCTGGAGCTAGATCTTCAGGCCTCACAATGATTCAAGAGCTACCCACTGTCCTTTCAGAAAACTTTTCTGTTTCATTCAGCCAGAATTAGCTTCTGTTGCTTATGATGATACCTATCTTTCCAGGTATCTGTTGGTCTGTTGGTGCATCTAACAAACTACCCCCCAAATCTCAGTAGCTTAACACAGTAGTGTACTATTATATTTCATCATTCTGGGGTTGACTGGGCTCAGCTGTGTGGTTCCCTCTTGGGCTTTCTTACACAGTTGCAGTCACATGGTGGGTGGCTCTGAAATTATCTGAAGACTGGACTGGGCTGGTGTTCCAAAATGGTTCCTTCACCTACGGGCCTGGCTCCTTACCCTCTCTCTTTGCACACAGTGTCTCATCTTTCAGAGCCTCTCCACGTGACCTGAGGCTTTTTACAGCAAGGAGATTTCGGAGTAGTCACACAGGCAGCTGGATTCTAAGAGGCAGGAAATGAACACTCAAGAGCCACACCGAGAATTAACACAATGTAACTTCCACATTCTTTTGGTCAAAGCAGTCAAAGGGTCTACTTGGGTTCAAGGGGAGAAGGGCTGGAGTTGGAGAAATAGACTTCAGTTCTTAAAGCTGGAATAGCAAGGTTATGCTGCCACTGCCAGAGAAAGTTTTGTGGCCATCTTTGGAAAATACAGTCTGCCACACTGTGCTCTAGAGGGTAGGTATCAACAGAATGATATAGAAAACATTCAACAATGTGGATTTTAAAAGGAAAAGTGCCCATCCTTAGGCATCCATGAAGTGATACACAAAATCTACAGTGGTATGGCTTTTAAAGGAAGGTGTAACCTCTCTGTGGAGACACTCCCTCTCTCCCTTCACACCAATTCCTAATCTCTAATTAGTGGCAGATAATTCAGTGCAATTTGGGGACCCCTAAAAGTTTAAAATCCAAGAGGAAAGTTCTCTCCCTGTTATTGGCTTTTTTCATTACTTGGGAAAATCTACCAAGTAAAGAAATAGATAAGCACTGTCCTAGCCAGCCAAGTCTTGGACCTGAGTATTTGAAAATAAGGAAATAAAAAAGACAGTAAATAAACCGCTGCACTCTAGGCTGTTCCCCAAATTATATGATACGTAAGAGTGCCATATAGGAAGAAGAACAGCACTTCGAATTCATTTTAGTAGTTAAAAACTGGGACTATGTCTAAACATAACTTGATTGAACATAGTGGCTGCCCAAATAATGGTCTGTTTGCCTTCATACCAAGCAATCATTTATTTGGGTACACTTCAGGGATACCAAGCAATCGTTTATTTGGATATACTTCAGGGATGCAAGATAGTGTAACTTTGTCTCTGATATCCAATATCTCTGACTCAAAGTTTGTTTTTCTTATCATCTTGACGTTACTGCTTTAAGGCAAGTATCCGACAGAATTACCTATACTGGTTGCACAAAGCTAGTCTGAATCTAGCTTTTTTAAAAATCTGTTCTTCCTGGGGCACTTGCAAGCTTGACCAGGAAAGTGCTCTACTGTTCTGGAACCTGAGGGGTTTACTATTATGAACCAAAAATAAAATTCTAAGGCCTCCCTGATGGGGACAGAAGGCAGAGATATTCTAGGCAGAAAAGGGCAGGGTCCCTGGTGAAGCCCCACCCTTAAGCCTAGAACTGCAGCCCAAAGTGAGA
This sequence comes from Hylobates moloch, assembly GCF_009828535.3. Lineage (NCBI taxonomy): Eukaryota > Metazoa > Chordata > Mammalia > Primates > Hylobatidae > Hylobates > Hylobates moloch. The sequence goes on from NW_026652281.1 coordinate 33,303,127, forward strand.
ACATGCATTTCTGTTTTCCTGCTCGAATGTTGCCTTTTGCAAAACTACCCATGGCCCACCCTGACCCCCATCCTGGACCCATAAAAACCCCAGGCTGGAGAAGGCTGGACTTCAGGGGAAGAAGACCTTTCCACTCCATCCCCTTTTCAGCTCCCCTACCCAGTGAGAATCACTTCCATTAGCAATAAGATTCTCCACATTTACTATCCTTCAATTCATTTGTGTGACCTGATTTTTCCTGGATGCTGTACAAGAGCTCAGGATACAAAAGGCTGTCACACGAACCCTCTTTCCTCACTAAAAGGCAGAGGGTTCACTGAGCAGTTAAACACTTAACCTATCCACGGATGGCAAAGCTAAAAGAGTGCTGCCTATAACACTCCTTCTGGGGCTTTCAGGGTTGCAGGTACTACCCACTAGACCCTGCCATGATACCAGCATGGAATTTTGCTCCTCCCAAAAGCACTCACTCTGGCTCTTGTACCAGCTCACCTGTGTGCTTCCCCTCCCATGAGGTGTTGAGAGCTGTGGGCTGAGTAAGCAAGGCACCCCTGTCTCAAGGCCCACAAAAGGGTCAAGGAAAATTTCCTGTTTCACCTCCAACCATCTGAATGGACTTTCTCCTCAGCCACGGCTCCTTTAAAATTTAACCTGAGAGACTGTTTCAGACCATGATGGGAAGTGGGATCAGATATGGCTCATTATATCTCTCTGGCATTAACATCAACACAGACTGGTAAGAAACATTTTACAACCTATTCTCTCTGAAGCCTAGTAGCCAAAGGTTTCCTCAGCAAATAAAAACTTGGATCTCCACAATGCTTTATCTTAACCCAGTTGTTCCTTTCCGTTGATCCCAAGTCTTTAAGTAAACTCAACCAATTGTCAACCAGAAAATGTTTAAATCTACCTATAAGCTGAAACCTCACCCCCTTGTCTCACCCGCTTTGACCCACCATTCTGGATCAAACCAATATATTTCTTTAATATATTTGATTAAAGTCTCATGTCTCCCTAAAATGTGTAAAAACCAAGCTGCACCCCAACCACCCTGGCACATGTTCTCAGGACCTCCTGAGGCCTGTGTCGCAGGCCATGGTCACTCATATTTGGCTCAGAATAAACCTCTTCAAGTATTTTATAGAGTGTGACTCTTTTCCTCGACAGTATTTTGTGTGTAGTTTTTGTGTCATATACCCCACTGGGGCCAAGGTTAATTCCATTTGGCTAACAGAGTGAGCCAGAAGTTCTAAATAATATTTCCCTGCACTCTGGCTTATTTGCTTCTGCTTTGCTTTGGTCAAGGCAAGGTTCCTATAAAAACTGTAAGGTCTTAATATCTGATGTGACTTTTCCCTTCACATAATGTTTTCACTGGCTTCCCCCCTACTATCTTTGTGTTATTATCAGCATTATCGTTTATATAAATTAGTTCTTCCTTAGTTTCAAGTGACATAGAACCAAACTCAAATAGACTTAAGACAGAAAGCAAATTCATTGGCTCAGGAAGCTGTAAGGCCCAGGGACTAGACTGGCTTCAGACGTGGCTATGTCATTAGGACTCAATTTCTCTCTCCCTCTTCAATTTGCTGCCCACTGTTTTGACTTCATTTTCAGTCGCCCTTTAGTTTCTCTGGAAGCTCCAGGCTCTCTCTTCACAGTGACAAGATTGCTGGGACAGCTTTTACCCTACATGTTCTCAGGCTACTGTTTGGGTGAAAAGACAGAATCTTTTCTGGTAGCTTGTAAACAAGTCCTGAGATTTATTCTGATTAGACCAGATTAGGTAGTGTGCCATCTCTGAATCAATGATTGTAGACAGTGGAATATGGAACATATTCTATGGGTTAGGCCTGAGTCATGTGTCCTTAGAACCAGGGGAGTGAAACCCTTGGGCAAGGGCTGAATCTGCAATCAGATTCAGAATCTGTTGTTAAAGAAAGGAAAAGGAGGCTGAGCGTGGTGGCTCATGCCTGTAATCCCAGAACTTTGGGAGGCCAAGGCCAAGGCCTGAGGTCACGAGTTCTAGACCAGTCTGGCAGACATGGTGAAACCCCACCTCTACAAAAATGCAAAAAAATTAGCTGGGCATGGTGGCATGCACCTGTAATCCCAGCTACTCAGGAGGCTGAGGCAGGGGAATTGCTTGAACCAGGGAGGTGGAGGTTGCAGTGAGCCAAGATCACGCCACTGCACTTCAGCCTGGGTAAAAGAGTGAGACTCTGTCTCAAAAAAAGGAAAGGAAAAGGAATTCTAGGGAGGCAAATAACAACTCTTAATATTATTATTATTACCATCATAATCATTTTTTAGCTACCATTATATATATGATACCGTTTAATACCTAGTGCCTGGCACGTAGTAATTGCATAATACATATTGAAGGAATGGGTATTTTACTTATGATAAACGTTTGTTCAATCCTTTAAACTGCCAGACAGGGCTGCCGAGGTGCATAAAAGAAAGCATATATTACTTCCTTGAAACATACATTATCCATCAGATTTTAAAGCAGTTCTTCTTCAGACCTTTATTATTTGTTTGGATTATACAGGCAGCATTTGCACATGTTACAAATGAAGTACATTTTATATTTCTATGTACCTGGATAGTTTTAAGTCTCTTTCTGGGCAAGTGAATCTGACACATTTCACTTTGAGCTGAACTGGAATGCTTCCAAAACACACTTTCAGATGCTGCAAATGCACCTCATTTCTGGTGCTTCACTCTCTATGCAGAAAGCCTTCCTCTCCCTGGGGGAAAGGGTGGAAGTGAGAGAGAGAAGGGAGAGGAGAAGAAACTGTCAAGTCAGTGTCAGCAGGGCAGAAGCAAGGCAATCTTTCTTTTGTTTTTTTCAATCCTATTGCTTGCCTTTTTTTAGCCTTCTGAATGGAGAGAACAGCTCATCACTATCCAGGGCCATGTTTTTGATAGAGGACAGGGCATAGAAAATTATGCGAGTGGCTATATCTAAATTCTCCCAAGGATGGTACTAAGAATGGCATATAACTAGTACCATTTTGGATGCATACACACAAGTTAATTCATAACTAGTCCCATTATAGATGCATAGAGTTAATTCATTACATACAATAAATGCACTAGGGTATTAGAAAACAATTCTCTCACAGAACTGCAGTTAAGAAAGGCTGAGTCAGACCTTGGTGCTTAGTCATCCTGTTGATCTGAGTATATTATTCTCTACTGAAGAAAAAAGATATTTATTTATCTTGCCATAGACAAGAATGCAAATCAAAATCCACCAAACATACACACACACACACACAAATGTATAAACGTGTGTATGACATTTCATCTATACAGTATATATTATGTTCAATATATATTTTATATATAATATATAAATTCAATATCCAATACCTATTATATATTTCAACATACATGTATACATAAATATATATGTATATACATATATATGTGTAATTTTTACATAAATATACATATATCCATAAACGTACATTGATATGGCTTGGATCTGCATCCCCAGCCAAATTTCATGTCGAAATGTAATCCCTAACTCTGGAGGTGGGGACTGGTGGGAGGTAATCTGATCATGGGGGCAGTTTCTCATGAATGATTTAGCACCATCCCACGAGTACTGTATAGTGATAGAGTTCTCATGAGATCTGGTTGCTTAAAGGTCTGTAGCACCTCCCTCTCTCTCTCTTTCTCTTGCTCTGGCCATGTAAGATGTGTCTGCTTTCCCCTTCACTTTCTGTCATGATTGTAAGCTTCCTGAAGCCTCCCCGGAAGCAGAAGCCACTATGCTTCCCATACAGCCTGCAGAACTGTGAGCCAACCAAACCTCTTTTCTTCATAAATTACCAGTCTCAGGTTATTTCTTTGTAGCAATATGAGAACAGACTAATACATACATACATATAGAAATACTCATATGTATACACATACATATAATTTTTTTTTACTTCAGGAAGAAATAAGAAGTGCTGCCTCCCAAGTATGAAGGAGAGAAAACTCCTTATTACTCATAGACTACCCCTTGGAGATGGCAGAAATCACCACTGAGGAGCCTCAGAGCAGTCCAGCGTCAGCAGGGAATGGCAGTGCAGTCAGCTCCAACCATATGCACTGCCCCATCATTGAACTCTTTAGGTCTGTACAGAGAAAAGGAGGTGCTGCTTTCCCTGAGGAGACCATCTGTGGGTGCCTCTCCTTGGTGGCTGAGGCAGGGTCTCCACACCTTAGGGAGGAAAGCCAGGTGGATCTCTTGGAGAAGCACCTTATCCGCCTCCTTCCTTCCCATGACGGCAGCCCTGGTAGCTGAGAAGAGACTCCCTCCATTCCATAAGAGGCTGAACACAAGCAATGGCTTTGTCGTTTCTACTGTCTTGCCTTTTGACCATGAGGTACCTGAAGAGCTTACTTGTATGTATCTATTTTCACGTCCCTGGAATGAGAGCTGTAGAGAAGAGAACAGAGCCAAGCAGGCTTCTGACAAAGTTATAGGAGGTGTCAGAGCCACTGGACAGAGATAGATGGTACTTCTCCACACTTGGCCATAGCCCCAGAGCAGTAAAGGGTCTAGAAACAAATTAAACGTCAGATACGCTGTAACTCCACAGATAAGCAAGTGGAGTAGGAGTAGAAGGATTCTCTTCTTTCTTCCACGAAGCTCACAGAGTAACTCTTCCTTTCCTCTATGCACAGACCAAAGATGAGTTGGGCACCATGAGTTTACACAATGCCTTTTGTCTGGATACCTCAAAACACTTTCTTGAAGATAATTTCTGAAAGGAATGGTCAGAGAGATAAGTGGGAAATCAAAGTGTGGTTCTGGAGCCCAACCCTGATTTTATTATACACTGAGGAGAAATGGTCTAGCATGTCAGTTCATATTTCTGGGCATTTGTTTCTTTTCTCACCATGACTGCCTCCCAGGGGTAACTTAGCAAAATCTAGCATTCAAAGGACTTAATCAGTCAGGGTTACATTGTGAGATTTCGACTCACTGAAGGCAGTTTGGCAAGTAATTTTTCAAAGCTGATTTTTCATTAGAAAGAGGTTGGGAAGTTGGGAATTAAGTGGGAACAACACATTGGCAAGAATATGTATTACAGCTGCTAAATCAGACAATGAGTCATGTGGTCTCACCACAGCCCTTCTCTGTGGAAGTTGCCCATGGACTTTGCCACGTGTTTGTATTTGTGAACAGCGAATAGGTTTAGAAACATTATCTGATAAACAATAAATTCACTTTATTCTTGTTCTGTGTAACTAAGATCTGACCTATGAGTTGAACTTGGGGGTGGATTTTATTAATAAAAATTGTTCAAATATTCCACAGTTAAAATATTTATTTAATTCTTCTTTGTTTTTAGTTAAAATGAAACTGACCTATATCATATAACCCTGGCCTAGGGAAAGATAAAATGTACCTTCTATTCTGACGGTATTGGTGTGAAATATTCGCTTCATCGCAAAATAAACTCAGAGGGCATTTTGAAATTAGGTCAAATAATATCACCAGTCAGGTGAATATTAGTCTTTTTCTCTGCCCTTGCATCCTTTTTCTTCTGCCTTACATTTTCCATAAAGAAAAAAATGCAACAACAGAGAAAAAGAACAAGAGGAAACGATTTTTTTTTTTTTGAGACAGCTCTTATATGCGGGAGTGCAGTGGCACAATCTCAGCTCCCTGCAACCTCTGGCTCCCAGGTTCAAGCCATACTCCCACCTCAGCGTCCAAAGTATCTGGGACTACAGGCACATGCCACCATGCCTGGCTAATTTTTGTATTTTTTGTAGAGCTGAGGTTTCACCGTGTTGCCTAGGCTAGTCTCGAACTCCTGAGCTCAAGCACTCCACCTGCCGCGGCCTCCCGAAGTGCTGGGATTATGAGCATGAGCCACTGCTCCCATTAGAACATGATTTTTCATAAGAAAAGAATTATATGAAAATATGTAAAACTTGCCTTGACCAAACTATTGTTGTGGCAAATGTATCTGTGTGTGGGAAATACAGCATTTGTTCCTTCATTGACTTGCTAAATATGTATTACATACCCAGTGTGCAGCTGCTATAGGAGAAATGTAAGCAAAATGATTTGAGGTCATGGGTCATAAACTCAGATGGCTCTAGGACTGAAACAACTACCATGAGTCTGTGATGGTGACCAAGCAAACAGGAGAATCCTTGCTCCATTTAAAGCATTCACATTTAATTTTAAAAATCACCAAAACCTGCTTCCGGTTTTCAATCCCTGGAACAGTTGGAGGAGGAAGTTAACTATTATGGAAGGGTAAGGCTTGAAGAGTGAGTAGACTGTCAATAAAAGAGAAAGCAGGAAGGGATATTATAACTTGAGACAATTTTACAAACAGAAGTCCGGACTTCAGGGAGAGAAGAGCCTGGGTGAGTAGGATGAGTTTTGGGCTTTCAGTGTGAGAAGTTGAGACTTTACTACAAACAGAACAGAATTTTTTCTTTTGGTGTGAATGGAATTCTACATCCCCTTCAACCTGTTCTTTTTCCAGAGTACTATGGCTTAGAAATGACACTACTATTCCTCCTGTCCTTCTGGCAAAAACCTAAGAACCATAATTCTTAATTCTCTTTGCTCTCAGACCCTAGGGAAAGAGTCGGATTTTGTGGAAATTGAATTGTATGCGTTAGTGGGGAGGGAGGGGTTCTTATTAAGTAAAAGACTAGAAAACTAGATACAAAGATGCATATTTGGATGGGCTGGTGCAAATGGCAGGCCCTGAAGCCTAAGTTGCATGGAAACTCACCTCTGCAAACCCTACATGAACTCCCCTTGGAATCTGATGCCTCTGCCTTCAAAAATATGTCCCAAATCCAACTGTTCCTCCTGACATTCGCTACTAACCCACTAGATGAAAGCACCATCAGCTATGGCACAGATTCCGGCAATTCCAGCCCCCTGACTTGTCCTGTACTGACACACTTGCTTTGCTGCAGTGTATTCCAAACACATCAGGAGGAATGATTCTTTTTCAATCTAAATTGGATCACATCATTCCTTTCCTCAGAATTCTTCAATGGCTACCCATCACACATAGGATAAAATCTAAAGTTATTCCTATGGACTCCTATTGAAGGGGGCCAGCCCCTCCACACCTGTGGATATTTCTCGTCAGGTGGGACGAGAGGCTGTGAAAAGAAATAAGACACAGAGACAAAGTATAGAGAAAGAACAGTGGGCCTAGGGGACCAGTGCTCAGCACACGGAGGACCCACACCGGCGCCAGCCTCTGAGTTCCCTCAGTATTGATTGATGATTATTTTAACTATCTTAGCAAGGGGAGTGTAGCAGGGCAACAGGTGGGGAGAAGGTCAGTAGGGAAACATGTGAGCAAAGGAATCTGTATCATGAATAAGTTCAAGGAAAGGTACTGTGCCTGGATGTGCACCTAGGCTAGATTTATGTGTCTCTTTACCCAAACATCTCAGTGTAGCAAAGAGTAACAGAGCAGTATTGCTGCCAGCATATCTCACCTCCAGCCATGGGGTGGTTTTCTCCTATCTCAGAATAGAACGAATGGGAATGGTCAGCTTTACACCGAGACATTCCATTCCCAGGGACGAGCAGGAGACAGAAGCCTTCCTGTTATCTCAACTGCAAAGAGGCCTTACTCTTTCACTCCTCCTCCTCAGCACAGACCCTTTACGGGTGTTGGGCTGGGGGACGGTCAGGTCTTTCCCTTCCCATAAGGCCATATCTCAGGCTGTCTTAGTAGGGGGAAACCTTGGACAATACCCAGGCTTTCTTCGGCAGAGGTCCCTGTGGCTTTCTGCAGTGCATTGTGTCCCTGGTTAATCGAGAATGGAGAATGGCTATGAATTTACCAAGCATACTGCCTGCAAACATACTGTTAACAAGGCACATCCTGCACAGCCCTAAATCCATTAAACTTTGATTCATTACAGCACATGTTTCTGTAAGCACAGGGTTGGGGCTAAAGTTACAGGTTAACAGCATCTCAAAGCAGAAACAATTTTTCTTAGTACAGATCAAAATGGAGTTTCTTTTATCTTCCTTTATTACATAGACAAAGTAACAATCTGATCTCTCTTTCTTTTCTCCACACTTATGGGCTCCAAGGCCCTAATATGCAGCACCTGCTCACTTCTCAGACGTTTTCTGCCACTCTTCCCGCTGATCACTCCACTGTAGCCATGTTGGTTGACTTCCTTGCCATTCCTTTATCAAGGCCTTGGGGCCTTTGCGTTTATTGTTTTCTCTGCCTAGAACACCTTTGCCCAGAATACTTTGATGACTCTCCCCCCTTACTTTATTCAACCTTAGCTCAAATGTTACCTTCAAATCACCCAATCCAAATGCATTACTTTAACCTCTATTTCCTTACTTGATTTATTATTTTTTATTTTTTTTATCACTACTTACTTTACTATTATTTACTCATTTGTTGTTGCCTATTTCCCCTAGTAAAATGTAAACTCCATGAAGGCAGGGATTTTGTCTATTTTATTCGCTTCTGTTTTCCCAAAGAATAGCATAGGACCTAGCACAGAGAATAATATAACCCTTCTCTGGAGGAATATGACATCCTCCAAGGCCTCTATGATTTTTCAAACACAATGTCCAGCATTTGATTAAAAAATAAAAAATTCCAGGCATATGAAGAAACAAGACCAAAAAAAGAGAAACTAACAATAAAAATAGACCCACAGATGACCCAGTTATTGAGAATTCTCAGACACAAACTCTGTATTAACTGTAATTCATATATTTAAGAAAGCATATGACAAGAAAGAGAATGTAATCAAAGAACTTGTATCTGTACAAGAAATGCAATAGAGATTCTAGAACTAAAAAACTCAGTACTGAAATTAAGAAGTATTTATAGTACATTAGTTTCAGCAAAAGACATGATTACTAAACTGAAAACAATATAGGTAGAAAATGTAGAGGCTGGGGCAGGAAAAACAAAGGAGGCAGAAAATACAAAATAGGGTGAACATATAGGACATGATGAAGATACATATGTGATGTAGTAGAAAGGGCTGAATAAGTACCACTGGACTTCCAAAAAGGGAAGAGAGAAGGAATTGGGTCGAAACAACACTTGAAGAAATAATGGCCAAGAATTTTCCAAAAATGATGAAAGACATTAAACCACTAATTCAATAAGTTCTCCAAACCCTAAGTGGGATAAATACAAAGAAAACTACAAATGAGCACATCAAAGTGACGTCATCGTGACTGCTAAAAAAAAAATGACAAAAAGAAATCTTTTAAAAGAAAGAGAAAGAAAGAACAAGACAGGCAGATGAATTGTAAAGAGATACATTGAAAGTCAGAAGGCAATGTAATGGCATCATTAAAGTGCTAAAAAAAAAACAATTGCCAACCTGGAAATCTACACCTAACACACATATTCCTCAAAAATGAAGGCAAAACAGAGTAATTTCCAGACAAATAAAATATGATAGAATGTGTCACCCAGAGGTCTGCACTAAAAGAAATGTTAAATGAAACTATTAGGCAAAGGGAAAGTTATTTCAGACATATCCCCAGAAATGAAGAAAGGAATGATGAAGAATGGCGAGGGTATGTATAAATGAATATTATCTCTACTAAGAAATAATAATGTCTTGTGACATCTAAAATATATGAAAGGGGCTAGGCACATGGCTCAGTCCTGTAATCCCAGCTCTTTGGGAGGCTGAGGCAGGTGGATCACTTAAGGTTAGGAGTTTGAGACCAGCCTGGTCAACACGGTGAAACCCTGTCTCTACTGAAAGTACAATAAATAAATAAATAAATAAATAAATAAGAAGGAGTAAAAAGATAACAATGATAACACAAAAGTGGGAGAGGATAAATGGACTTAAAGTGTTCTAATAGCTTATCAACATCTGGGAAGTAGTAAAATAATTTCAGTAGTCTCCCCTTAATTCATGTTATTATATGTTTCCTCATTAAATGTTCCAAGACCCCAAGGGGATGCCTGAAACCACCAGTAGTACCAAACCCCACTGCCATCATTTGGAATGTCTACCCACAAATTTAATACTTTTTCCATTTTAACAAGCCACATATCATGCACTGTGACTGTAACTTTTGCAGTTTGAAGTACAGGAGCAAAACTAGCACATAATTTCCTTATTTGGCTTGTAAAACTAGCCTGTAAATTTCCTTATTTACAATTTCACAAATAGAAGATTTTTTCTTCACATAGATCTTAGTAACTTCAATGTACTGTTTTTTTTTTTTCCTATTCAGTTGAGAACTTTCACCTTTTCACTTGAAGGAAGCATTTTCTGGTTTCTCTTTGGCATAGCTGAATTGCCAGCATCACTATTTTTGCATGTTGGGGCCACTATTAAGTAAAATAAGTGTGACTTGGACACAAGCACTGTGATGCTCAACATTGGGTAAGATAACCCAGATGGCTCCTAAGTGACTAATGGGTGGGAGCCTCTATATTGTGAACATGCTGGACAAATAGAGGATTCGTGTACTGGGCAGATTAGAGTGAGACAGTGCAAGATTTCATCATGCTGCTCTGGACAGCACACACAGTTTGAAACTTAGGAATTGTTTATTTCTGGAATTTTTCTTTTAATATTTTTGGACCTTGGTTGATTGCAGGTAACTGAAATCACAGAAAGTGAAACCCTGGATGAGGACGGACTACTGTAATTTATATGAGACTGTAGTAAGTCAATGATGCATAGTATAAACACTGGAGTAACCACTAAATGAATAATATTTTTAAAACACACACACACACGCCAGGAAGTAGAGGGGAAAAAATAGAAAAATAAATTTTTACCTTATTCGAAACAAGGCATGAAGGGGGAGAAAATGAAACACTGAACAAATGAGACAATTACCAAAAAAGAGTAAGTTAGCAGATTTGATGAAAACATATCAATAATTATTTTAAATTCCTGATCAGTCATATACTACTTATAAGAGACATACCTTAAATATAAAGAACCAGAAGGGTTGGCAGTAAAAGAATGCAAAGGGATTTACCATGTATACACTAACTAAAAGCTAATATAGCTATATTAATATTAAACAAATCAGACATTAAAGCAAGCCAGTTATCAATTTATTACCTCTCAGCTCCAAAGTCACCATTGTTTTGCCACAATGGACAGAATTTCTTTAAGCATCTCTCCTTTTTTTAAAATTTAATTTTATTTTAAGTTCCAGGATACATGTACGGGACATGCAAGTTTGTTACGTAGGTAAACGTGTGCCATGGTGGTTTGCTGCACCTATCAAGTCATCACCTAGGCATTAAGACTCACATGCATTAGCTATTTATCGTGAAGGCATCTCTCCTTTTTAAAGAGCATGATGTTAACTAAGCTTTCTCAGTGGACAATCCTAGAGGAACACTGCAGGAGGAAGGGCCTCTCCTGCTGCTTCTGGCTGCTCCATGGCACGTCAGTGGTATTACGGTGAGGATATTTGGTAGAGCTCTGCCCCAGCTATGTGCCCAGAATGCCCAGTCCCCTGGTGACCTTGCAGCCTGAGCTTGGCCTGGGGATAACCTGAGCCACCAGGCGGCTCACCTGTGGCCTGGAAGGTTTCCTTTTTTCTTTTTTATTTCTTTGTAGGAAAACTTTTAATGAACAATTGACCATTATAGATTTTAAGCCTTAATATTTATTTTTTCCTATGTAAAACCAGATAATTAAAACAGTCTATCTCGAGTGTGCTAGAAAACCATAGTATAAAAAAGAATAATAGTCATGTTTGCTCCTACTAGAGGGTTTCTTTCCAGGCCCCACTCCTTCTGCATATCCACACATCCAGTTGCTGATCCCCTGCCCTGCCCTGCATTCCGAAGAGTTGCTCCCTGTTTTATCCAATGAAATCTGGACTCCTTCCAAGTTTGTCCTTTCTTGGATATTCTCTAAGCCCTAGGGTACCTTACAGTGTTTCCGCATATTTTATAGTCACTCTTATCAGAGCATAAAAGTCTTTATTAAATCCATTCACTTTATTAAACTTCCACTGCTTAACTCACTGATTGGACTCAGACTAATACAAAGGATTATGTCAAAGTGATGAAAGATCATTCCACCAGGGAGATAGAACAATCCTAAATTTGTATTCAGGTAATAACATAACTTCAAATTATACCAAGCAAAAATTGCACTAAAAAAAGAAATTAACTAATCTATAATTATAGTGGGAAATGTAACATACCTCTCAATAATTGAGAGAATGAAGCAGAAAGTAATATCAATAAGGATATAGAATATCTAAACAACATAATTAACATACTTGGTGTAATTGACATACATAAATAGTCCACATAAAGACAACAGAGTGTGCATTCTTTTCAGGGAAACATGGAACATTTATTTAAATTGATAATACATTAGGCCATAAAAGACACTTCAACGAATTTTTAAAATTTTAAAAGATTGAAGTCACTTACAGTATGCTTTCTGACCATAGTAGAAATAAGCTAGAAATCAATCACGAAAAGATAATTAACAAATAAAGATAATGAGAAAATAATATTTTGAAAATCAGCAGTGCTCTTCCAAATTAGGGTTAACCTTGTGAGAGTTGGGGCTTATTCTAAATAATGCTGCTTTTGTCTAGTGTAGTTCAAAAACATTTGCATTGAAACTATCTTTGGGTGTATTGGTGGACTCATCCATACTCAAAACACAGACTGATTACTCATAACTTGTTACTTTTTTGCAATGTCAAATATTATTCAACTAGATCTGTGCCCCACCCCTGGCCCTTAATCACAATATTTAACACTGAGTGACTTTTGCATATTTCCAAAAATGAAGTACACACTTAAAGTATGACTGTTTGGTAACGTTAAGGATATTTTTTAAATGCTCTGCTTTCTCCATCTGGCCCCTCTATACCTCAGTGTTCTCACATACAAAATAAGAGGGTTTGAATTGGAAGTCGCTAAGGGCTTTCTAACCCTTAAGATTGTATGAGTGGATGAACTCTGTGTGCAAATATTCTATTTTAACAAGTACAGTTGACTCCTGAACAACATAAGTTTGAACAGCATGGGAAATATATGCAGATTTGCTATCCCTGAGACAGCAAGACCAACTCTTCCACTTCCTCCTCCTCCTCAGCCTACCCAACATGAAGATGATGAGGATGGAGACCTTTATGATAATTCACTTCTACTTAATGAATAGGAAACATATTTTCTCTTCCTTGTGATTTTCTTAATAATGTTTTCTTTTACTATAGCTTATTTTATTGTAAGAATACAATATGCAATATAAATAACACATAAAATATGTGTTACTAAACTGTTTAGGTTATTGATAAGCCTTCTAGTCCACAGTAGGTTATTAGTAGTTAAGTTTTGGGGAAATCATAAGCTATATGCAGATTTTTCGCTGTGTGGGGTGTTGCCACCCCTAATCCCTGTGTTGTTCAATAGCCAACTCTGTTTGTATTATAATAGGTTACCTGTCAAAACCATCAATTTAACTGGAGGCGAATGTAAAATCTTCATTTTCATTGATCCTTGGTTGAGAAAAAAAATGAAGAGTCCATGTCATTTTTTTTCTGAAGCAATGACAAATGCTTGAACTTTGAGGTGACTGAGGGATGAAAAAGTAAATTTTCCCTGTATAGGCATCTAGAAGGTACCATGATCATGTGAAAATGCTGATGACAATGTTCAAATATTCCTGGGATGAACTCAGAACTGGGTCATGTATGCTCTCAAGATGGTGTATACGTGAGAGGCTTTTCCTGGAATAGATTTCTGGTCATCTAATCTGACTTCGGCAGTCACATCTACCACCGGTCATCTCAGTAAATAATTTGAATACCATATATATTCTATTCTATTTTCCTTTCCCTATATTAATATTATTCTTCAGCTAGATGAGTATGTTTTTAGTAGGAGTGGGGAGAACTCTCAATGCATACAATAAAGAAACACCAGTCTCTGGATTTTTTCTTGCCATTTTTAGTCTTATTTTTTATTTCTAATAAAAATGACCAAAAATTTAAATGCAGCCTTTTACAGTTTGCAAATAACTCTTCTTATATTTATTTGGTACTTGGGAACTCTGTGATGCACCAGAAAAATCGAGATGTTTAAGCCAGGAAGACTTGACTTTCAATTCTACTTGTACTTGCTCTGAGTCCTTGGACTAGTTACTCAATGCTTCAGTGAATGTTTTTGACTGTAAGTAGCTGAAATCCAGTCCCAAACGAGCTTAAATGAAAAGGGAATTTGTTGTCTATTAATTGAAAAAGCCCAGAGAGAGAGGACCGCTGTCTGGTCATCTTAATCTAAAGGCTCTCTCCATCTTTCTGTGACTGCCTTGATTCTGCCCTCCTATGTGTGTAAGCTTCTTCCTATGACTGTGAATGAGATGGATATAGCAGTTTCAGGCATCACAGCTGCACACTGAGTATAACAGTATTAGTTACTAACATATTAAAATACTTTGGTACTAGTTGCTAATTACCCATTGCCCTGAACCTGATGAGGGTTCCCAATATCCAGCCACTGTAACGTCCCCCCAGGACATCCTCACAATCTTGTACATAAAGAGGCAATATATGAAATTCAGGAATTCAGGTAATATATGGAAGCAGGAATTTCAGACCCTGCTTCAGTATTATGTTCAGCACTTATTCTGGTAAGTATGTATCAGATATTATTGCTATCACCCTGCTGACACGTATCAACATTCAGATGGAACAAGAGAGCCTATCTTTCCTTATGGCCCTATGAAAGAGTAAGAAAGTGTCTCTAGTACACTGTCTCACAATTTCCTTTGCCCAAACTAGATAATGTTTCATTTCCTGAACAAGTCCTATGGCAAGAAGAATGTCATTCCCTTAATCTCACCCCTTAATCTAGAGGAGGGGACAACTTTGCTAAGTGAGAGCCTGTATTTCTGTATGGCTCTATGAAACAGCAGGAAAACTTTTCCCCAAAGTCCCTAGCACACTGTTTCCCAATTTCCTTTGTCCAAACTGGATAATATTTCATTTCCTGACCAAGCCCTATGGCCAGAAGAATGTCATTCCCTTAGGCTCACTCTTAAAGCTAAAGGAAGGAACAACGTCTTTGCTAGGTGAGAGTAGATGAGACAGAATACAACTGAACAAAGGGAAATGGATACTAGGAAGGCAACCAACAATGTCCATTTTTTGAATCTCAGTATTATCATCTATAAGATGATCATAATGTATAATTCACAACACTGTTATAAAAATTAAATGAGATAATATAGTACCTTACTTAGAACAGAGTTTGGTTCATTGATTTTATAATAGGTGCTCAATAATTTCTGGTTAACAACAATAAGCACAATAATAATAATAATGCTGTTGTGAAGAACTGTGAAGGAAGTGTCTGAGATTTTATACCTTTCACTACCTTAACAGGTCAGCCTGACATAGCTTAATAGATCCTAGAAAAGACACAACACACCTGGGTTAGAGATAAAGAACTTTATTACTCATACATAGTACTAGCAATAGCCAGAGTATCAGCATCTTTTTCACACCAGTTCCTTGAGCCCCATTTTCCACAGGGTGATTCACAGACTGTCAGGTGACATCTGCATATGCAGTGAGCTGTATTACAGGAGAAGAACCCTGCAATAGACTGAGTTTATGTCCTTTCAAAATTCGTTTGTTGGAATCCTACCCCATAAGGTCATGGTATCAGGAAGTGGAGCCTTTGGAGGTGTTTCTTCGGGAGCTGATTAGAATGGAATGAGTACCCTTGTACTTGTAAAAGTGATCCCAGAGAAGTCCCTTACCTTTTCTGCCATATGAGGCTGTGATGAAAAGACAATGAAGAAGTGAGCCCTCCAAACACTGAGTCTGCTGGTGCCTTGATCTTGGAATTCCCAGCCTCCAGAACTGTGAGAAATAAATTTCTATTGTTTATAAGTCACCCAGTTTATGGCATTTTGTTATAGCAGCAAGAACAGACTAAGATGGAAGGCAAGTTTAAATCTTCTTACTTGTAGCATTTGACTAATTCTCTCTTAATGTAAGATTTACAGTGTGTATGATGTGTTGGTGGGGGACCAAATGTTCCTGGACCCACATCCACATAAGCAATGTCTTAATAGATGATGTGAAACTTATTATGTATAGTCATTATCCAGGTCCCACTCACAGTTAAGTGTTCACCAATAATTGGCACAGCTCCGTCTGGAATGTCTGAAGAACATTAGTCTGTTTAGGCTGCTGAAGGTTAGCATCGGTTCTACCATATGCATGTAAAACCCAAGACAGCTCTCAACTGGAACAAGATAATGTGTCCTCACCTTAAATTCAATGGACACTTAAGGCTTGAAAGAGTAAGAAGAAGGGAGGATTGGGGATATCCAGGAAGAGAGAAAGAGACTGTACAACAGGTAGGGCCACAGTTACTGAATCCTATTTACTTAATAATAAATGAAGAGATATAAAGTTTTCTGTAAATGTATAACAGGAATGGATCTCTACTCAAGTACCATGGCATGAGTTGAACTTGGCACCATCAGTTCCTGTATATGGGACTCCAATGAACTTTAGAGCCAAACAGATATTTCAGCCTCTGCTGCTTACAGGCTATGAGTGTAAGCAAGTTTCACACCATTTTTCTTACTTAACTGAGAAAATAGGGATAATAATACCACCTACTGCATAGGGTCATTATGAAGAGTAAATTCTGAAAAGTGCATACCATAAGTGTAGTACACATCATCAGTAAATAGTAGCTGATACACTTGTTTAAAAAACTTTAGTAATGATTGACATAATGATATATTGGGGAAAAACTTGCCCTGTCTTCCTATCTATATTTCTTGCCAGACACATATAGGACAAAGGGTCACTCCATAAACCATCTGTGAGCTTTCAACTGATCATCAGAATAATGAGCCATCCCCGAGACCAAGTGCCACCCCTGGGCCAACTAAGATCTCGCTGGGTAATGCATCAATCCATTTCCCAGACTTTGTACAGCCATAGAGACGGTTCCCAGTTCCAGGAGATAGGTGTAGGGTGTGACACTCAAATTACAGAAAGTTGTATATTCATTCTGGTTCCACCTCTTATGAGGCTGACTTTACATTTCATCAATACTTCAACAAAGATTGTTGTAATATTTAAGGAAAGCATGTCTATAAATTTCCTACTTAGCACAGTTTCTTGCACGTTATACGTTTGATAATTATTCCTTACTTTCCATCCCTATTGTATTAAGGTGGAACAGATGTCTCCAAGTTATTATGAAGCTGTCACTTTTGAGGGGCTAGGGAAGAGGAACACCTTCAGCAAACTTTAAACATTTTGAACTTCAGTGGGCATAAGGATCACTCAGGGAGCTTGTTAAAAATGCAAGACTGGCCCCACCCATAAACATTTTGACTAAATAAACCTGGGGTAGTGCCCAGTAATCTGTATTTTTAACAAGCTCTCTAGGGGAGTCTTCTGATGTAGGTGATGTTATAATCACAAACTGAGAAATGCTGTCTGTGTCCAGTGCTGTTTTAGGCTCAGCTATCTACCTCATATTACTTATTTCTATTTTCTTTTTACCAAATTACACAATAAAAATTTGCTTTTAAAAATAAGATACAGAAAAATGGCAGAGAGGGTCATGGCCAGGGGAGTGGAGGGCAACTCTTCTCTTTTCACTTCAGAATCCTTACTTAGTTATCAGCTGACATATAAATAAAAGATGATTTTTCCAATGATTAGGAGACTCTGTCTTGGTTTTAGAGAAGATGAATGGAGGAATTTTCTGACTTTAAGGACACAGAAATACATGAAGAAAAGGCTTGTCAAAGAATAATTAAAAGGATTTTTACTAAATAAAAAGAATATGGTTCATTAATGTGGTCAGTGAGGACTCAAGTAATTATACGAGTAATTTTTATATGTTTTCAGGAATGAAAATTGACTCGAAAGTTCTAATTATGTTAAGCCACAACATCAATATTTCCTGGGTTTGGGAAGAGAAAAATCATGTGCAGATAAAATTAATAATGCCTTACCCTCTTCCATGATGTAATTAATGCACATGGAAGTAGGGGATGACTGTCAGTTCTTTTCTGCAATGTAAGTTTGGGAACAACTTTGGCATTGGTGCAAATGACCAGCTGGCTATTTCTAAGAAATGAAGTATTTGTATGACAGAGACTCTGTGTTCTTAAAGGAAGTTCCCTATTCATTATTCAGATCCATGCACATCGCTGGAACAGGTTCAGCAACAGAAGTTTCCATGCTTTAAGATGGTGAGATATAAATAGTTTTGTAAGGGTGAACACCAAGATCATCTCATAATATTGAGAATGTTGCAAGGTAGCTGTGAATCAGGTTTCAAGTTGTTGTACCATTTATTGGAAATAGAGAGTATACTTCTTCAACTAATTCATCCCTCAAAGGTCTAATGAATTTAATTGCTTCTATTTTGAGCCTGGCTTCAAACAGCACACCCATTTAACCTGGCTATATTTAAAGGAGGTGGGGGATCATTAAATCACTTAAGAAGAAAACATTCAGAAACTCAAAACTGAAAACAATGTTACTCTTTCTGGAGTCATCTTTCAAGAGAAATGACCTGGAGGCCTGACATCTCCAGGCCACCTTACATTCGAAGGTGAGCATGAAAACAGTAAAATAGAACGAATGACTTCTGGAACCAGGCGGAGGGAAGCTGATCTGCAGCCCAGAGAGGGAACAAGAGGCTTTCTACTCTGTCTCCAAAATAGACAATATCACACTTCCCATGCCTTCCTCCACAACCTTCCCAAATGCCATCACAGAGGACAGTTTGTACATGATGAAATTCAGAAAGTTTCCTACAATATTTTAAATGAAGAAATCTTTTTGCCAATTGTTTTCAATCTATAAAATAACTGAATTTCCATACATACCTCTTCTTCTTTGCCTTCACATAGATATGCTGTCCAGCCATCTGTCCATCTTTTGCCTCCCACCCTCAGACTTCTTTGAACAAGAAGAGTTTACACTTTCAACCCTTTCTACTGTGGTCACTTACACGTTACTCCCTCTATTCGAAAATTATCTAAGGAGAGTGATGAAACTCAGAAAGCTGTAACACATCTTCAAGATGCACCACAATTACTCTATGCACTCATGAAAAGCATTGGATTTGAAAAGACTGGAAGAATAAGCAGCTGGTACTTTAGGAGTGCTTATCATATGACTAGCCTTGTTCTAACTTATTTAATCCCCACATCAGACCTATGTTTATTACACTGATTTTACAGAGAAGTAAATCAAGGAGAAAGAAGGATAAGTAACTTTTCCAAGGTCACAATTGCAAGGCTTGCAGCTAGGATTGGAACCCAGAAGTATGGTTATGGAGTCTGTGCTTCTAGCCACTATTTAAACAAGATTAACCAAACAGTTAAGACCTTGAATGGACTATGATGAATAAAAGTGGGGAAGCATAGAGCACTGCTGCTGTTACTCAGGAGACCCAGCTTCACCTCCACCTGAGAACCGTCTGAAGTAGCTGACAAAATGTTAGGTGAGTCTCCTCAGACCTGGGCTCTGGAAAATAGGTCTCATTCTTTCCTGAAACCACGGGGCTCTAAAAGAGCAATTGTCACCACGCTGAGCAGAAATGCCTCTAAGAGGATGCTTCATTACCTTCTTAGGTGTCAAGACCTGCACCATGTATGTCTGGGTGGGGGAGGGGGTCACAATCTTCTGTCTTGGCTCCATGGTCTTGAGCCTTCAGTCCCTAAAGCTGAGGTGCCAAAGCTCCACTTCCCCTATCCCTCTGGTTGGGCAGGAGTCTTTCTGAACTTTGAGGACTTGATGCAGATGGAGAGATTTTTCTCCTCTGCGCAAACAGGACCCTCAAGACCCTAGTTGTGGCAACGAAAGGTGCTCACCAGAGAGTAAGAAGACACACTTCTGTTGGGACCTGGTCCAAATGGTTCTTGGGTACTCACCAAGTGACATAATCGTCTTTCCTGCAGTCCATTCTCTGTACACCTCCTGGACCACAGGTTCCCCTTTTTAAATATATCCTAGGATCAGATTCCAAGTGTAGAAAAGTGTGATAGGCTATAAGTTAAACTGTTTTAATAATATATATGATCAAAAGTGTGTATATAGATGTATATATATGTGTATTTACATATATATATTATATTATATATTATAATATAATATATTATATATATATTATAATATATAATATATATTATAATATATATATATATACTCAGAAAAAAAATGTATTGCTGATGCTTTTTTTCTACTTTTCCTTTCCCGTCTCTGTCTTTCTCCCACATAATGAAGACTCAGGGTAGCTTCTGCTATTTGAGATAGCAATTTATTTTGCTTGTCTCTCCTCCAGTGTCTTAATAATAGTTCCTCTGATAATTTTTAAACTTAAGTACAATGCAAATTTTGCTTATGTTGGACAAGCAGAAAATCATTTTTGCAGAAATAAAATCAAACAAAAAGTGCATATTTATATTTAAGTATGTTCATATCAACATGACAAAGAAAGATGGTAAGTATATACCCCAGGCCATGAACATTTGTTATCTCAGAAAGGAGCATGAGAATAGAGGGGGAGCAATGGTAGTACTTTTATTATTTAGGTTTTATTTATGTATCTTTTTATTATTTCACTTGTTAAAGTAACATGCATTGTTTTCTAAATTAAATCAAAATAGAGAACATTTTAAAAGGAAAAGGTAGACTTCCCTTTCCAGGAAGCTGAAGTAGACACATTTTTCCCTATTCCTCTCATTAAGTATAACTAAAAACTGTGGACATTATGTATAAAAGGAAAATAAAAAGACTCTGAAATGCAGAGAAAAGGCAGATCGTCTAGGAACAACAGGAACACAAGAAAAAATTTAGTGTTGAACTCCTAGGGTTTTCCTTTTGTTTCCCAGACTTGGAACTGAAGAAGCCGGCCACCCAGAAAAGTCAATGTATATAGACGAAAAAGGCCCAACAAAAGTCTGTTCTCTCTACCAAAGGACCAGGAAAAGGACAACATAGCAAGGCAAAAAACTGCTCCCCTGCAGCCTAACTGTACAGAAAAAACTGTGGCTCCCTCACCCATACCAGCAAATATTGAGTGGGGTGCCCAGCCTTCCACCTTCCCCAGGCTATAGTGAGGTTGTGTCAAAAAAAGCCAAGAAGGAAGCTGAGACTTGCACCCCTGCCAGAATATAACAAGCCTCTCCCACCATGGTGTCAGTTGAGGCCATGGGGGAAGCCTGTAATTCTACACTCAGTAGACGGTAGCAAAACATCCTCCTCCCCGCTGGGCTAGTGTCAGAAGAGACCTAGTGGAGAGTCAGCACTTTCAACACCACCCAGTGGTTTTGAGGCCAACCCTTTAAACCTCCTTAAGTGGCACAGTATCAAGGGAACTTCTACCCCTCGCAGCCACAGAGGCATCAATAGAGGCCTCATGGGAGTCAGAACTTCCACCCCTATGTAGCAGTAATGAGGAGCACAAATTACAAGGTGTCAACAAAGGCCAAGAGAAGAACCTGAATTACCCCACCCAGCAGTAATAAGGTAGCAACCCCCTTTCGCTTTTGGAGCAGTGTCTGGAAATTCAGATAAAACAGAAGGCTTAAATAAGATCCAGAGCCTTGTAACAAAATACCTCCAATGTCCAAATGTCAGTTGTGCCAAAAAGAGTTCAAATTCAATGGAAAAAAAAGCCAACACAAAGATAACAGAGATGTTATAATTAGCTGATTACATTTTAAAGCAACCACCATAAAAAATGTCTCAGCAAGCAATTACAAACATGCTTGAAACAAACAGAAACTTAGAAAGTGAAGCAAAGAAGTCCGGGTGTGGTGGCTCATGCCTATAATCTCAGCACTTTGGGAGGCCGAGGTGGGCGGATCACCTGAGGTCGGGAGTTTGAGAGCAGCCTGACCAACATGGAGAAACCCCGTCTCTACTAAAAATACAAAATTACTTGGGCATGGTGGCAGGCACCTGTAATCCCAGCTACTCGGGAGGCGGAGGCAGGAGAATCGCTTGAACCTGGAGGCAGAGGTTGTGGTGAGCTGAGATCGCGCCATTACGCTCCAGCCTGGGCAACAAGAGCAAAACTCTGTCTAAAGAAAAAAAAAAAAAAGAAGTGAAGCAACGAAATAGACAATGTTAAAAAAAATAGAAATTTTTAAAACTGAAAAGTACAACAACCTACTAAGTAAAAAAAAAACAAAAAACAAAAAAACAGTGAATCAGCTCCACAGCAGAATAGAGGAAAAAGAAGAAAGAATTGGTCGACTGGAAAATAGAAATTAGCTAATCTGAACAACAGCAGAGAAAATAGACTTTAAAATGATATTTGAGTAGATGAATATCCCAATTATCCTAATTTGGTCATTACATATTGTGTATTTATATCAAAATACTTCATGTATCCCAGAAATCTGTACAATAATTTTATATCAATTTGAAAAAGAAAAAAAATGAGCAGACCCTTCTCCTCTTTAGTTTTCGAAGTTATGTTTGAGGATTGAAGCAAAAATTATAACATTGTCTGGTATGATTCTAAATGTGTAAAAAGAGAATACTTAAAACAATTATAAATGAGGAAGGATAAAGTCATGTAAGGTTTCTACATTTCACTCACTCTAGTAAAATGACCGTACCAATAGACTGTGATAAGTTATATAAGTAATGTTACTACTTACAGCAATGACCAAAAAAGCTATATACAGAGGCTCAGAACACTAAAAAACAATACAAATATCAAAATGGAATTCTAAAAATTTTTCAAGTAATCCATAGGAATATAGGAAAAGGAAAATGGAAACAAACCAAACAAAAAAAAAAGAGAACAAAGAGGAAATA
Organism: Hylobates moloch; assembly: GCF_009828535.3. Taxonomy (NCBI): domain Eukaryota; kingdom Metazoa; phylum Chordata; class Mammalia; order Primates; family Hylobatidae; genus Hylobates; species Hylobates moloch. The sequence goes on from NW_026652281.1 coordinate 33,325,967, forward strand.
AAATGTAGAATGGCAGACTTAAGTCTTAAGATATCAATAATTACATTAAATGTAAATAGTCTAAATATGTCATTTAAAAGACTGGCAGAATGGATTTAAAAACATGACTCAACTGTATACTGTCGACAAGAAGTTTACGTCAATAACAATATAGCAGATTGAAAGTTAAAAAAATTTATCACCGAGAAAGATACATCATTTGAACATTAGTCAAAAGGAAGCAGAAGTGACTATATTAACATCAGTTAAAGTAGACTTCAGAGCAAAGAACATTATTATCAGAAACAAAGAAGGACATTTAGAGTAATCCACCAAGAAGACATATCAATCCTAAATGTGTATGTACCCAAAAAAAGAGCTGCAGCAGAATCTAATCAACATTTATAGAACATGCCAACTAGCAACAAAAAAATACCCATTATTTTCATGTGCCAACTTAATGTATACTAAGCTGGAGCACAGTGAACAAGTCCCATCAATATGCTCAGGCCCATCCTGAGTCAAACAACAAACCTCAACATATTTAAAAGGATTGAAATAATACAGTGTGTATTCTCTGTCCACAGTGTTGTCAAACTAGTGACCTGTACAAGAAGATAAGGGGAAAATCTCTAAACATGTGGAAACTAAGCAACATATTTCTAGATAATCTATGGGTCAAGGAAGAAGTTTTAATGTTAATTTTAAAATTACAATGACCTGAATGAAAGTGAAAATACAACATATAGAAATTTGTAGGACACAGCTAAAGCAGTGCTGAAAGGGAAATTTGCAGCACCAAATGCCTACCTTAGAAAAGAAGAAAAATCTAAAGAACCTAGAAAAAGGAGAGTAAACAAACCCAAAGCAAGCAGAAGGAAGCAAATAATTAAGCTATACAATGACTAAGCTGGTTTAAAAAAAAAATTGCTTAGTTTTTGGATAAGGAGAAAAACATTGTTTTTGGAAAATGAAATTAAACTACAACACTGAAATATTGGAATGAACTTAAGCTAAATTCTGAGGATTTGAGCCTGGCTTCTAAATTTGCATATACCTTTCTAATCTCTATAAAAGCTCCGGCATGAAACCATATTGGTCAAGGAAATCAGCAAGTGCCAGGCAAAAAACTAAGAGTTATGCTCATTTTTTTCACTCTTATTTATTTATTTATTTATTTATTTATTTATTTATTTATCTATCTCAACTTTTATTTTAGATTTAGGGGATACATGTGCAGATTTTTTACATGGGTTTATTGCATGAGGTTTGGGGTATGAATGATCCTGTCACCCAGGTAGTGAGCACAGCACTCGATAGGTAGTCTTTCGACCCCTGTTCCCTCTTTCCCCACCTCCAGTAGTCCCCAGTGTCCATTATTTCTATCTTTATGTCCGTGTGTACCCACTGTTTAGCTCCCACTTCTAAGTTTGAACATGCAATATTGAGTTTTCTGTTCCTGCATTTATTTACTAAAAATAACGGCCTCCAGCTGCATCCATGTTGCTACAAAGAACATGATTTCATTCTTTTTATGGCTGTGTAATATTCCATGTGTATATGTACCACACCTTCCTTCATCTAATCCACATTGATGAGCACCTAGGTTGATTCCATGTCTTTGCTATTGTGCGTAGTGCTACAATGAATGTACAGGTACATGTGTCTTTTTTGTAGAATTATTTATTTTCTTTTGTGTATATATCCAGTAATGGGATCACTGGGTCAAATGATAGTTCTGTTTTAAGTTCTTTGAGAAATCTCCAAACTGCTTTCCACAATGGCTGAATGAATTTACATTCCCACCAACAGTGTATAAGCGTTCCCTTTTCTCTGCAGTCTCACCAGCATCTGCTATTTTTCGACTTTTAAATAATAGCCATTCTGACTGATGTTTTTACTCTTGTTCATGAGATTCATCATATAGTTATTTACCTTACTGTGACCTTGCTGAAATGATACCTCCTTAATTCTAGACCAGTGTGTTCCAAATGATACTTAAAGTAACTGCTTTCACACATATTCATGTGTGTGTGTGTGTTTGTGTGTGGTTTTAAGGAGCTCAGAGTTTAATAGGCAAGAAAGAAACAGGAAGAAAGAAAGAAGCAGCTCCCTTGTACAGAGGCAGAGGGAGGGGGGCTCCAAAGCTGAGAGACAGAACTCCACACTTAGCTAATATCAGCCAGCTATATTCAATGGCTGGAGGAGGCTGTGTCCGATTTGCATAGGGCTCAGGGGATTGATTTGACTAGGAATGTCATTCATGTAACCGGCGAAAAAACTGGCCCTCCTACCCTAGCCTTTTAATATGCAAATGTAAGGTCACCATGATGTTCCACACACGTGGGGATATGTGGGGGTGGCCCTGCTGCCAGACACATGTGGGGGCAAGGGCAAGAGGACAGCTGTGGGAATCGCCATGTTGAGTGGACCCAGTTTCTTTTCTTTTTTTTTTTTTAGGACAGAAAGAAAACTGTTTTATTACACAATTAAACTTGAATGTGACATGCATCATAGTCAATCTGCTTAAGAGACTGCAGAGACAGAAAGATGGTCACCAAAATTAGTCCACAAGTAGAAGAATTTACAGTACCATGTCATACATAGTTCATCCTAAATTCACATGGAGATTGAAGAGGCTATCTGTGTATGCTAATTGTTTATATTCAATGACAAAAAAACTTTTCACATCTTTATAACAGGAGGTAGTTTAGCAGCTTGAAGCCGGGTACTTGCGGAAGGTAGGCTTTTACTCTGCTACAAAAATGGTTGAAAAGCATTCTATCCTTTTGGCTATTTACATTTTAGAGCAGTGGCTCTGTGCTCCATGGCACTGGGCTACAGCACTCCTGCTTGCTTTTTCGTGGTTGCTAGTGTCCTCTCTTGACCTCTATCATCTGCCACTGCGGCACAGCCTTGAGCACAGCTCAGTTTATGTGAACCACATTTCCCACAGCAGCACTCTAGTGTCACATCAGAGAGGAAAGCCTGAGCTGCAGGAGGAGAGCCTGCAGGCCTCGTGGGTAGAATTGCACCTTCACAATAATGGGAATGTGACCAGTGTTTCAGCCCCATTTACCCAGTTTCTAATGATTTGCATTTGCATATCAAAGGTTGCTGGCCGGGGTCTAAGAGCCAGGGCTTTCATGCTAGAGAAGAGCTGTAAAAAAATTTTCCAAGGACCCCTTTTTCCTCTCTACCTGCCTAAAATAATTTCTTAATAATTCCTACCTCACTTCCCCCTGTGGAGATATCACCCTAACGGCTGTTAGGGGGTTCTGGGCGACAACTCTATCTGGCTACTTCCTGCTGAAAAGGGGCATTGAATGGGGAACAGCATCTAAGACTTCTCCTGGGGTTGATCTAAAGGTCCTCAGAAGAACAGCGTGTCCATGTGTGGTTCAGTTCGCGGCACCATTTGGAGTTTGATTGATTCTAGGTGAGAAGAAACAATTCGAGTTACAGTATTGAGTATACAGGGTCCAAATATTAATACAAGATATACAAGCAAGAGAGGGATTAATAAAGGGGTCAACCAATTCCATAAAGAAGACTGGAATTCATTAAATAAGGATTGTAGCCACCCGGGGCTGAAGCCGGCATTTTCCCTGAGCCTGTCAAAAATTTTGATTTGATCTTTTAAGTACCTGTAGATTTTCCTCTTCTTTACTAGAGGTGTTAATCTAGAAGCAACATGTTTCATTTGAAAGTGCACAGGTACCTCCTACTTCAGCCATAAGGACATTGAAGGTCTGTCTAGTTTGTGTTACTACTGAGACTAAAGAGATTATAGATTGCTGTCATGCCTCTATGGCCCCTAGAGTTTCCTTCCATCCTCGTTGCATCATAACAGAGATATTAACTATTGGTCTTTCAAGGAGAGGTATGTCTGCAGACCAGAATAGACCTCTGGCTATAGAATTTCCCATCCATGGATTTTTTTAAAAAGGGATTGTCATGTGCATGCCCTCCCCAGTCTGCCCTTTCAGTTAAATCTCCATATGAGGGCATAGAAATGGTAGATCTTTTGGTCTGGTGTATTCGAGATAGTGCAGTTTCTAGAAAAGAGCCTAAATTAGGGATGTCCCCAGATGATGCTGCCATCTCAGAAGAACTTAAAAATAATAAGTCCGGAGCTACTGCAACGGTAGTACAAATTCCCTTCCACTTTCTTGGGAGGATTAAGTGTATCCAGGAGCCACACAGAAAATATAGCCCTGTTCCTTGAAGAGATGGTTTTAAGTTGTGGCTTGTGAAAGACACTGGCAGATTTTTCTCATATCTCAGAAGTTTTCCTTCTTTACATATAATAAGGGCATCTTGGGAAAAGGATAACCATATTTAGGATAGTCACTTACAGTGCCATTTGGAATTTGACATGCCAAATGAAAAGGGTCCACCTGACAAATGGAGTTTCAAAAAATTAGAGACATAATATGCCCCTGGCCAATATCTCAGATGATCCTTGTGGCAAGGGCTTTCAGTCCAGATGTCTCCAGTTCACCCACAGATTTGTAAGCCACTACTGTTAGCAAACATCATACAAGGGTTTGGAGTTCCATGAGGGGGCATGTTTGGAAAGGCCCATGTGTTATTCTTTACATTACAGTCAAGGTGGTTATTTAGAGCATGCCATTCCCATTGAGACTTCCAACCAACGGGAGCAGCTAGATTCTGAAAGCCCCCTACTAGGGCTTCCGATAGTTGTAGATTATGCTTGTTGCATTCTCTTCCCCAAATCTTTGAATTTCAGCAATTACAAGTGTGATGTTACAATACTTGAGATCTCCCAAGTATGGTCCTTCCCTGTTACTTCTAAAGCAGACAGAGGCATTTGCTATTACTTGGTCCACTTTTCCCAGCCTGAGGGTATCACACATATTTTTTAAACTATGATACATAATGAGACTAGGAATAAGCACAGTAAGGAATAATGTATTTACCTGAAATCTATTAATTAGAACTTTTTTAAGTCTAGCACTTTGGTTGTTTGCAATAGTTGGTTTCCTCCATGTTCTTAAAACTTTAATTTTTTAAAAAAACCACACAATACGTAAGTGTATTCTATTTCTTCAAATTTAATCTACATAGAAGCATGTTAAAAAAGAATGTAATCATGGCTAACAGTTTGATATATATATATCCTTCTAGACAATTTTATATATATTTACACAAATACATAATATATTTATAGACTTACATATGGAAAATTAACCACTGGAATTTAAGATAAGCAGAATTAGGCTTTTAGGGTTAATTCTACTACTTTTTAAAAGTTTTTTTAAAGCTTAGCACAATATCATAGACATCTGTACATGCTAGTACAGGATTTTAAATGCCAGTAGGTTTTTATTTCCCACTGTTGTAAACATATCACGATTGTATCGTAATTCAATCAGTCCTATAATGAATAACTTACTCATATTCTTTGTGCATGTATACACATATTTTTCTAGGGAAAATATACAGAAATTGAATTTTTCGTATATTGTCTCCAGTAAGTCACAAACTCCCCATAGTGTGTGAGTCTCATTTCTTCACATCGGGAGTCCAGCGTCTCTGTGCTTGGACGTACCAGAACAGCTCCCACCTCTGCAGCAGTCCTCCCCAGCAGTGATCTGGGCTGCTATGATTTCCTTTATCAACCCAATCGTAAGTTCTTTCTGTTTTTCAGGTAACTTTCAAAATTCCTAGTACATTAATGGCAGTCGTTCTTGTTTTCTGGCATTATATGCATTTATTTATTTATAAAATATGTATTCTGTTAATTGAAAGGATTTGGAGAGGTAGGCATATGTGTTCAGTCTATCTTGTTCTAATCTCTTTTCACTCTACAAAAAGGAAAGATGAGTGGATCAGAATAGTCAAAAGAGAGAGACTTGCTAAGAATCTTTACATAGAAACTCTCTATGAAATTTTCCTCTTTTTAAAACCTCTGACCCTGAAAGCTACCAGTGGGCTCTGTGAAACATCATCTGTAATGTTAGTTTTTCTGTTGAATGCCTCCAGCTGTGGGTCATGGGGCAGAGGACATAGATTTTTATATCATCCCAATGGATTAATGGCTCAAAATCAAATCCTGACAGAGTATCAAAGACTCACATCAGATACGCAAGGGTGAAAGTTCTCTCTCTTGAACATGCATAAATTTGAGTTTGTTTTTTAAATGTTGAATTTATTTATCATATTCTTTTAATCTAGGAAGCCAAAAGAAAACCACATGGTATAAAAGAAAGCAAGCCTCCAAAGAATACCAAATTATTTTGGAAGCAATAAAATCCACTTTAAAAGATTTGCCTGTTTTAAAAAGCGGCTGGATGACCTCATGTTCCATATGAAATTCTCAAATCTAGACATAGCCATTGTGTTTTCTATTTAAAGCCCAGTACAAAAGCCAAGCAAGTGCTTTGTGCAGCTTGTTTGTGCCTTGAACTGCCTTTGCTCTGATATGGTTTCACCTACTTGAATCAGGCAGGATGGTTTCTGGACACAATATCACATTGAAGGCTGGATCTCAAAAATGTTGTGAAGCTGAGGGATTTTTTTTAGCCTGGTTTCCCAGTTTGGGCAATCTTTTGCTTCTTTCTCCCAGCTGTTAACAACTTTCACAATTTTAATTAAGATTTAGGTGCAAATGACAGACTGACTATAGCTTAAACTTTTACTCCTTTAAAAACACCTGCATTTTAACATTAATGCTCTAATTGTGGAATCCTGGTGTTAGCAAGCAGATGAGGAGCAGATGAGGTGGGACTCTTTGGGCACCTGGGCCTTCCAAGTGCTCAAGTAAGTGAGGTGTAACCTCCTTCACCCTGCTCACCTGGGTACCACTTCCATTTTCTCAACAGGACTCTCATTCCATTGCAGCCAAAAGGATAACGGTTTTGTGCCTCCTAGGTTCAGAGAAAAACAAGAGTCAACAGGGCTTGGTGCAGGAGCTTTTTAAATATGAGCCCTTCAGGGGCCTCCATGGGAAGGAAGTGGTGAGAACAAGTGGGACTGACTGCTTCCCTACTTCATTTATCAAAGAAATTCCTTGCTTTTCCTTTTTTTCAGTGTAAAGTGTTTGACAAGGGGTCTTGGCCAAAAGAAAGGTGGAAAACAATGATGGAGGAGTGGAAAGGATCTGGGTTGTAATCCCTGCTTCCTGGAGCTCAGATCAATATGCAGTGGCTAGAGTAAGCCTCGGTGCTACATTTGGCCAGAGAAGATTGTATCCTATAGTTGCCTCCCAGCTCAGCCTACACATTTGCAAGAGAGAGAATGTGTCCATTCCATCTTCAAGACAGGAAAGATAATATAGATGAGAAAGACTCTTTCAGTGAACATGGAAAATGACTGTTGTAAATAACATGTTATATTTTAACTCCTCAGTCGTCAGTTTCCTCATCTGTAAAATGGTAATGCTGAGGGTGGCCTCACAGAGTTGTTGTGAGGATTGAGTAACATCTGCAAAACTCTCTGCCCAGTGTTGGGCCCACAATCAAGTGCGTGTCAGCCATTGTCATTAAGTATCTGCCTTTCTGTATCACTCTCCAGTCTCTTCATGCATGATCCACTGCCTCCCAGCTAGACAGGAAGAGTTTGGGTGGCATTATATTTCTTATCCTAAATCTTTAAACTCCCATCTCCCCACAGCCCCCATTACAGTGTCTGGCATATAGTGGGTTCTCAACAAATATTTGTCAGTTGAGTCATGGATATTGCAGTTGATCGTGGACTCTTTTCTTCTGCAGTCCATGAAATTGTGTCACCCGTTGTCCTAGTTTCTGTTTGCTCCTTATATATAGAATCCTACCTTTATTTCTAAGCACTTTCTGACTTTTTTTAAAGTTCCTGAAATTTTATCTTTTGATCTACCTACATACAATATAAAGGAAGAGAAGAGACAAAAATCAAGTTCTTCTGTGGTTTTTAAATTTTACTTTGAGCCAACCCAATAAGAGCTTCCCCTCTTAAACTGTATGATATTGGAAGAATCTTTTGGTTTCACTTTATTTATATTCTCTATTTATGAAAAGAGGAAAAAAACACATTCTGTATACCCTTGGAGTGCTACAGCTTTTTAATAAGATTAAAGAGGTAGACATCAATAAAGATCAACTACATAAAGTATATTCAATAGCAGAAGAACACTAAAAGGATTACATTCTCTTCCTCTGTTAGGTTAATTTTACATTAAAAATAAATCTCTAAGATGAATTTTGTAATTTACCAGGTGGTAAAATAAACAACTCGATTAAATTCTAAAATACACATAATAAATATTGCAGTTAATATTAAATAACAAAAGTGTTTTATTATTTAACATATACTTTAGAAAATAGATAGAAATAAAATGGTACAGTCACTCTGGAATACAATCTGGCAGTTTCTTTTAAAATAAACATGCACATACCATATGCTGTGGTTTGAATGTATCCACCAAATTCCATGTATTGGAAATTTAATCCCCAAGCTTATTTGATGATTAGAAGTGGGGCTTGGGGAGGTGATTAGGATTAGATAAGCTCATCAGGATGGGGCTCTCATGATGGGACTGGTGGCTCTATAAGAACAGGATGAGAAACCTGGGCTACCATACACACGTGCTCTTGCCCTCTTGCTATGTGATGGTTTCCATCATGTTGTGACACAGCAAGCAGGCCCTCACCAGATGCCAGTGATATAATCTTGGACTTCTCAACCTCCAGAACTAGAGGAAACAAATTTCTTTTCTTTATAAATTACCCAGTCTTAGGTATTCTGTTATAGCAACAGAAAACAAACTAACACACCATATAGCTCAGCAATTGCACTTTTGGACATTTATCTCAGAGAAATGAAAACTCATGTTCACACAAGAACCTGTACATGAATATTCATAGCAGCTTTACTCATAACATCAAAAACCTGTAAACAACCCAAACATCCTTCAGTGGATGAATGGTTAAACAAACTGTGGTACATCCATACCATGGAATACTACTCAGCAATAAAAAGGACAAACTATTGATACATGCAACAAGATAGATACATGCATTGATCTAACAGGAATTATGCTGAGTGAAAAATGCCAATATCGAAAGGCTACATAAAGTGTGACACCATTTATTGTAACATTCTTAAAATAACAAAATTATAGAAACGGAGAACAGATTAACAGTTGCCAGATTAGTGTTTGGGGAGGGGGGACTTAACTATTAAAGGATAGCATGAGGGAGCCTTGTGTGGATGAAACAGTTTTGTATCTTGATTATGGTCATGGTTATACTAATCTACACATGTGGTAAAATTGCATAGGACTATGTACACACACATGCACAATTAAGGACATATAAAACTGGTAAAATCTGAATAAGCTCTGTGTGTTTTACCATTGTCCCTTTCTTGGTTTTGATGTTGAGCTACAGTTATGTAAGGTAATATAAATGGAGGAAACTGGATGAAGGGTTCTCTGGACATCCCTGTCTACACATTTTTTGTAACTTCTCATGAATCTATAATTGTTCACAATAGTTATAATAATTATAATTATTTCAAAGCAAAAACAAAAAATAATAAACAGAAGTTCTGCACAAAATATATTTCCATTGCACACAATAGTGTTTTTTCAAGAGACATATATAAAAAGGGAGCCCTATGGAAGTACAAATGATGTATAGAGAGTGAGCACTGAGGGATCTTTAGATTGAAAAAAGTAATCCAAAGGACTTCCTCTTTGACTTAGCTTCTTAACACAGATGAAGTGGATTTTATCATAAAAAGTGTGCTCTCTAAAATAATGTTAAACTTTAACTCCAAATGTTGTTATTAATCTTTTAAAAATCAAAGAGTTCCTGTCATGGCTGTTAAATAACACATACTTATCCATATTTTTAGAGAAAGAAAGTGAAGCATAAATGTTCTCACTATATGCATACAACATGCTTCAGAATTTCTGTTGTCACAGAAATTCTTAATTCTCCACAATTATCTGTATTTCTTTCCCTTTTATTTGGTCCTCAAAATAATCGCATGAAGTATATAGAGGAAAAAAACATAAGCAGAAAAACCACAGGCTGATAATACTACCATTCTTCTAGGAACTGCCAAGGCCAACACACATACACTACTCAGTCACAGGTATTCAGTTTAGCCCAGAGACTTCAGGTATTTCCTCAAATATTAGACCAAAAGCACACACAAATGCGGAGCGACTTGACAACTCCTCCAAAGCACGGTGCTGATAAGAGAATTGTGCAGTCAGTTCATTTCATTCCCCAACATTTTATTCTCTAACAATCCTATGAGGTAGGCATCTTACAGATAAAGAGATCAGATAGCATAAATGTGTCAATTAAGTCTATGGGTGACTAAGCATGGGCTAGCCCTGGCCCAGCCACATTCAGTGAGTCAGTGCTTGGCGTCTGTAGCCACACTGTGTGAGTGTGAACCTCAGCTCTACAATGTCTGAGCTACACTGTCTGGGGCCAGTTACATGACCTCTCTCAACCACAAGTTCCTCACCTGTAAATTAAAAATAATAATAACAATCAGGGTATTTTGAGGATCAAATAATTTCATATATGTCAGTCATGTAGATCAGAGGTCATCAAACTATGTCCTGTGGACCAAATTTGTGGCCAAATCCCACATATCCCACCATATGTTTTGGGAAATAAAGTTTTATTGGAGCACAGGCACATTCATCCCTTACATAATATCTGTGGCTGCTTTCTCATTACAACAGAGTTAAGTACTTGTGACAGAGATCATATGGCCCACAACACTGAAAATATTTACTATCTGGTCCTTTACAGAAGTTTGCTGACACCTGATTTAAATGATGGCTTGGCGAAACCTAAATGCTCAGTAAGTGTTTACTATTGTTCTCACTATTATTATAAAAGTTCACCCTGATGTCTTGGAGAACAAACCTGTCCCATACATTAAGAGCCTGATACAGTCATATTCCAAATAGTTTGTCCTTCCATCATAATTCTGAAGCCTCTCTCTTAGAAAATCCATACATATTTTAGGCCTGTATCATGAGGGCAGTAGCTTGGTAGAATAAGGCTTCTACTTTCCAGGAAAACTACAGAGTCACTTTAATTAATCATGTGTAGCTGACCGATCAAAAGGTCTTGGTTTTTGGCACAGTTGTAGCATGGCTTTTCCAGGTCAGACAAACAAATATGTTTGCTAGGAATGCATGAAGCAATGGGCTGATTTTTCCCCTATTCTAGGTCATTCTGGGCATGTTCTCTGAGGACAGGAAAGGTTATTACCTAAAAAAGCCCTGGTATTTCTGGAAGTCAAGTGTAAACATAAAAAAGAATAATGGGAGAGATCATAAACTAATCTGGATTCATAATAAAATAAAAGTAATAATTATTTTACTGACCCAGGTAGAACTGCTGGTTTAATTGGTGTCAGTGCAAAGTACAAGGCTAAAATGGATCTATTCTCCAAATAGTATGCAGAGTAATCTTTGAAAACACAAATCAGATTGAAAACACAAATCAGATTAGGTACCTCCCTTGACTAAAATCTTCCAGCAGCTTCTTATTTTAGCATAAAGTCCAAATTCCATGATTCTGCTCTATTTCCTTCTCTGACTTTAATCTGCCACTCTTCTCCCCTCACTCCCTTGAGCCAAGCTCATAAGCCTTCTTTCATTCCTAGCACATGGCAAGCATGCTCTGCCTTCGGATGTTTGCACCTGCTTTCGTCTCTTCTCTGTGCCTGGAAGAGTGTGTCCCTACATCTTCACGGGGCTGACTCCTGCTCACATGCTGGTCTTGGCTCAAATGGCACTTCCCCAACCAACCTTCTCTCAAGACCACCCATTCACATTCTCCATTACATCTTCCCATTTTATCTCACTCATAGCCCTCATCACTAACTGACATTATCTTGTTTCTTCATTTGCCTCCTTAATCTTTGTCCATCTCCCTCCATTAGTACATATGCTCTATGAGAACCTGGAATATCTTCTTTTATATAATAGGTAGTTAATAAATCGTCATTCAATGAATGAATGAATGAACCAGCAGGATTTTTACCCTACAACTATAAAACATGTCTGAAGTAGAAAATAAGAAATGTTTAGGGAAAATTAATTTAGATCAAAGGGCAATATGCAGTCAGAATGCGAAAAATAAGTGTCAAGTAGTAGAACTATTCAGAATGTGCTTTGAAATGCATTCTCCTGCATGGGTCCTATCTCCTGCCATTTAGGCAACATACTTGGAAAGTCTATGGGAGGTATATTTTAACTAGTAATTACATTCTTTCTTGTCAATCTTCATCTACCTGCCGTTAAGGCCAACAACAAAAAAAAATGAAATTCCCAAGTGCTGAGCTCACTTAAATAGCTGGGGGTAATTTTTCCCTTCAATGTCTCTGGGATCATGGTTAAAAAGTCAAGTACCTCTTTCAGAAGAGAACAAAAATCACTTATAAACACTCTTTGAACATTTTGTTTATCGTTCCCTTTGTAGTTTTTAAAAAGCACATGAGAAGCTATTAACATACAAAGCCTAGTAGGGAAAATTGCCTTGTACCTTAAACTAGTTCTCCAATATTTTCACAAAAAATAAAAATAGACTTGTCACATGGAAGAAATGATGTCATTTATCCTTGGAAAGACCTCTAACAGACATTCATCTGTACTGTTACTAAACTTAGACAAATACTCCTCTACAAAAGAATGACAGACCTAAACAGCCCCTTAAGTTACCTACACACAGATGAACTAAGGCTGCTGTTCAGCAGACATCATATTCTTCAGGATCCACTCCTGGGACAAAACATCTCATGCATTAGGAGGTAGCACATGGATATTTTCATTAAAAATGGACTCATGTGTACATACAACGTAAATGTACGCAGTTCATACATGCAAAAGTTTCTAGATTTAACTTTAGAGATGAAAAAGGGGGAAGTTAAAATAATTTTTTGAATTTAGAGAAAAACTCTTATTACATTTAAATGAAAGACAGCCTGAATGCCAACCTTATTTTCTAGCTCAGACATTATTTTTATAGTTGAGTAGTGAAAATCTTTTAATTCATTTATTCAACAATGTCTTACTAAGTACCTATTATGTACTAAGTGAAATTCCAAGGTTGCACAGAGTTTATGTACTAGTGGAGGCAAACAGACAATTATAAAGTAAACGAATAAATTTAATCCAGATTTAAATCTGGTGGTTCTAAATGTCAAGCAAGATCTCTGAAATAATAGTCCTGACCAGTCTTTAATATTCTTCATGTAGATTATTTTATACCTATCTGGACAGATCTAGGAAACATTAACTCTAGCAAGAATTCAGAATTTCATTAAGATACAGATTCCAGTGAGGTATGTGGGGCAGATGAGAAGTATGTCTTCCAGTAGGATTATATTTTTATTGAATTGAAAGAGGATTGTACCCAGATTTTACTGAAACAAATTATTAAATATTGGACGTTTGTTCTAATCATGTAACAAAATGCATTTTCTAAATGGAGTTTATAAAATAGCTTTTACCTATTTGGTGGATAAGAAAGATTAGTGTTCACAGAGCAACACGTTTTGTTGTTTGCATGGAGAGCATGCCCTGAGACCATCTCTGAAGAACACACACATACATAGGAAGACTCTGGGCTCTACCTGTCAACTGCACAGTCTCTGCCCAGTGCCAGGAATCATTACTTCATTTAAACCTTGCGAACAATCTGACCAGGCAGGTAAGAAAACAGACAGAAACTCAGAGAGTTAAGTGATGTGTGAAGATTCACATAGCTAGTAGGTCAGTGGGAGAGCCTAGATTTTAATTTAGGTCTGACTTTAGAGTCTATAAACATTCAACCACTTCACTGGGGTCTCTCAGTTGAGAAATGTCATTTAAATATAAATCTGAATCTAGACAGTATTATGGTCCACTTGGCTATTTTCCTAAAGTGAAGTGCCTAGATCCACTGGACAAACTCCAGAGCATTTGAAGAACTCATTTTGACAATGCCCAGCAAAGATATTTGGTCTTAGTGCTTTTGTTTTTCACTATGAGCCTTAATGCAAAAGAAGTATTGACATTGATGCATGATTTCTGTATCACAGGAGGGCTCCTGGATACTTAGGAGGCATTTACACTAAAGAGGCTTCTAATTTAAATTTTTAACTAGGAAATGTTTCAAACAAACAAAAAAGAAAGAAAAATAACGTAACAGATGCCTATGTAACCACCTCCAAGATTAAGGAGATGCTAACTGTTGGGGTGGGGATGGGGGGCATTTTAATGCACTCTAAGGTTTGGGAGCAGGAACTACTCATATCTCTTGCTGTTTCCTTCCTTTTGAGAGCATGCTTGCCCACAGGGTACATATGTTCTTAATTGCTTTCTGCGATGTGATAAGCTGCATTTCAAAGGCCCCCGTGTGGGAGGGCTAGCCCTGTTGGTGACTGGATGAGCACTCCTGTGTATTTCTATGGGTCCAATATTTTGAAGTCCAGATCTGAGCCAAATTTGCATCATCTATTTAGCTAGTAATAAATGTGACATTTTGTTGTCCACCTGTCTGACTTTGACTGCCTTCTATTCGGTCCAGAACTTAGGTGAGTAGAAGGGTGCTATTTTGAGGGACTCCTCAAATTCCAACATTAAAATTTGACCATACTCAGAACTCTCCTTTTAAAAATGAATACAAGTTAACATTATAGCTAAAGCTTTCTTCCATCCCACACCTCATTTTCTTCTTCTTCTTCCCCTAGGGCTACCCACTAACCTGAATGTATCCTTCCTGTACATGTTTTGGTAATTTTACTGTACAGTTATATGTCTGTAAACAATCTTATATTGTTTTATGTGTTTTACAATTTTGTAAAATGGCATCATCCTGCACACATCCTTCTGAAACCCACCTTTTTCACTCCATGTTATTGTTCAGATTTTTCCATGTTGGTACATACAAAGATCTAGTCACTTTAACTACTGTATAGTGTTTCATCATATGAATAACCCACAGTTTTATTTTATTTATTTATTTAGTTAGTTAGTTAGTTAGTTATTTTGAGATGGAGTCTTGCTCTGTTGCCCAGGCTGGAGTGCAGTGGTGCAATCTTGGCTCACTGCAAGCTCCACCATTCTCCTGCCTCAGCCTCCCCAGCAGCTGGGACCACAGGCACCTGCCACCAAACCCGGCTAATTTTTTGTATTTTTTTTTTAGTACAGATGGGGTATCACCATCTTAGTCAGGATGGTCTCAATCTCCTGACTTCATGATCCACCTGCCTCGGCCTCCCAAAGTGCTGGGACTACAGGCGTGAGCCACCATGCTCGGCTGGATAGATTTTTTTTTAGCCACTGCCACAACATGGCACAGGGACCCTGACTGGTGTAATTCAGTTATTCCATAAACATTATTTATTCATTCAAACAGCTTTTAATTAGACGATCATTATGTGCCAGTTACAGTGCTTGCTACTGCCATCTTGCCAGCTAACGCATTTTGCATTAAAATACTTCCGATCAGCCTCAGCTAAACCCAATATAGGATCCTGTTTCTTTCCCATCCTAATCTAAAGGGTAGCATATGAAAACCTCGGGGAAGGAGAGGGGCAATACTATCCTTTGGTGATTCTGATACCAAGTCCAATTTAATATCTATATTAGCTCATTCAGGCAGCCATTCTTGGTGAATAAATTGTTCAGAATCAAATATCAAACTGGTGGCCCATTCGGTCATTATATAGCCTTCTACTTGAGGGGGAAATTAAACTGAATCAAAGGAGAGTTTCACCAGATTTTTCTCAATGTGCTAAAAGGAACAAAAACTGCCATAACAATTCCAAGAATTTGTGTTCCTAGTATAATACAGCCATGACTTACTGGGACATAAGTGAACACTTTATAGAGTGACACTTTCCAAAGATTCTTGCGAGCTTTAACTTAAATTTTTTTCCTATAAATTTACTAATCACCCTTATCAAAAGGAAATTCATGACATAGCTCAATGCTAAGAGTCCAGGGAGCAAAGTAAGGGCTGGAAATAGTGACCTGGTTTCACTAGAAATTGCAGGAAAGTACTGGTTTATAGGTTACTGGTTTTTTTGTGCCAGAAATGTCTGACTAAATTAGGTTACATCCTGCAGGCCCTTCACCTGTCTCTCACGTAAATAACATTACCCAAGGGTGTCCTCTCAGCCCTACTCATGACTGGCACAAAGACATTTCAGCCCACATAAATTACCTTTTTTCTGGTTTTGTGAGAAACTTGGTTCCCTCAAGTGGTTGTCATATGAGAATTCGCTCAAAGCCAAAGGTGAATGATAAAATAAAATGGGCTCTGAAAGGATACTTCTACATCTAAAATTCAAGAATTCTATGATTCTACGATACAGTATAAAAATTAATGGAATCTGTTTCACATAAGCAGATTTAGGGTTAGAAGCACGTTATAACTTGAAGGCAACCCAAAATTTATTTTTAGGCTACATGAATCTTTCAGAGTTCTTGATTTCAGACAATGAAACTCCCTCTAGCTAGTTTAGGAAGAAAAAAGATTGTATTAAAGATTTTAAGTAGTTCTTGGAATCTCAGTGAGGGCTACAGAATAAACCATGGCTGCTCTGAGGCTGGGAGCCATATGAAAGTTACACAGTAGGATGGTTCCAGGGGGCACTCTATTGCTGCTGTGCCTGGGCACAGACAACCCAGCTTTTGCCCCAAGTGGTGGACACTGGAAACTCTGGCCAGAACCTCTGGCAACATCTCTTGAAGGTGGAGCCTCTCCATCTATCTGCCATGATGGATTCTGTGAGGTGCCTCATTCACTTCAGCATGGAGGTCTCAATCAGATGGGTCTAATTGGCAGAACCTGGACCCTAGATCCTCAAATTGAAGATGTCAAGAGAGTTTCTGAGTTCATCTTTGAAGAACAAACTCTCAGAAATCAGGAAACTCTCCAAATATAAAATGGGCTCAAAGGTAATGGGTGGCAATGCCCACTTCAAGTAGTATAACCTCAGCTTCCCTGGGTACCTGGAAAGCCTGGGTCACATCTTCCCGGGGAGTTAATGCCCATGGGCAGACTCTTGACCAAGGGCATATATAGAATGAAATGGACTGGCAGATAAATTGTTTTCCCTTCCTCTCCCCTGAGGGGCTTCCTTGAGATGTAGAGTTCCTTTGGCCTTACTGAGCACATTGCATGTGATGGAACATGAACTATACTTGCTGCCAACAAGAAACTGACTCAAACTTCCCTCATGTTTGCCCCTTTTCCCTCACTTCTGTTTCCCTGGGAATGTAACTCCCCAAAAAAGACAGCAGCACATAAGCCTTTCCTTTAGGCTCTGGTTTCTAGGGGTGCAAAAGCATCTCATTGCAGATGCAAAGTATTCTTATTAGAGCCTTTGCCTGGTCTCTGTGACAAGCTTCAATTATTTTTCCTAGAAAACTAGTAACAGAAGCTCATGCCAATTTGTAAGCTGCATTTGCCCTAACTGTTATTCATACTAAAAACTTCTTTTCTACTATCTCTAGTTTTGTCTTATGTGCAAAGAAAGAGTTATTCATTGAGGGTTCAGGTTGTGAGAGTGAGGGGTAGATGAATGAACTGGTCAGCTCTCTCAAATTCAATGAGAGTCTCCTTGCTGCTACATCAAATGGCATCATGCTTTGTTATAGCCATGTTAAATTTCTTCTAGTTCCCTAAACAAACTATTGTGTATCATTTCTCCGTGCTCTCTATCTCAGGTTTTCTCTCCTAAGAAGCTGTCTTCCTTTCCACTATTACTATAGCTAACTGCGTCTGGTCCTTGAAAACTAAGCTTGGGTGTCACTTCTTTAAGGAAGCCCTGCTGAAGACCCCCTCCCACAACTCTAATTTGTACCAAACTGCATATTCCTATAATACCCTGTGCATTGTATTTATTTGGGCCAAACTGGACTTCAGCTATTGGTCTATTGACCTGTCTTCCCTAACAAGATAGCTGCTTGAGAGCAAGGATCATGCCTCATTTGGCTTTGTAGCCCTAGCAGCAAGCACTGTAACTGGCACATAATGATCGTCTAATTAAAAGCTGTTTGAATGAATAAATAATGTTTATGGAATTACTGAATTACACCAGTCAGGGTCCCTGTGCCATGTTGTGGCAGTGGCTAAAAAAAAATCTATCCAGCCGGGCACGGTGGCTCACGCCTGATCCCAGCATTTTGGGAGGCCGAGGCGGGTGGATGACGAAGTCAGGAGATTGAGACCATCCTGACTAAGATGATGAAACCCCGTCTGTACTAAAAAAAAATACAAAAAATTAGCCGGGTTTGGTGGCAGGTGCCTGTGGTCCCAGCTGCTGGGGAGGCTGGGGCAGGAGAATGGCGGAGCGTGCAGTGAGCCAAGATTGCACCACTGCACTCCAGCCTGGGCAACAGAGCAAGACTCCATCTCTAAATAAATAAATAAATAAAATAAAAAATCTATCCAACCCCTTCCCTGGATTGAAGAGTGCTTCATCCTTCCACCCACCTGTGAGATAAAGCCGATAACTACATTGAGCCATCCCAATTGAAAAATCCTGTAATTTCCCTAGGAAAGAAGGCTCAATGTCATGCTCTTGATTGATTCCTGAGTGAGTGAGGATAATAAAAAAAAATTACTATTGAAAAAAAAATAAGTGAAATGTATATACCTAGGACTTGCCTTAGATGACCAGTGTTTTTGTCATCTCCATCTCACTTCACCAATGGAACAAAAATGGTTATTAAGAAATGACATTTAACCGTCCCCATAATTAGAAGTTCTCTGTCCCATATATCTGAAGCTGACCCTCATTCCAAATACTTGTCCAAATATGTCCTAATTTTTAGTTTAGAAAATATATACTCATTTATTTTTTCATGGAGCCATCTAACAAATTCAAATTGATGTCTAAGATGGGCTGTCTCAGGCATAGATATGCAATAGTAAATGGAACAAACGTCATCTCTTGTGGAGTTTGCATTTGAATGGGGGAGGAGTATAAACATTATAATCTGTATTCAGCAAGTCTTTCCTTCAACAAATATTTATTAAGTGCTCCTATGGACTCCGTGCTGAATAGCAGAGACACAGGGGTGCCCCATGGAGGTTGTTCTCTAGAAGGGAAAGAATATTAATCAAATCATCACACAAATAGATAATGAACTATGATAACTGTTATAAAGGGAAAAAATAAGATTAGGTGGGATCCAAATCTAGATGTGGGTGGAGGTGGCCAAAAAAGGTTTCCCTAGGAACTGACATTGGAATTGTGTCAGGAAGGGAGGGTTAGAGGCTCCCTCCAGACATAACCACTAATACAGGTTAAGGGATGCTGGCATGTTATGAGAGCTAAAAAAGCCCAGGGTAGCTAGAGAACCAGGAAAGATGGAGAGAGAAGCAGGAAAAGTGGTCAGGGACCATATCATGCAGGGTTTTACAGGTCATTTAAGAAGTCTGTTCAAACACATTAGGGAATAACTAATGGAGGCTGAATGAGATTGCAGGTAAAAATTAGTTCACAAACTTCAAAGTTGCTAGTATCTATGGTTTTGATTTATATTCTGGTATTGAGGTGTTTTTTTTAAAAAACTGTATCACATAGAAATTGGTAGCATTAAAAACTATTCTAACCATTTTTGCTAAAAATAATTATTAGATTTAGTATAAAATTTTGGGAACAACCCATTTAAGAAACTAAATGTCAGTTGACTATATTTGTGTGTCTTAATATGAAAGTAAATGTTTTTATTTATCTGCCAGGATTTCAACTGGTTTGCTCTTACTTCTATTACTGATACATTATAACAAGAACGTTCTAATTTTCATGCCTAAAAGATGAAAATATTTTTTTCTTTTGGAAAGAATCAAATATGAACTGTATGTTTTCTACTGTTGCTCAGGTGACATCTGGTGGATAAAAACTGAAATGCAATTTTATATAGTTTAAGAAAGGTGAGGTTCTCAAATTCCATTGGTAGGAAGTCATTAAAGAAGTTGAGCCTTACTGATTGATGATTAATTTTGCTTATATTTTTGGCATCCTGTTATTCTCAGTAAGTAGAAATTGTAATATGAGATTTGATGGGAAGAACACTTCAGTGCTCTAGTAGATTTGGTAGGCTTTGGGTCCTGCTCGAACATCTGGCAATGAGTAGATAATGGCCTGATTTAATTTTGTTTTTTTAGGAGTTTTCAAAGTGAGTAAACAGATTAGCTACAGATGGGACAAGAATCAGATTAATATCTGACGTCTCAGTGACAACAGTAAATAGAAAAAACAAGAGAACAGTATCTTAAATATTCTGAAGAGAATTTTTACTCTGTCTAGAGTTCTCTGCTGAGCCAAACTCTCCAACAGATGTAAAAATAAAGGCATTTTCAGACATGGATGGGTATGAAAGTTAACCTTGCACACGTTCTCTTTGAAAGAATTACTATTTAAAATGCTATTTTTGTCATTTACTCAATTGTCAGATGTTTCTACTTGGGGAAAGTGAGTGTATTCCATTAAGTATTTATTAGAACATGTCCCTCACTGTTACTGGTTTATTTTTCCTGAAAATTTCTGGATTTTTTCTTTACTTTTTATTATAAGATCAGCTTGTCTACTTAAAATATTTATGTTTTTGTTGTATTCTTTCACATATTCAAAAACCATAACAGTGAGCAGGCAGGCAAAGTCCTTTCCAGAATGGAGCTTACATTGTTTTTTTTTTTTTTTTCACTATGTCAAATTGGGTCTTCATTTTTATTATGTTTTCTAACTGCTTGTTGTTTGTATAGATGCAGGTGATTCATTTTTGCACACTAATTTTGTACCCATCCATTCCACAAATTCTCATATTGTTCACAACAGATGTATAATTGAGTTTCTTGGGATTTCCAGGTATACAATGATCTGTAAATAGTGATATTGTACCACTCCTTCAATGTTTATAACTCTTATGTCTTTGTCTTGTCTAATTGCATTGGTTAAACCTCCATAACTAACTAAATAACAGTGATGACTGTAGATACAATTGTCTTGCTGTTCATTTTAATAGCAATGCTTTTAGTGTTTCCTCATTGAGCAGACTGCTGGCTTTTGGGAAATAGCCATCTTTCCTCTTTTATTGTGATTTTTTTAAAAATCAAGTATGGATGTTGAGATCTATTGAATGCCTTTTCAGCATATTTGGAGAAAATCATGCTTTTTTTTTCTTTTTTAATCACTTTTATCAGACAAATTTCAGTTGCAGAAAACAGAAAAGGGTTTAATACAGGGAATTGGCTGCATATAAATCAGTAGAAAGCTGGAGGAGCAGGCTGTCTAGTAGTAGCTCCCGGACCATACTGCAAAACTGGCCCACCCAGGGATCTGCCCCTTCTGTCACAGTCAGGAAGTCATGCTCCCATCCCACAGCTCGTGAGCATGTCATCTTAAGGTGATCTGGGAATGAGAGTCTGCCACCACAATTCTTAGCTCCAGAAACACACCTTCTTATCTTTCACCTCTGGATCAGAAAACCGATAAAAGGACTACCAGCTCCAGAGTCTCACTGTGTCTGCTACAAGCTACCCCAGCAAAATGGCTGCCTCAGGTGCCACCAATTGTATTCTGAAAACAAGTTTCACACAAATGCATCTGCCTGATTGTCAAACGTAATTCATATTGAAGACCCTTGCTGCAATGGAGCCTAGGAAATGAAGATTCTGAACTTTCCAGCCTTTATGGTATAGGATGGCATACAAAAGAGAGATTGGGGTAGATACTGAATGAACCATGTTGCTATACCCAACCACTTATTAAAATAGTGAATAATGTTAAATCATTCTTGAGACCATAGGGAAAAAATTCTTTTTCCCTTAATTATTTTAAGGTGCTGCTGGATTCTGTTTGCTAAAACTTTGGTGAACATTTTAAAATCAGTATTCATAAGTGATTTTTGTGCTGTCAGTTTCTGGTAACAAGCATATGCTACTTTCATTAATAGAATTTGGAAGCTTTCCTCTTTTGCCTCTGCTCTGGAACAATTTAAAAAGCATTAGATGCCAGTCATGGTGGCCCACGCCTGTGAACCCAGCACTTTAGGAGGCTGAGGCAGGTGGATTGCTTGAGGCCAGGAGTTTGAGACCAGCCTGGACAACATAAGGAGACCCTATCTTTATAAAAAAAAAAAAAATTAAGAGATAGCTGGACATTGTGGTGCATTGTCTGTAATCCTAGCTACCTGAGGTGGGAGGATCACTTGAGCCTAGGAGTTCAAGGCTGCCGTGAGTTGTGATCATGCCATTGCACTTTAGCCTGGGTGACAGAGCAAGACCCTGTCTCAAAAACAGACAAAAAATAGCATTAGAGCCTATTTATTTCTTCCATAAAGATTTTGTAAGATTAGCCTGTGAAGCCCTCTAAGCCTAATGCTCTTTGGGAGCCTATGTCCTTGACAACTGTTTTCTTTTTATTTTTCTTGGACATTTAATATTTAATGTTTATATTTTTAATTCACCAATTTCAGTAAATTGTGTTTTCTTAGAAAAAAGATTAATTTCACCTAAATGTTCAAATTTATTTGCAGCCAGTTGAGGGAAATAGGCTCCTATGATTATTTTATTTTCCTTTGTATCTTTTTATTATGTATTTTTGTGCTTTCTTAATTTTATTCTTGAGCAAGTTAGCTAGTAGTTTATCCGTCCTGTTAAATTTATTCATTGGGATTATCATTTTTCTTAGTTTGATTTTATTATTTTCTTTTATAATTCATTTTTCCTTGTCTCCTTTTTGGTAGCTGTTTTTTTCCTCTATATTTTTTAGCTGGGTAGTTAATTCATTTACTCTTATTCTTTTGTATTTATTAATACAATTATTGAAAGCCACTGTTTCTTCTGAGGGTTGCTTTAATTGTATTCTATGGATATTAGTATGTAGTGTTATCAATATTTTCTAATCAAGCTGCAATTTTAGTTTTGATATCATCTTTGACTCTAGAGTTTTAAGAGAGTTTTAAAATTCCAGATAATAGGGTCTTTTTGTCTTCTCAGTTGATTTGCTTTGTGATCAATGAAATATATTCACATTATTTCTGCTTTTTGGCATTTACTGAAGATTTGGGGCCTAAATTTTTGTGAAACTGTTAGAAAAAAAGGTATAATCCTTGTTTTCAGTGCATAGAGTCAATATGTGTCAATTAGACCTACCATATAAAACATATCATTTAGTCTACTCTATATTGAAACCCCACTCTTTATACCCTTCTTCAGGTAGTCTCCCCACGGCAGCCTTAAAGAAGATCAGCAATTCTGTGACAGGTGTCTAACAGCTATAGCTTCAACCTCTGCCAAGAGAGTGAATATACCTGCCTCCAATATTAAGAACCAAACCTTGCAGAAATATTGATAGGAAAAGAAAAAAAAAATCAACAAGTCATTACCTCTCATTCATTTACACTGACTGGCAGCCAGGTCAAGCACATGCTTGCGTATTTATATGCATATTTGCATATTTATTTGCATATTTATACAAATACAAACCTCCCCAACTACACGCACTTTTTTGCTTTCTCTTTTGATTCCACCAAGGTTTCCGCTAGGCACTTTCCTCAGACTGACCTGTAATACCCTAAGCAGTCTCTCACCATGGCCTGCTTCCATGCCCAAATCAGGGTGGGACATCCACTTCCTTGTATTTCTCTGCAGTAGGCAAACTGGTTCGGTATCTGCAGATTTAATGCTTAGTAACAGCCTAATGTTAGTTGATTTTCCTTCCAACATGAACAAGCTATAAAATGTTTCTGGCCGGGTGCGGTGGCTCACGCTTGTAATCCCAGCACTTTGGGAGGCCGAGGCGGGCGGATCACGAGGTCAGGAGATCAAGACCACGATGAAACCCCGTCTCTACTAAAAATACAAAAAATTAGCCGGGCGTGGTGGCAGGTGCCTGTAGTCCCAGCTACTCGGAGAGGCTGAGGCAGGAGAATGGCGTGAACCCGGGAGGCGGAGCTTGCAGTGAGCCGAGATCGCGCCACCGGACTCCAGCCTGGGCGACAGAACGAGACTCCGTCTCAAAAAATTAAAAAAAAAAAAAAAAAAGTTTCTGTGCTCCAGATTACACCCATCACTAGACATTTCCTTTTTGTTAGATCCCAGTTAATATTAAACTAACAGTATCAGTTGGGATTATTATATCGCAGGCTATGTATAACAAAAATCCAAAAGCAGTGGTTGAAAAAATAATTACTTTTCTCACATAAAAAGCGATTAGAGGTAGTCAGTACAGCTGTTAAAATTAGTGCACAATAATTGTTAAAAATTCCCAGCATTACCTAAGTCCCACCCATCCACTGATGTTTTATCATTTCTTGAAGTACATTTCTTATCTTCTATATTCTTGAAGTACATTTCTTACCTTCTATATTTATATATAGGGACCTGGTTTTTATTTAAAATTCTCAAG
The DNA here is from genome assembly GCF_009828535.3 of Hylobates moloch. Lineage (NCBI taxonomy): Eukaryota > Metazoa > Chordata > Mammalia > Primates > Hylobatidae > Hylobates > Hylobates moloch. The sequence goes on from NW_026652281.1 coordinate 33,350,339, forward strand.
CAAGAGTAAATAATTTAAAACTTATTTTGTACCTATGAGCTAGAAGTTTCTGAGAATTTTCCTGTAATCTAAGGAAATATGTAGAAAGATGATCTACTGTATGCATTTGATTTTCTAACTGTATAATAAATGACTCTATGATATAATAACTGGAATAATTTTTAAATGGTAGGTTTGTGGTCAATCATATAGGTTTGAATTCTCGAAGAAAAATACTCTATTGGGACTAAGTGGTGTAGTCATAAAACTATCATCCACATTGAAGATTTTTTTATTTCTCTGAAGATGGTCTGAGGGGCATAAACTGGATACTATCAGCAACAGAATAATCAACATCCATTCAAACACAATTGATTGTTTTGTTTTCTACTGGCCTCCAAGAAATAATTATTTTTCAAAAGAAGAAAAATAGACTTTGAGGGTTTGGTGGTTTAGGAAAATAAGCATTAATGATAAAGGCAGGTTCATGGTTGATGATTGGTTCTGCTATATTTTAGCTATATTGTTTTAAAAAAATGTATTTACTAGGCTCTCAAAGTTAATTTATTTACACCAAAAGGAGATTATCAGTGTTAATAAGAATGTTTGACACATAACAGGCAATCAAAAGTAGGAATTATTATTTTTTAAATAAATAAACTTTCTCCTTTTATTATACGTGCCCTCAAACTGTCTTATCTTAACAGCTACACTTGAAGATTCACGGTTGTTGCTGCAGCTGTTACAGTTGTTAAAGAATCCATCTTTTAGGCCTATCCTTGGGGAACTTTAGTCTGTTAGAGAGTGTCTGGTTAGGGAATTCTAACATTACCAAGGAATTGTAAAATAGAAGCTAAATGACTGGGAATTATTTAAATAACTTTCTCTTCTTCATATCCAGAAATATAGTTTAAACAATAGAATATTTTATATGGAAATAGTGAAAAGTTGGTAGAAGACATTCAATTGTTTTTACCTGAGAGAGAGAATTGTGGAGGGAGCTATCACCTGATACGTAATATTGCTTAGCTTGCATTGTGATTTCACTAGTCAGTGAAAAAAAATTTATTCCTGCCTTGTCCATTTACACTGGTGAATCCCAGAGGGCACTGTAAAATCATCCATTTGTTGGTGTATTTGAAAAATTAATACAAATATTTTGTTATAATTAAGCCTTGTTTAAAAATCCAGTCTCCAGGCACACAAAGACATTTGATTTTGTGTGACTCTCTGGAACAATTCCACCCATTTTCAGCATATTTTCAGCATATTTGCAATGGTGATCCTTATGTAAAACATTTGAAAATCACTAGTTGCAACACTGGGCAACAAGTTCATTAATTGGGTTGAACTTGTTTGGTTATAATTGGAAAATAGCCTATTTTTTCCTCTTACTGATTGCTTTTTAAACTTAATCTGATAGATATCTCTTCCCTCTCTCAGATAATCTTAGGTGGAGCCCATATATTTTCTGATCGCCTTGAGTACTACTCATTTTCAAGTATTGAAATGCCAGCGTTGCCTAAATCACAACCATCATATCATGTCCAACATAAAGCTTTTCCTTATTCCTGACCCAGAATCAGTAACCAGCAGTGGAGAAGAGAGGTAGAGGCTCTTCTTTCACTCTCCTTGACCTACCCCCTTTCTGCATTCAACACCTTGCTACTGAATACTTCAGGATCAAGGAAGGTTTGAGAAGCTAATGAAAAGTCCGGAATTGGTGACAGTAAATGTAAAGTATTTTTTTTTTCCAAAAAACTGACAATGAAGTGGAATAGAAAAAATAGAAGGCTGTGACTTCACTCACATACTGGTCATGAAACAACACTGAGTTATATGGTGCAGATGACAGCCAGGTCTAAACAAAGTGATTCTTAAATGAAACTACAAGGCTGGGCAAAGGCGTACCAGAACAAATGTGAGCAAAATGGAATCACCAGACAGTGATTTTAAATATAAGATTGAATTCAGGGCAAAAATAATTAAACAGGAAGTATACTTTACAATAATAACAGGTATTATCCACAATGAAAATCTAAGTTATACATTCTATACCCTAAATAACGCAGCATCAACATTCATTAGAAGGACTACAGGAGATACAAGAAGAAAAAAATAGAAACATAAGTATCAGAAGACTAAGACAGATTAAGAATTCAAAAAATTAAGTGAAGATTGGGAGGGAATACAATGTGTTCAGTAAAACTGACTATAAAATATTTTCAAATAGTATTTTAATAATAAGCAGAATTGGCTTGCACCCAAGCCTATTTTTATGAACCTTATGAATCAAGAAACAAGAACAATTAAAAAGACAGGTTGGTATGGCAGGCAATGCTAGCAACTAACCCACTCATCCTCATAATAACCCCAATAAAGTATATTTTCAGGATGCTTCGTAGCTAGGGGTGGCTGTGTGATTCAGTTATAGTCAATGATACCTAAGTGGAGGGCATTGGGTAGGAAGGACTCATAGCAAAGCTTTTTTAAATGTGGCAGGTCTGCTGTCATCCTCCTTTTGCTCTTTGCCTTTGTAGCAACACGTTGTAGATGTCCTGCCTCTGAGTTCACCCATCCACACTGACAGCCTCCACCTGTGTTCATGCTGTTCCACTTCTTGACCCAACAGCTTTCTCTAGAAGCTTGTTTAGCCATTGTATGGGCAGCCTATAAAAGCTGGTGTTTAATGTCCCCACAGCAACTCTTAACCAGTGAGGTTTGGGATTTGGTAGATAGATAACTCAGCTTTCCCACCCCTTAGTAGGGAAACTCTGAGGACAGTCCTATAAGATTCCTCAGACGTCCCCAGCTGGAGTGAGGCCCAGTTGCCCACAGCACTAACCACTAAAACACTCTCTGTCGGCTTTTCTCCCTTTCCTATTTCACTTTCTCGACACTGTCACTTGGCTTCTTGAGATCACCTCCCAAACAACCTACCTCCTGTACCCAAGTCCTTGTCTCGTGATCTAATTTCATGGGAACCCAAACTATGACAGCCCTTTTCCTTCTTCCTGTCTAGAATGTGTCTGAGAATTGGATAGAAAGAGATAGCATGATATCTATTTTTAGAGAGTATGTACTATAAATGGAAACCCTAAGATAATAATTCTAAAAATAATATCAAAATTAAGAAAAATGATCCAAGTAGCAATAAAGAAAAGCAATTGTCTTTATATATTCAAAGAAAAATAAGCTAGAAGATATAAAGGAAGAGGAAATCCAGCTTACAGTTGCAGTAAATATTGTTAAACTCAAGAATAAACTTAAAATCTTTAATTTTCAAAGATGCAAAAGTGGACTAGAACAAATGTAAACAAATGTAAATATGTTTTGTTCGTGAATAGGACAATGGCACCTCATACACCACCTATATTCTTTCATGGATAGGACAACGGCACCTCATACACCGCCATAATTCTTTCCAAGTTAATAAATTTAATGTGATTCCAATGAAAATACCAAGCTTTTTTCCCCAAAGTAGACTATTGATTCAAAGTTTCTATGGAAAATGAGCAAGCAGGGAAAGCTAAGAAAACTCTGGAAAAGAAGAATGAGAGAAACTATTCCAATAAGCTATTAAAACATTTCACAAAGTCCTTATAATTTAAAAAGTATCTATTCATTAATACATAAGTAGACAGATACGATGATAGAAGAGAATAGAAAAATTCAGGAGAAATAGGACAATTATATATGAAAAGTTAAGTGACACCAAAAATTACCACTAAACGTATATTTTTAAAGAATAATGTTGAAATAACTGGATAGTCATTTTGGTAAAAGTAAAAATTGGGTCCATATTTCACAGTGAATATCAGAATGAAATCCAAATAATCCAGATATCTAAATGTGAAAGGTGAAACCACAGAAGAAAACAGGAATTCACTTCATTATAAACTTGGAGTGAGAAACGCCTTTCTAGAGATGATTACAAATCCAAAAGCATTGAACAAAATAATAAAAGACTGACAAATTTGACTATATAAAAATAAAAAGAACTTGCTCAAAGCAAAAAAAAGGAAATGTCATAAAACAAATTTAAAACCTGAAATAAATATTTGCAATTTATACTACAAAATATATCATAATCTCCTAATTAATAAACAGCTCTTAAAAACTGGGAAGAAAGGCACCAAATACCAGTTGGGAAAAGATGTAAAGAGACAGTTAAAAAAAAAAAAAAGCAAGTAATTGTCCTTAAACTTATGAAAAAGTCCTCATAATAACATAAAGGCATACAGACATCCCTCAGAAATATTGCAGGAAATATTACACACAAATTTAAGGTTTCCCAGTGCATATAAAAGTTATGTTTACACTATACTGCAGTCTATTAAGTGTGTAATAACATTACATCTAAAAAAGCAATGTACATACCTTAATTTTTAAATACTTTATTGCTAAAAATGCTAACAATCATCTGAGCCTTCAGTGAATTATAATATTTTTTGCTGATGGTCTTGCCTCTATGTTGATGGTGGCTGCTGAAGACTGGGGAGGCTGTGGCAATTTCGTAAAATAAGACAACGGAAGTTTGCCACCTCAATTGATTCTTCCTTTCACAAAAGATTTCTCTGTAGCATTCTATGCTTTTTGATGGCATTTCACTGGTAGTAACACTTCTTTCAAAATTAAAGATGGAAGAATGGTCAATTGGTGGAGTAGTCAGAATACACACAACATTTATTAAGTTTGGCATGCCTCATGGTGTCCCAAAACAATTAAAATAGTAACATCAAACATCATTGGTCACAGATCACCATAATAGGAAACAAGTTTGAAATATTGTGAGCATATTTTGAGAAATACCATCACATTACCAAAATGTGACACAAAGATGTAGTGAGCAAATGCTGTTGGAAAAATGGCGCCAATAGATTTGCTTGACACAGGATTATCACAAACCTTCAATCTGTAAAAAATGCAGTGCCTGCAAAGCACAATAAAGTGGAGCACAATAAAAACAGATATGCCCATATTAAAATTACTGAGAGATACCGTTTTTCATCTCTTTAGATTTTCAAAAATCCAACAACTTAAATACTAAGATCTCAAGTAACAAAGAAGCAAGCACTCTCACACATTGTTAGTGGCGGTGCAATATGGTACAACTCCTATGGAGAGGAATTTAGCAATATCTAACTAGGTTGCATTTGCATGTAACCTTTGACCTAGCTATTCTACTGAAGATAATCACTTTCCCAAATATGAAATACTTATGAATCATTACTTGCAACAACAAAAGTTTAGAAATCACCTAAATGTCTATTAGCAGATGACTGGCTGAATAAAATAATGGAGGATTATGCATTTAATTTTTAAAATTTGGGAAAATTTCTGTGAACTGACACGAAGCAAGTTCCAGTATATATTGTTAAGCAAAAATTTCAAGGTGCAGTATATATTGTTAAGCAAAAATTTCAAGAGTATAATACATGTGTTATCAGTTGAATTGTGTCCTCAAAAGAGATGTGCTGAAGTCCTAATCCCCAGTACCTATGAATGTGACCTGATTTGGAAATGGGGTCTTCCCAAATGTAATCAAGTTAAAATGGGGTCATACTGCATTAGAATGGGCCCTAAACCAGTGACTGGTATTCTTATAAGAGGAAAGTTTGGACACAGAGACACAGATATGTGTTGTGCAATGATGGAGGTAGAAATTGGAGTAATGCTTCTACAAGCCAAGGAGTCTCAAGATTGCTGGCAATCATCAGAAGCTAGGAGAGGGGCATGGAACAGATTTTCCCATTAAGCCCCCATGAAGAAACCAGACCTGCCAACACCTTGATTTTGAACTTCTGGCCTCCTACACTATGAGAGAATAAATTTCTGTTGTTATAAACTACCCAGTTTATGGCACTTTGTTATGCAGCCCTAGAACACTAATATAATATGCTAGATGTTTTTGTAAGAAAAAGAAAAATGAAAATTTGTCTATTTACCTTTTTTTCTTTTGCAAATGAAACATAAAAGAACCAGAAATTAACACAATTATTTACCATAGAGGATTAGTTGAAAGGCCATGGAGAGGATATGCTGGGGAGTAAGACTTCTTTAAACATACCTTGTCATAGTTTTGACTTTATATATGTTATACATAACTTACGTATTTTTTTAAAAAAGTAAATTGAAATAAAACAAAACAAAAAAGGAAACACTGAAATTCAACACAAATGTAATCAAAAGAACTGAAATATATATCAAATTGATTCCATAGCACATAGAGAAAAGGGTGATTTCAGAAAACTTCTGAACACAGTACTGTAGATATCCAATGCAGGATATACTCTAAAAACAATACGAAGTGCAAAATGATCTTAGGCTTCACTTTATTTTTAGCGGCAGTATTAAAATTGTAAAAGACCACTCAACTCAAAGCGTTGGTTGACTTGTTTTTTTCCGAGGCTGCAAGATAATTCTGGACTAATAATTATAGGAATTCAGACAGTGCTATAGTAACAGGGCTCATTTGGACAAAAGGTAATACAAAAATTAAAGAAGTTTTACCTTCTCAATACACCCAAGCGACTTACTTCCTCCTACTTCACACAGAGGTGGGGAGGTGGGGCCAACCATCTCCTCCCTCCAAATCTCCCAACTACCTTGTGCTGCAACCCGTGTATGCAGGACTCTCTGGCCTCCCCATAGTCCCCACCCACTACCTCCCTGTGTCAGAAGAGTCTGTGCTTCTATCAAAGACCAAACCTCCCACTTATGCTCTGGACTCCATCAGCCTTACTTTCAAGAAGGTCTGACTGCCTTTGTCCTGCAGCATCAAACTTCTGTCTCCACTAGATAATTCCCAGCAGCATGAAAAACTCCTTCTACTAGTCCCTACCTTGAAACACAACACAACAACAAAGACCCTCTTTGATCACACATCTTCCCCCAGCTACCACTTCATTTCTCTGATCACCTGCACCACAAAATCCATCAAAATCATAGCGAAAAACACTGTTTCTACCTTGTCACCTCCATTATCTCCTCAGTGCAGTCAGGCAGGCTTTGGTCTCTCCATCCCATAAGCCCATGGCCTCCCTGTTGCCAAATGCAACCATCATTTCTTTGTTACCCCTTCACTCAGCCTCTAGGCAGGGAACCACACAGCTGACTATTTTCTGCTCCTCCTCCTTCTTCTTTCTTCTTCTTCTTCTTCTTCTTATTTCTTCTCCTTCTTCTTCTCTTCCTCCTCCTCCTTCTTCTCCTCCTCCTTCTCCTCCTCCTCCTTCTCCTCCTCCTCCTCCTTCTCCTCCTCCTCCTCCTTCTCCTCCTCCTCCTCCTTCTCCTCCTCCCTTTTCCTTCTTCTCTTCTCTCTCTTTCTTTCTCCTTTTTTCTCCTTTTTTCCTTTTCCTTTTTTTTCTCCTTCTTCCCTTTTGAGATGAAGTCTCACTCTGTCACCAGGCTGGAGTGCAGTGACACGATTTTGGCTCACTGCAACCTCCGACTCCCTGGTTCAAGCAATTCTCCTGCCTCAGCCTCCCGAGTAGCTGGGACTACAGGCACGCGCCACCATGCCCAGCTAATTTTTGTATTTTTAGTAGAGACGGGGTTTCACCATGTTGGCCAGGATGGTCTTGATCTCCTGACCTCGTGATCCACTCACCTTGGCCTCTCAAAGTGCTGGGATCACAGGCGTAAGCCACCGCGTCCAGCCTCTTCTGCAAAAACTTCCCTCCGCAGACTTCTAGTTTTCCTCCCTTCTCACAGATCTCTCCATATCAGTCCCCTTCTCCTCTTGTCTGTGGTCACCTTCTTGGAGTGGCCTAGGCTTAGTTCTCAGACTTCAATTTATACTCACCCTGGGTGAGCTCATTCAGTCTTATTTCAAATATTTTCTATAGGAAGGTCAAATTCATATCTTTAGCTCTCTTTCTCCTGGGCTCCAGAGGCGTTTATCCCGCTGCCTGTTTAATATCTCTACCAGGATGGTCTCTGGAGTCAGGCTGTCTTGATAGGTATCCTACCCTCTACCTGTCCACACAGGTAACTTTATCACTGAAATGGAGATGATAATAGTACCTACTTCATGAAGTTATTTGTGAGCATTAAATGCAAAAGTGCATATAAAGCACTTATAGCAGCGCTAGCACAAAGGAATTGCTCAATAAATACCTATTTGTTTACTTGTTAAAGGTGAAAGAATCTTACCTATGTGTTTAATTCAACAATGAATTCCCAAGGCCTAGAACAGTGCCTGACATATGCTAGGAGCTCCATAGACTGACTGAATGAATCGATTTCTATAAAGCGGGAAAAGGTAGTACCTACAGAAATCAGCTCAGTTGCCACAGGTTGTCTTGACTAGAAGCGTCATCTGTGGCTTTTTTCCAACTTCCCAGCAATGTATTTTTGGAATCTGTCTTCTCATTGACCAAGTCCTAGGAATGCAACTGTGGCATTCCCGCCTCTGATATATGGTTCTGTGGAGCAAGCTGGGTTTTTTCTTTAAAAATCTAAAATATGATTTATTGTTAGAACCCATTGATAATGTTTTTTCATTTAGACTCAGTCTCAGCAGCTAAGTAGAAACCTAGAAAGTGGATGTATATTAGGTAAAAATATGTATATATTGACTAACACGAATAAAATTTAAGGACAATGTAAGACAATGAATTTTCTTAACAGGTATGGGACTGGGCTGGCAGAGTCGGTTAAGTGCCCAAAGGGTATATAAACCCGCGACAGGGCAGAGCGCAGCCCCGCCCCGCCCCGCCCCCACACCCGCCCGCCCCAGAACCCGAGACCCTCCCCTCCCCTGCATCCCGGCTCCGCCCGGCACCTTGCCCCTCCCTTGCCCCGCCCCTCCCCGCCTGAATCCCGGCCCCCGCCTCGCATTTCGGCCCCGCCCTGCACCCCAGTCCCGCCCTTCCTGCACCCCCACATCTCAGCCCCGCCCTGCATCCCGACCCCGCCCTACATCTCGGCCCCGCCCTGCATCCCGGCCAAGCCCGCAGCGCAGGGAGCTGTCTGCAGAGGCCAGGGTGCGCCGGTCACGAATCCCCAGGCACCAGTGGCCGCCGCGGCCCGAGCAGCTCCGCGGGTAAACATGGCCGCACTGACGACGGTTGTGGTAGCGGCTGCGGCCACCGCGGTAGCCGGAGCTGTGGCAGGGGCGGGCGCGGCCACCGGGACCGGCGTGGGAGCGACGCCAGCGCCTCAACAGGTAAATCCGGGAGAACCGAGAGCTGCCCTGGCGGGAGGCGTGGGGCCGAGGGGCTGCAGGCCCTGGCTGAACAGGTGCCCTCTCCAGCGCCAACGGGAGGCGGGAGGCGCGGCGTTCGCCTCCCCTGCTTGGGGCCTGGCACGCGCCGGGCGTTGCTCTTTGTTGGCTTGTGCGTTTAACAGCTTTTGCAGAGCCGCCTCCATGTGGTTTTGGAGTCGAGGAAGACCTGGGTGGGAACCCGACTCTGCCGCTTCCTAGCCGCGTGATAAGAACATATGCTGTCGGCGACTCACTTTCTTCTCTAAAAATTGGGAATAGTAACATGCATCTCCCGAGCTTTGGACTAACGTTATGTCTGGGGAGCCCCTGGCACAGTGCTTGGTTGGAGGGGGACTCTGTGCTCAGTAATTGGTGGCAGCTCTGTTACTGTACCGGCGCTGGGAACACAAGGAGAAAGACAATATGGGGTGGTCGGAGGCAGAGGTGTTTCCAGTGATCGGCTTAGGACCCCTTTCCAGGTGGTGAGGACCAGGTATCTTTGTTCAGATCTTATCAGCTCAGCGAGACTTTTCATGATCTCTCTAAACTGAATCCTCTTACGCGGCACACCCAGTCCCTGTTTCTGGTTTTATTTTTCCCCGTAGCACTTAGTACCATATATTATATTACATATTTTATTTCTATTGTTTATGTTTCTCCTCACACCCCTCACCCTCCCTCGCACCTCCATGAGAATGTAAGCTCCATGAGGGCAGAAAGTATTGGAAATTTTATTCTTTATTGTATTCCCAGCACCAAGAACTATGCCTGTTGTGTAGTGCCTGGAACGTAGTATGCACTTACTAAATAATTTGTGGATCAATATAAACCTGAAGGAAGGCTGTCATGAGCTGAGGACAGGTTCCATCTTTTTCCTCCTTTAAGGAAATACAGTGTCTTTACGCGTAGACCTTCAGGAAATTCCACCTACGGCAGATTTTCTCACACATCCTCTATAATTCTCTTTGTTATTCTAACTCTGGCCCAAGTATCTCAGAAAAAAATATAAAATATATAAAAATACATAATACATAAAGTATTTTTAAGTACTATGCTTCAAAAAATGTGTGACCCCATGTTGCTGGCTTTCTCCATCATTTGTTCTCTAAATTCTTGTAGCAATGTTTTATCTTCTGAGCTGCATTTCTTGCGAGTTGCCTAATGTTGTTATTGATGCACACTTTTGTGGTGTTTGCCTTCTCAGGGGTTGGATCAGATCACCTGTGGAGCTCTTTCAGATATTTTATCAATCCCCTAGAGGATATCTAGCAATGTTTGGAGACATTTTTGGCTGTCAGAGTGGGGAGCAGGGCGGTGTTGAGGGGCTGCTAGCATCTAATGGATAGAGGCCAGAGAACAGCCACCCATAACAAAAATCATCTGGTCCAAAAGTCAGTAGTGCTGAGATTGAGAACCATGGTGTATACTTTCTTACCACTTTAGTAGGGAAAGCAGAGCCTCATTGTTGAGAATCTTCCTCAGCGTAGTTAGGTGGAATTCTTCACGTGTGTTTGGGCTTTTTGAAAAAAAAAAAAACAGAATTACTGCATGCTATATTGTGATAATGCTTAGGAGTTTACATGTTATCCATTTTTGTACTTCCCCCAGCATACCACACGCACATACCTATATACACAAATTCTACAGCCTAACACTGAACTTGAGTATTTGTCATATGATTAAATGAACGAATATTCCTACTGACTTTAACACTGAAACCAACTAGTATTTTCTTGAGAAGAGATAATTTTCCTGATGGCAATCTCATGATACTAGAGATGTCTACCAAAATATCTAAAGTTCCTGTCAGCTAGGGCTTCTATAACAAAATACTACAGACTTGGTGGCTAAAACAACAAAAATTTATTTTCTCACAGCTCTAGAAGCTGGAAGTTCAAGATCAAGTTGCCTTTAGGGTTGGTTTCTGGTGAGGCGTCTCTTCCTGGCTTGCAGGCAGCCACCTTCTCTCACTGTGTCCTCACATAGTCTTTTCTCTGTTGCAAGAGGAGAAAAAGAGATCTCTGGCATCTCTTCTTATAGGAACACCAGTTCTATCAAATTAGGTCTCCACCTTAATGACCTCATTTAACCTAAAGGCCCCATCTCCAGATAGAGTTATTTGGAGATCAGCCCTTCTACATAGGAATTTTGAGGGAACACAATTCCGTCCATCACAGTTTCTTTAAATTACTTTGGAGTAATTATCTCTGAAGTTTTAAAACTATTTTATATTGTATTTTATTTTACAATATCCTCAGGGCATGGAATCTCATAAATTCCTCACTCATTATGAAAAGTAACTGTGTTACTTTTCCATGCTTTTTAATATTTGTATACTATTTGTTCATAACCCCTCTTAGCTATTGCCTTTCAAAACTGAAGACCGCAAATCTCTATCCTCCACTCCAATGTCATTTCCCTCTTGTTCCCAGCTGTTCTCTTGATCATTGTAGTTATTGAATTATGACTTTTTTGAATTATATCTAACAGCATCACATTACTGTGATGCTGGTTTTATACCAGCATAAGGCTCTGTCTTCTGTTTTGTTTCTGAGGACCTTCCCTCTGATGACCTGAATTTTATGTTCCTTGGCTGCCTGAAATAACCCTTCAATAATAACTATTTTCACCTGTGACTGTGTAATCTTACATAGTAAAAGGGACTTTGCAGATGTGATTAAGATAAATTAAATACCTTAATTATCTGAGTGGACCTGGTGTAATCACAAAGGTCCTTGTAAGAGAGATGCAGGAAGATCAGAGTCAGAAGTAGGAGATGTGATGATGGAAGGAAGAGGATGGAGTGATGTGAGGAAGGGGCCATTAGCCAAGGAATTAAGGTGGCTCTAGATGCTTGAAAAAAAGTTAAGGGGTTGGATTCTTCCCTGAAGCTTCCAGAATGAATGTAGCCCTACTAACACCTTTGTTTTAATTAACATTATTTTTAATTGACAAATCATAATTATATACATTTATGGGGTGCAATGTGATGTTTTGATATATGTATACAATGTGGAATGATTAAACCAGGCTAATAATTAACATATCTATCACCTCACTTATTTTTTTCTGGTGAAACATTTGAAATTTACTCTGTTATTTTGAGATACACAATACATTATTACTGAGTATGGTTAACCTACTGTGCAGTATATCTCAAAACATTCCTGCTGTCTGTCTGAAACTTTGCACCGTTTGACGAACAACTCCCTATTTCCTTCCTTGCCCTCCCCACCAGCCTCTGGCAAATATTGTTCTACTCTGTGTTAGATTCCACGTGCAGTCTAAGTGAGATTATACAGGATTTGCATCTCTGTTTCACTTCGCATAATGTCCTCCAGGTTCACACGTTGATTTTAGACTAGACCTCCAGAACTATAAGGCAATAAATTTGTATTGTTTAAGCCACTGCATTTATGGTGAGTTTGTTACAGCAGCAACAGGAGACACCAGGAAAGACCTAAGAAGCTCTCAGTCCTCATCCTTGTTTGTCTTTGAAACACTGTGCTGGCAGAAAGTGAAGACTAAGGTAGGGTTGTAAACTGCCTGCCTGCATGTAGGAGGTATGCTTCAGCATGCATACCGACCCCCTTTCCCAGAGGTAGCAAAGGCTAGGACACATAGTGGTTCAGTGCATCTAAGGAAATCTCTGACCAATTATTGGCTGACAACTGAGCTAACCAACCAGAGATTTCACTGCCACACCTGACCAAGACTACAGACTTTACAGAATTAAAGTAACCAAACAAACAGCAACAAAACAAACCCTGCTAAGGGGAGAGAATCTCATTTTTAGTGTTGTCCATTATATTATTTTATATTTCCAGTCTTTAACAAAATTATGAGACATGGGAAGAAAGTATGGTTCACACATGGGGAAAACAGTAAAAAGGAACTGTCTCTGAGGAATCCTGGCTGTTGGACATACTAGGCAAAGACTTCAAAACAGTTATTTAAATATGTTCAAAGAACTAAAGGAAACCATATCTAAAGAACTGAGGGAAAGTGTGGGAATGAGGTCTCATCAAATAGAAATCTTTAAAGAAATTAAACATCTAAAAAAGAATCAAGTAGAAATTCTGGAGTTAAAAAATGCAAGAACTCAAATGAAAATGTCACTAGAGAGACTCAACACCAGATCTGAGCTGGCAGAAGAAAGTATCAACAAACTTGAAGATAGGTCAATTCACATTATCCAGACTGAAGAACAGAGGGAAGAAAAGAGTGAAGAAAAATGAACAGAGTCTGAGAGCTGTGAGATACCGTTAAGCATACTACCATGTGCATAATGAGAGTCCCAGAAAGAAAGGAAAGGAGAAAAAAGGAGGAAAATAGATATTTGAAGAAATAATAGAAGACTTCCCAAATTTGATGAAAAACATTAACCTACATATGGATGGAGCTCAATGAAGTCTAAGTAGAATAAACTCATAGAAATTCATATCTAGACACATCATAATAAACCTGCCAATAAATATCGACAAAAAGTCTTGAAAGCACCAAGAAAGAAACAGTTCATTGCATATAAGGAGTTCCTCAATAAGATTAACAGCTGATTTCACATCAGAAACCATGGACACCAAAAGGCAGAGGATGACATAAAATAGAAAAAGACTGCCAGCCAATTGTTCTTTGTACAGCAAAATTATTCTGTAAGATTGAAGAAGAATTTAAGACATACTGAGGCAAACAAAAGCCAAAATAATTTATCATTAGCATAATTGCCCTACATTAAAAGGAGTCCTTCAAGCCAAAATAAAAGGACACTAGACAGTAACTTGAATCCACATGAAGAATAATGTGAATAGAGTACTGCAAATATAGAGGTAAATATGAAAGTCAGCATAAATGTATTTTTGTTTGTAACACATGTTTTTCAGAAAATAGAGGAGGAAGGAACATTTTTAATGAACATTTCTCATTCTATAAGGCCATTATTACCCTGATACCAAAATCAAACAAAAACATCACAAGAAAGAAAAATACAGAATAGTATCTGTTATAAATACAGATGTTAAAATACTCAACAAAATACTAGCAAGCATATCTAAAAACATGAAAAGGATTATACACTATGATCAATTGCAATTTATTCTAGACATGCAATGTTGGTTTAATATATGAAAATCAATTAATATAATACTACATATTAATAGAATAAAGGGCAAAACTGCATAATCATCCCAATAGAAGCAGAAAAGCAACTGACAAAATCCAACACCCTTTCATGAAGATAGGTCAATTCAGATTATCAAGTCAACAAACTGTCAGTAGAAGAGAACTTTCTCAACCTGAGAGAGGCATCATTAAGTAACAGATTACTTAATGGTGAAATATGGAAAGCTGTCTCCATATGATTAGGAACAAGGCAAAATTGTCCACTCTTACCACTTTACTCACTGAAAGTTCTAACTAGGGCAATTAGGCAAGAAGAGCAAATAAAAAGCATTCATATTGGAAAGGAAGAAGTAACATGATACTTATTCACAGATGACCTAATATGTATTAAAAGTTCTAAGGAATCCACACACACACACACGCACACACACACCCAAAAAAAAAAACAAAAAAAAAAACTTACTAGAAAACTAATAAACAAGTACAGCAAGGTTGCAGAATACAAGATCAATATACAAAAGTCAGTTGTATTTCTATACACCAGCAATGGAAAATTCAAAAATGAAATTAAGAAAAAATACCATTTATAATAGTATCATAAAGATTAAAATACATAGGGATGAATTTAACAAAAGCAGCAGAAAACTTATGCTCTAAAACCTACAAAAAGTATTCAAAAAAATTAAAGGAGACTTATATAAATGAATACTTAATGTTTGTGATTTTGAAGACTTTATTTTGTTAAGATAGCAATAATCCCCAAATTGATTTACAGATTCAGTGCAATCTCTATAAAGCTCTTAGCTGCCTTTAAAAAATTATTTTGCAGAAATGTACAAGTTGATCTTAATATGGAAAATGCAAGGCAACCAAAATGGCCAAAACAGTCTTGAAAAAGAAGAACAAAGTTGAAGGACTTACACTTGTTAAGTTCAGAATTTAACTTCAAAGCCACAGTAATCAAACTGTGGTGCTGGCATAGGGATAGACAATAGACATATAGATCAGTGAGAGTCAAGACATAAACCTACAGATTTATGGGCAGATGATTTTCAAAAGGGTGCCAAAACAATTCAATAAGAAAAGAATAGTCTTTTCAACAAATGTTTGGACAATTGAATAACCACCTACAGAAGCTGAACTACCTCACACCATATTTGAAAAATATCTAATCTGATCAAAGATCTAAATGTAGGTCTAAAAAACTTAGAATAAAACACAGGCATGAGTCTTCATGACCTTCGGTCAGTCAATAGTTTCCCCTGTATGACACCTAAAGCACATGCAGCCAAAGACCAAATAGATACGTTGGATTCCATGAAAATTAAAAAACTTTTCTGCTTCAGGCCAGGTGCAGTGGCTCATGCCTGTAATCCCAGCACTTTGGGAGGCCCAGGCAGGAAGATCACTTGAGGCTAGGAGTTTGAGACCAGCCGGCCAACATTGCGAAACCCCATCCCTACTAAAAATAACAAAAATTAGCCATGCGTGATGGTGTGTGCTTGTGATCCCAGCTACTCTGGAGGCTGAAGCAGGAGGATCACTTGAACCGGGGAGGTGGAGGTAGAGGTTGCAGTGAGCTGGGATTAAGCCGCTGCAAAAGAACATTATTAACAAAGTTAAGATATAAGTCAGAGTATGGGAGAAAATACTTGCAAATTATATGTTGATAAGAGTCTTACATCTAAAATATATGTTGAGCAAAGTTACAACAATTTAGTTCAATTTAGATCGAATTGGCTTTTATTTGCGATTCATGAATTGGGGCAGCGTCCCATTCTATAAAATAGAGTAAGAATTTCCACAGGGCATGACAGAACAGTGGGTTCTGTAAAGTAGGAACAAAAAACCCAGAAACAATAGAAAAAAGTGGGGATCTCAGCTGCTGGGGTGGCAGGAGGAGCGGCAACAGCCAGGTAGCCCAGCTCCACAGGGGCTGACACACCAGGGCTTGCAAGCACTGAGCACCAGGCAGGTGCCTTTCCTGCTGCCAAGAAGCCCAAGTGGAAGGTCAGCTGAGCAGAAGGGGAAGTGAAGGAAGAGCCCAAGACGAGATTCGTGCAATTGTCCTCTAAACCTGCTCCTACAGAAGCAGAAATGAAGCCAAAAAAGGCAGTCATGAAAGGATATATCTTCAGACACAAAGTGCAAACCGAAGGGAAAAGGGGAACAAAAGGAAAACTGGCCAAAGTGGCTAACCAAGAAACTAAAAAAGACTTACCTGCAGAAAACGAAGAAACTAAAACCAAAGAGAGTCCTGCCTTTGATGAAGGCTGTCCCCCAAGGCTGGAGTGCAGTTGTGTGGTTATGGCTTACTGCAGCCCATCTCCTGGACTCAAGTGATCCTCCCACCTCAGCCTCCTGAGGTGGCCTCCTGGTAGCCTCACACCACCATGCCTGGCTAATTTTTTTTTTTAATTTTTATACAGACAGGATCTTACTGTGTTGCCCAGGCTGGTCTCAAACTCCTGAGCTCAAGCTGTTCTCCCACCTTGGCCTCCGAAAGTGCTAGAATTAGAGTCATGAGCCACCAGGCCCCGCTATGCCACTCAGTTTTTCAAAATGGGGAAGTAAAAAAAAATAGTTACTTTATGATCCAGAAATTCTGCTGCTAGGTATATAATGAAGAGAATTGAAAACATATATTCACATTAAAACATGTACACAAATGTTCAGATTAATTTGGCCAAATAATGGAAACACCCCAATTGTCCATCAGCTAATGACTGATGAGTAGATAAAGAAAATGTGGTAGACCCATATAATGGAGTATTATTCAGCCGTAAGAAGGAATAGAGTGTTGATTCATGGTACAACACGGATGAATCTTGAAAACATCATGTGAAGTGAAAGAAGTCAGACAAGGCTATACATTGTATGAGCCCATTTATATAAATTCTCCAGAATATGCAAATCCATAGAGTCAGAAAGTAGATTTATGGTTGCCAGGAGCTGGGAGGAAGGGGAATGAGGAGTGACCTCTAATAGGTATGAGGTTTCTTTTTGGTATGATGAAAATATTCTGAAACTGGATAGTCGTGATGGTTGCACAACTTTGTGAATACACCAAAAACCACTGAATTGTACACTTCAAACAGACATATTTTATGGTATGTGAATTACATTTTGACTTAAAATATATTTCCTAGATTTAGATTTACTACTTTATTCTTTTTTGCTCCTGGAAATTTAAAGCCTTGTTTCCTTTTCCCCTCATCCCCCACAACCCATTTTTGTTGCTCAGCAATCCCTTTCGGTGATACCTCCAAAATTCATTGAGTCTTCTTTTATTTTGTATCAGCCCAGTAGTCCTGGACACTGTCATTCCTTGTCTCTGTAGCTGTACTAGGTACCTCATTGATCTCCTGCTTCCAGTCTTGCCTCACTCCACCCCCACACCTCCTATCAATTTATTCTCAAAAAAAATAGCCAGAAAATTGTTCTTAAAGAATTAAATGTATCATGGCATTTCCCTGCTCAAAACTCTTCAATAAAATCCAGACCCCCTAAGTGACCTAAAATATCTGTATGATCTGGCACGTACCTGCCTCTCTACTTTCATCTTCTACCAAGATCTGCACCGTTACTAATCTCATGACACAATTGGCCTTTCTCTGCTTGAACTCAGCAAAGTCTTTCATGCTCTAGGGCTTTTGCACATGTGGATCCCTTTGCTTAGAACACACTTTCCTACTGCTCCTGTCATGGCTGGCTTCAATCTTCCTTAAAGTCATCCCCTCAAATAGACCTTCTGTGACCATTGTAACTGAAAAAAGCAAACCCTTGCTCTGCTTTCTCCATCTGAGCCTTAATATTTATTTTCTTAATAGCATTTATTGCAGCTGGTGGAGTTTTCATTTTATTGCCTGTTTACTCTTATCTCTTTAAATCTGTTTTTCCTCACTAGACCTTCAGACAGGGACCATATTATTATAGATCATCATTGTTTCCCTAGTGTCTAATGTAGCCCGTGTCACTTCATAGTGTTCAATACATATTTGTTAAATGACCGACTAAATGAATTAGATTATTTTGCAAATAATCCCTGGATATTTAACATTTCTTACTCAATTTAGCATTTTAAGATAGATATTCCTTCATTTGATAGATACTTCTTCTTCCACAAATGTACTTTTAAGAGTTAAGTGAGATTGGCCCCAAAATTATCCTTCAAGAAACTCAACTATTGACATTTTATCTCTCTGAAAAAATTCCACATTTATGTCTTACTATTTTCATTACTGTTAAGTTTTTCTTGTTCTCAATGCAGAGTGATGGCTGTTTTAGTACTTCAGGTGGAATTCGTCCTTTTCATCTTCAAAACTGGAAGCAGAAAGTTAATCAGACTAAGAAAGCAGAATTTGTACGCACAGCAGAAAAATTTAAAAATCAGTAAGTATAAGAGTATTATCTTCAAATAACATTACTAGCCATTTTATAATGGACAATAAAAAATTAATTCTACTCTACCCTACCTAGGCTCACATTAAGTTATAAAATTGTAATCACTAGCCTGTCAAATATAACAAGAGAACGATGGGAGGTATGAAATAATAGGCTGTTTAATATAAAGTTAATTGTAAGTAGAGTTACTTCAATTTTCTTTATTTTTACAATTTTGAATCTGTGTATTTCAAGGGAAACAAAATAGCTGTTTCTTTAGATTTTATATAACATATAACAGACTTAATCTATTTTCACTTTATAACTAAACGCCTGGTAAATGCTTTTGAGGAAGTGAATAGTTTATGTGTTTTTTTATTGTGTGTGTATGAAAGTGTTTTTTAATGTTTTATAAATGACGGACATCATATATTTAAATTGCTCTTCTTCCTGTTTTACAAATGAGGATGTTGAGGATCATAGAGGATAAACATCTTTCCATAGGTTACATGGTTAATAAATGGTGTTTGAGGGACTCTTAGGCTGGCTCCAGCCACTCTGAAAGCCATTGTTCTTCTTACTAACAAGTGCTGTTCACCAGCAAGCCTGTTTGAATATGTAGGTGTGATCTCACTAAGGAACACAGTGAATCATTTTAATGAAAAGTCTGTGCTCTTACATTTTATTTTTTGAGTGGCTTTTTAATTGATCTCACTTCCTTGGTTTCTGCCCCTTTCAGATCCATTCTGCCCATTATGACCAAGCTATTTGAGAAGCTTCCATTTATTTTAAATTTTCAATATATATGAACTTTTTCTTTAAACAACTATTGATATTTATCGAATGTTCAGTGTTGTCAGCAGTATCAGCATATAAATATGAGGAATGTTAAAAAGAATTAGAACTCAAGGCACCCCACTCTGCCCTACAGTTGAGAGCTTTATCAAAACATTGCTTTGAACCTACATAGTATCAATTTGCCAAAGGACATGAGAAAAGGAGCCTATTATAAGGAATGGTCTCTGGATCAGAATTGGTGGCAGTTCTCTATTTAGAAATTCTACCAATGAAAAAGTGTACTGTTAGAATTTTGAAAAGCTATACCATATTGTAGCTTTTGGAGACTAAATTCTCTTTGTATTTATATAATACTTTTGTCTTTTCCCCCAACTTTATTGAGGTATAACTGACAAATAAAAATTATATATATTTAATGTCTACAGTGTGATGTCTGGATGTACACATACATTGCAGAATGATTACCACAATCAAGCTAATTAACATATCCATCACTTCACATAGTTACTTTGTGTGTGCGTGAAGGGTTGAGAATATTTAAGATCAACTTTCTTAGAAAAGTGAGCTGAGATTTTCATTATGTTAAGTGAAATAAGCCATACACAGAAAGACAGACAATGCATGATCTCATTTATATGTGGAATCTTAAAAAAGTCAAACTCAGAAACAGAGAATAGAATGGTGATTACCAGGAGTCTGGGGATGATGAGGTGGGAGTGGGGATAATGGAGAGATCTTGGTCAAAGGGTACAAGTTATAAAATAGAAAAGATCTGGAGACCTAATGTACAGGATGTTGACTATAGTTAATAATAATGTATTGTATGCTTGAAGTTGCTGATACCTGTATCTGTAGTATTCAGAATTTGAAAAAATACAATTCTTTAAAATTTCCAAAATGCATTACTCTAGATAGAATTAGATTCTAGGTTAGAGGTTCTGTTTTATGTTTCTTTCTAGATAGGGTAATGTCCACCAAATGATTAATATCCATAGATGCAGCAACCAGTGTGTTTTACAGTTCTGAGTAGGCTTCTTCATCTGTTTTAGGGCACTGGAAAAACTCACTGAAAGAATATTTGAAAAACTCATTGTAAGAGTGTTTCTGTCTAACAATTCACATAAACACAAACGAAAAACCACAATCTATAATATCATTTTGTTGTATTTTTAAAATAGGTAATATATTTACATGGTTCAAGAATCAAAACAAATCAAAGGGTACCCAGTGGAAAGTCTCAGTTTTACTCTTGATCCAAGCCACCCAGTTCCTTTCCACTCAGATAACCCACTAGTTTTGGTTTCTTATGTATCCTTCCCCAGATATTTTATGTGTTTATAAAGAAATAGAAATATATATTCAGATTTTTCCTTTTTTGTGTAAATGGTAGCATACTGTCCACATTGCTCTGCATTTTTTAAGTGTATATCTTAGATAACAAGGAATCGTGGATTTTGCTAGGCACAATAATGGCATTATAGTTAGGTAAGTCAAATATCTGTACTCTCTAGAGGCACACACAAAAGTTTGTTGGGGTGAAATTGCATAATGTGATGGATTTACTTGAAAATACTTAAGCTAAGCTAAGCAAAGCAAAGGTAGATGTAATGGATTTACTTGAAAATACTTAAACTGAGCAAAGCAAAGATAGATGGATAGATGAAACGAGAGGTAAAACTGCTGAATCAGGGTGAGATAAAATTCATATCATATGAGGGGCATCAATTTACCATTCTGTACTTTTGAATATGTCTAACATTTTCCTACAAAAACTTTGTTATAAAAAGAGGTTATCGTGGAGATCTTTTCCTGTCAGTACGTAGAACAGAGTACCACTGTATCATATTCCAGTGTATGAATGTAATATGGTTTATTTAACCTGCCCATATTTATGGACATTTAGGTTATATTCAATCTTTTTTCAATAACAAACAGTGCTGCAATTAATTACCATATCCACATAGGTCAACATTATTTGTTTGTAAGTATATCTTCAGGATAAGTTCCTAAAAGGAAATACTGGGTCAGAGATAAATGAATTTGCAAATGTGATAAATATTGCTAAATTGCCCTCCATAGACAACAGTTCCACCAACAATGTATGAGAAGACATGTTTTTCTCACAGTTTTGTCAACAAAATCTATTAAGTTTGTGATTTTTTTGCCAATATGATAGGTGTGCAGTGTTACTGTGATATAGTTTTAATTTGCATTTCTTCTATTGAGGAGGTTGTTTTCATTTTTGTCAACTTGTCTCCATTCATTAGCATATTTTGAATATCCTTAAAGGTTACTATTTCTAATCCAGGAAAAACAGAAAGTAAGTTGAGTTTGTGATGAACTAAAAACTGTTAAGTGATAAAAAGTTGTAGCATACATATCCCGTGTCCATGGCAGATGTTTCTTTTTATCATAGTAATTTTCCCCATCTGCAACCAGAGCCTAGATGAACTTCCCAGTCCTCAACACAGGACACAGTCCATTAGAGTTGTCAGGTGGCGCTGAAATCTATTTGATATCTTTATCTACCCATTATTTCTTCTCACAGACGATAGAAGCTATCTAAACACACAGGCTAAGACATGATCCCCTCAGCCTTTGGTGCAGTGCAGTGGGCTCTGGGGCAGTCTCATCTGCCTACCCCCATGTGTCTTATGAATATTAAATTTTTCTCTATGGGCGGTCAGACGCGTTGGCTCATGCCTGTAATCCTAGCACTTTGGGACGCCAAGGCGGGAAGATTACTTGAGGTCAGGAGTTTGAGACTAGCCTGGCCAACGTGGCGAAATTCTCTCTACGAAAAATACAAAAATTAGCCAGGCATGGTGGCGGGCGCCTGTAGTCCCAGCTACTCGGGAGACTGAGGCAGGGGAATTGATTGAACCAGGGAGGCGGAGGTTACAGTGAGCTGAAATCGCACCACTGCATTCCAGCCTGGGTGACAGAGCAAGACTCCGTCTCAAAAAAAAAAAAATTCTCTATATGTGGCAAAGTGGAAAAGATTGGGAAACTCTATGGTATAGATAGTTGCCTCTCAGGTTGTGTGAGTTAAGTAAATGGCCAGAGATGCTCCACCACTTATTAAGTCCAAGATTAGTGGAGAAATACTCATATTAATTTCCACCTTCTGGGAGAAAGAAACACATTAAGAAAATTAATTTTGGCTGGGCATGATGGCTCACGCACTTTGGGAGGCCGAGGTGGGCAGATCACTTGAGCTTAGGAGTTCAAGACCAGCCTGGGCAACATGGCAAAACCCTATATCTATCAAAAAAAAAAAAATTAGCTGGGCATGGTGGTGCGCCCCTGTAGTCCCAGCTACTCAGGAGACTGAGGTTGGAGGACTGCTTGAGCCAGGGAGGTCAAGGCTGCAGTGAGCTGAGATGGCACCATGGCACTCCAGCCTGGGTGACAGAGCCAGACCCTGTCTCAAAAAAAAAAAAAAAAAAGATAATTTGAAAATTAATTTCTTTGCCCAATCAAAAAAGTTTCTCAGTAGTGTTTTATTTTGTTTTTGTTTTCTCTTCGGGTGCAAACTAACAATGAGAACTCCTTACTGGTAGATAGACTAAATTAAAGGGGCAAAGATGTGCTGAAAGAAGCCCTGAAGTAAATGTAGACAATAGTCATTAAATACCCGAAATTTCCTGTCTTTGTAGATGGTTAGTCTCTTGAAGTTTTAGTTTTATTAATAATATTAATAACTTGCATTTCCATAGTATACTTGTACTGTACAGAGATCTCCTACATATATTATCCCATTTGATGTGAATAATAGCCCTATTAAGTGGAGAGCTGTTATTATTCACATTTTAGTGATGAGGAGGTTCATACCTGGAGAGGTTAACCATCTTAGCTAAGGTTACAAAATTAATAATATCTACTACGGAAAGCAGTCATCAGCAGTGATGGCCATTTTCAGGCTCCAGTGAGATTGAGTTGGAATCAATAGTCAAAAGCTTATGCATTTTCAAAGCAAATGTATATCCACATTTTCTTAAATTATCGTTTTATGATTTAAATAGCAGTTCAAATTATAGTTGTTTTTGATTGAAATTAACTCTTCTAGCTATTATTTTGACTAATGTTTTGATTCCTTAGCCTTATTAACCAAAGTAATTATTTTTATTCCATAGATGAATTAATCCAAATATAAAATACTGATTATTGAGTGTCTTCATATTTTAAACTATTAAAAATATATTTAAATCATATTTATACTATTTGTTTCTTTTCTTAAAGAGTAATTAACATGGAAAAAGATAAACACAGTCATTTCTACAACCAAAAAAGTGACTTCAGAATTGAGCATAGTATGCTAGAAGAATTGGAAAATAAATTGATTCACAGCAGGAAAACAGAAAGTAAGTTGAGTTTGTGATGAACTAAAAACTGTTGAGTGATATAAAGTTGTAGTTTAACCCTGTGCTTTGTCTTTTTGCATTGACTGTGTTGTGTTCTCTATCAATAGAGTCAGTTCTCTATTGACTGTGTTATATTCTCTGTATTTTAGCTGGTAAAATTTGTCTTTTAGGGACATGTGTTTATTCTTTCGGGTCACTATTTAGTCATACCAACTGGATTGTTTTCTGTTGTATGTTTCTTCCAATTTAACAAGAAAGAGAGGATTTGGGGGATTTTGTTTTGGTTGACAAACCAGCAAATGCTATTAAAATTTTTTAAAAGCAGAGTGATTTCTGGGCTATCTGATGTTAGGTCATTACCCTGGCATTGTTGACTGAGCCCTGGACTCAGTAGGCATCAACAGATTCAAAACTATAATTAGTAGTTGTATGAAGTGATCAAGTCATATAATTGCATAAACCTGAGTTTCCTTGTCTACATTCTAAAACTTGTCCTTTCTACCTCAGGAGAGCCGTACCGTGCATCTGATGAGATAATACCTAAAAATGTACCTTATAGATAGATTGTACATGACTATGTTCTTCTGTTTGTTATGAATATTAATCATTGTCAGTAGTGTACTGTGAATGTTACCTTTAAAGAATTTGAGAATATTTGTTTCATTGTAGCGTTAGATTCTGTCTGTTGTAAAATCTTTATAATAAAAAAGCTGCTTAGCATTTCTTGAAAGATGATGGTTATCAAATGACTAAGCTTTATAAAATATTAAGACTTACTATGTAGAGATGAGACTGCTCATGATACTCCCTTATCATCAATTAAAATAAATTCCTAGTGTTTTTTTCTTTCAAAATATAAGGTTGTACTATTTTTTAAAAGAAAAGATTACACTACTTTAAAAAGTTATCCTTTGTCAAGCAGTGGCAGGAATCATTTTCCTTCTTTGATACATTGAAAAACGTAGACACCCCTGATTCAATATTTCTTTATTTCCCTCAGTTCTTTTGTAGACAACTTAGAGGCTGATTTTTCTATGTCTCAGTAGTGCCAATAAGTAAAATTTTGTGCAAATTTTAGGTCACTTGATTTTCCCTTTATTATGGCAACTTTATTTGTACCAATCTATTTCCTTTTGTTCTATAGTTTTGCTCTTATTTTTTAAGTTATTTTTATAAGTTTTGCTTTTATAAAGTGTAGTGTTACTACACTTTATGTTTTTCCTGTCTAGGAGAGTAAAGAATGCTTGTCTTAGTACAATGATAGAGAAGTTTTCCCTTCATATGTTACAGCTAAGCAGTAGAAATACCTATTCCCTACCTCAAATATTATACCTCAATTTTAGCCTGCATTTATGTCGTATTGTACTTAAATGATTTGTCTATATATCGAAATGAATAAATAAAATAAAAAGATTATCAGCCCTATAGTGATATTTTGGTAGCTGATCAAACTAAGGCTAAAATGAAACAACAAAGAACACTTTCCTAATTACTAGAGAGGTTTCTTGACCTAAAGTTCAACAGTAAGACCCTACAAAGTAAATTACAAAAAGTTTCTGCCTTTATGGAATTCTTGTATTTTGATGAAAAACACAGAGCAAGCCAAAGTTGTCAGGTATGTATTAAGACGTTTATTTTGGATATTCACACTGACTGCAAACCTATAGGTAAACTTTTTCTTAAAAAATAATTACTTTTAAGGACTTTCGTACAGAGCCTTTGGTGCTTCATGCTCATTTGTGGAAAAGTTGCAAAAACAAAAAAGAGGAGGGTGCATAAAGTACCCCAAGATGATAAAATGATAGTATTACTATTATAAGAATGTGAATATTTTGACATTAGCCTAGTAATTTAAGTAAATATTAAAGTAAGACTATTCCTTTAGAAAAAAATATGAAAGAAGAATCCTTTATGCTGATAAAGACGGTTTGAAAACATCGTTGAGACTCTCATTTACTTTTCAGGCTTTATTGTGGGCCTAATATTTTACTCCAGGCTGGTCCTTTGATTGATCTTAGCAACTTGTGGCATAGTATACCACTGAATGATACCCGAGGCACCTCCTCAGGGCCCTGCCAGTGATATCAATGAGTATCACCTGCCCCTTTCCTAGAGGATTTGGTTGGATGAAATTAATTCTCAATGAGAAGTTTCTCAGTATTCACAGAATTAACTAAATAGTTTTAATATTCCCACAATAGAGTTAAGACCAAATTCTATTTCCATAAATTATAACAAATTAAAAAGAAATGAAACACTATTAAAGAACAAAACAAACTATGCTGAAACTGCTAATATTTACATCTAAAACAATGCCCAATAACTCAGTCTACACAGAGGGGGAATAAAAGATATTTCCTTAGCACAGGTTATAGTAAGACTTAACCCATTATGCTTTTAAATATTGGAAGAGATCGAAAATGCTCTATTTAGAGCAAAGGTACTGAAAGTATTAATGTTTTGACATAAATAACTATCTTTTGTTCTTTATTTAATTGCTCTTGGCTTTTACTAACAGTGATCAGTCTTGCATGTAGAATCCTGAATTGTAACCACATTTGTCACAGAATTATTTTAAAGTGCATACTTCTTCCTTACAGGAGCAAAAATCCAGCAACAATTGGCCAAAATACATAATAATGTAAAGAAACTTCAGCATCAATTAAAAGATGTGAAGCCTACACCTGATTGTAAGTAAATTTAAATATTATAATCTTTCTTATGTGTTAGTATTTTCTATTTGGCATTAATGGAGCTAAACTCTACTTTATTGGTTAGGACTTAAGTTTATTAATGGAGCTAAACTCTACTATATTGGTTAGGACTTAAGTTTATTAATGGAGCTAAACTCTACTTTATTGGTTAGGACTTAATAAGTTTATTAATAGAGCTAAACTCTCTGGGTTAGGATTTAGTAAGTTTACACTGGAAAACTATAATCAGGCATTTCTGTGTATATCTGTTAAAGTATTATCAAGTCCTTAGAAATTATAAGGTAGGCAGAACACATACTAGTGTCATTTACAGGATTGGGAATCTATGTTATAGAAAGGTTTAAAAACAGCTAATTAAGGGGAAAAAAGATTGATTTCTTTAATCCTGTCCCAGCACTTTCCCTTCATTTGCTTTTTGAAATAATTATCTTTGGGAGGCATTTCTAATACATAAGGAAAGATTAAACTGATTTAGGACAAATGCTAGTTTTTGGAAAAAAATCCCACAAATTATATCCCTACCTCCTTGCTTACCATAATATTCATTCCTGAGAATCAAAGCAACAAATTAAAGGGCTCCGGGTGTATGGACATAGGAATCAGACAGGTGTTCGGTCAAACCTTTGATCTTTCACTTGTTAGCTATGTAATTTTAGGCAAGTTACTTGATATCTCTGAGCTTTCATTTCCTCAGCTCGAAAATGGAGATAATTATGATATGAGTATATAGGGAAAATGTCTGTAATCAGAAAAAACAGCAATCATAAAAATTCACTTTTGGGCACAACTTTCTTATGCCTTATGCTAAGAAATATTTTAAAATTAGGGGAACATTCCACTTTTTCCTCCTAATATTTAACTTTTAGCCATATGGGAAAATGGCATAAAATAATTTTCCATGTTTCTTTTACAGTTGTTGAGAAGCTCAGAGAAATGATGGAAGAAATTGAAAATGCAATTAACACTTTTAAAGAAGAGCAGAGGTTGATGTATGTTTTAAACTCATTTTAATATAAAATTATTGACCTTTATTTTTTAATAACTGGCCCCAGTAGGTTTTTGTATATAATGCATTCTGTTATTATGTATTTAAGTCTTATACAAAAGCAATATAATATCTTTCTTGTTTTCAGTTTTAGGTGGCTTTTCATATTTAAAGTGAAATTTTATTCACATTTAGTTACTATAAAATCCCAAATAAGAATTTGAAAGATTGTTTTTATCTCTGAGGAGACTCTTTTAAGGCTTAAATTTATAAATGTTAATAATGTTAAGTGGAGAAGATGATATAAAGAGTCAGGTATCTTAAATTTGATGGAAAATGAAGGGTTAATATGGATTGTCTTCTTATTCAAACTTTATTTTTAAAATTTTAGATATGAAGAGCTAATTAAAGAAGAGAAGACAACTAATAATGAGTTGAGTGCCATATCAAGAAAAATTGACACATGGGCTTTGGGTAATTCAGAAACAGAGAAAGCTTTCAGAGCAATCTCAAGCAAAGTTCCTGTAGACAAAGTAACACCAAGTACTCTTCCAGAAGAGGTACTAGATTTTGAAAAATTCCTTCAGCAAGCAGGAGGGCGACAAGGTGGCTGGGATGATTATGATCACCAGAACTTTGTAAAGGTGAGAAACAAACATAAAGGGAAGCCAACATTTATGGAAGAAATTCTAGAACACCTTCCTGGAAAAACACAAGATGAAGTTCAACAGCATGAAAAATGGTATCAAAAGTTTCTGGCTCTAGAAGAAAGAAAAAAAGAGGTAATAATTATAATAGCTATTATTCATTCTGTGTTTCTATGTTCTAGGCACTTTACTAAACACTTAACGTGTCTCATTAACTTTACAGCTCCCATGAAGTGTGTTTATAGTTCCCCTCCTCCGACAATCTAGTAGAAAATGAAACTGAGGCGTTGAAAGTTAAGTAATTTTGGCCAGGCACAGTGGCTTACACCTGTAATCCCAGCACTTTGGGAGGTTAAGGCGGATGCATCGCTTGAGCTCAGGAGTTCGAGGCTGGGCAACATGGCAAAACCCTGTCTGTACAAAAAATACAGAAAAATTAGCCAGGCATGGTGCCACGCACCTGTGGTCCCAGCTACTTGGGAAGCTGAGGTGGGAGGATTGCTTGAGCCTAGGAGGTTGAGGCTACAGTGATCTGTGATTGCACCACTGTGCTCTAGCCTGAGCGAGACCTAGTCTCAAGAAAAAATAAAAATAAAAAAAGAAAGTTAAGTAATTTTGCCCAATTAATAGAACAACATTTGGACTTCCTCATAGCCAAACATGTCTCCCTCACAAATAACATAATGGGACAAAAAGCCTCTGATTATGGGTCCAGTCTTGTATATCCACTTCTGAGAAATGTGAGCAATCCAGATCCACTGAGACTTTTGAAAAAAGTCATCTTACCAGCAAAGGCCACATTGTTTTGAATAGAAAAATCGAGAGGCAGTAGAAAAAATGCTTTGACTAGTAAACATTTCTTTGAGATTTTTAAAATTCAACCATATTGCTTATTTTAAAGACTCAAAATGTTAGCTACCCCAGAAAAAAAAATAATGCCTTATTGTGGCAGATACCTAAAAAGTTCCATTTTTACAAAAATATTACTCTGGCTTTGCATTAGATCAGGATTTCTTAACCTTGATACTATTGACATTTGGAGCTAGATAATTCTTTGTTGTGGGGGCCTGTTCTGTGCATTATAGGACGGCATCCCTGGTTTCCAGTGAGTAGATGCTTATAATATCTCCTTAATTGTGATTATCAAAAATGTCTGTATTTTTCTCCTCCAGATGTCCATTGGAGGGGAAAAATAGCCCCTAGTTGAGAACCACAGTAAGTCAGAGTCATTTTTTTTTTTTGTATAGTTCAGCAATGACGAAGTTTGACTTACCTGGTTTAACAAAAAGGTTGTGTTTATTCTGTAGGTGGTATACCTAAGGAGTATTAAAGAAATAATTGAGTCCATGTTTAGTCTAAAGTTTTAGAGGGAATAGCTGCATTTTTGTTGTTCTTGTCATTCCCCTCCCTCCCCCCAGCAATAAATTGAATGTAGGGAAATTGACTTCTCAGGTTTTAAGAAAAATGTTTGAAACATAAGTCATCTGGGCTTTTTTCCCCAAGATACTGAAAACGTGGGATTCTCAAAGTGGTCCCTAGACCAGCAAAATCAGCATCACCTGGGACCTTATTAGAACTTAGCAGGCTCCAACTCCAGACCTAATTAGAACTGTGAGGGTAGGGCCCAACAATCTGTGCTTTACCAAGTCCTCTAGTTTATTCTGCTAATGAAAACCACCTTTAGGAAAAAGAAACAGACATGCTGCTTCTTGTGATAAAAGTAAACCATTCAGATTCTAGCTTATTTTCTTTGTTCCCATCTGCTGTATTTCCTGATATTTGATGACTGATATATCATCAGTTTGATAGGATATAAGCAGGATGTAGGGGTGAGATAGAAGGGTTTGTGAAAGTGGAGGTGTCATTTACTGAAGTAGGGCATGTTGGAGGAGAAAAGGGAAGTTTGCAGGAAAATATCAGGAGTTCAGTTTTAAATCTACGGAGTTTTAAGATGTTGAGTAGGAAATTTACCATTTTTATCTCCCACTTCCTTTAATATATGCTGTGTTTTTAATAAGTGAAGATATTATACTGACATTTTCAGACATGCTCTGAACTTTCTGGCCTGAATGCCTTTGCTTATCTTGTTCTCACTTTCTGGAACCTCCATTCTTTCTTTCCCCCTCCAATCCCAGCTCATCAAAATTGGCCCAGATCACATGTTGCCTCCTCCTTGCCCACCCAAACATAAGTAGCTTCCCTCAGGATTTCATAAACACTTACACCTTTTATATGATGTGTTGTGGTATGCCCATGTTGAATTTCACCTAGAGCAGTGCTGCTCAGACTTGGTCCATGGACTAAATATGGGTTTGCAAACTGTTACTGGTTTACAGTGGGATAAAATAGTTGCACCAGAATTAACTATGCAGTGAGCACTGTTTAGTTCAATTGACTTTTTTTTTCCATAGAAAATTTTCGCATTGAAAGAAGCAGTGTATTGATTTGCCTTTTGACACAAATTACCGATATTTTTGCAGACTGATAAATTTTGAGTAGCATTGTACTAGATGGCATTTGGTATAGTTTTAATATTGTTTCATTGTTCCTATCACATTGCCTTCTATATAGTATATATACATACCATAAAGATTTATTGAGTAGATTGAATGATACACCATAAAGAAAGATGAGGAAATAGTTTCTTGACTTGGAGGGAAGGTAATTCAGTGAATATGCCCTAAATGGCATGGAGAAACCTGCTAGAATTTGAAATAACTTTTACATACGCATATGTAAAGACAGCTCTGTAGCTATTGAGCTGTTTTATTTATTTATTTATACATACTTTGGAAGCACTATGTGCTAGACGCTAACTCATTTAATCTTCATAACAACACTGTGCAAGAAATACTACCTACCACTTTATAGATGAACAAAATGAGGACAGAGAAGTTTAGTGGCTCATCCAACGCCCCACCTAGTAAATGGCAAAGCCAGGATTTAGTCCCAAATAGTCTGGCTTCAGTGCTCATGTTCTTAACCACCCTACTCTTAATTCTTTTTCTGATATTTGGCCAGATAAAGATGACTCAGAAAGTATTCTAAGCCTAGAAAGAGAATTTGGAAGCAGAAATGAGATGATTAGAGGAAAGGACATGTTGCCCATGAGAATAAAAGAAGCAGGTAGGCCTGGCACAGTGACTTACACCTGTAATCCCAGCACTTTGGGAGGCCAAGGTGAGTGGATCACCTGAGGTCAGGAGTTCAAGACCAGCCTGGCCAACATGATGAAACCCCATCTATACTAAAAATACAAAAAAATTAGCCGGACGTGGTGGCCGGCACCTATAATCCCAGCTTCTTGGGAGGCTGAGGCGGGAGAATCACTTGAACCTGGGAGGCAGGGGTTGCAGTGAGCTGAGATCGCGGCACTGCACTCTAGCCTGGGCAACAAAAGCGAAACTCTGTCTCAAAAAAAAAAAAAAAAAGCAGGTAAAGAGGAGAAGGATCATTCATGAGCCGTAGTCCTTGTGAACTTGGTGATTAAGAGAGAAAGAGGAAGGCCAAAAGGATAACCCATTATTCAGAGTTTTAAGAGACAGCAATTTTTAAAAAAACAGAAGTAGAAAAAAATTGCCTTGGTTAAAAATAAAACAAAGCTGAAAAACCTAAGCATCCAGCATCCTGCAATCAACATTCTTTCTAGAAAGATGGAATTGATGTATTTTAAAATACTTTTGGCTATTAAAAAACTTTTTTCTCTTGCTTTCTTTTTTTAAAAAAATTATGTAGTCAATTCAGAGTTGGAAAACTAAAAAGCAGCAAAAAAAGGAGGAAATTTTCAAGCTAAAGGAAAAGGCAGACAACACACCTATGCTTTTTCATAATAAACAAGAGGATAATCAAAAGCAAAAAGAGGAACAAAGAAAGAAACAGAAATTGGCAGTTGAAGCTTGGAAGAAACAGAAAAGTATAGAAATGTCAATGAAATGTGCTTCCCAGTTAAAAGAAGAAGAACAGAAAGAGAAAAAACATCAAAAAGAACGCCAGCGCCAGTTTAAGTTAAAATTACTACTAGAAAGTTATACCCAGCAGAAGAAAGAACAGGAAGAACTTTTGAGGCTTGAAAAGGAGATAAGGGAAAAGGCAGAAAAGGCAGAAAAAAGGAAAAATGCTGCTGATGAAATTTCCAGATTTCAAGAAAGAGTGAGTAAATCTATTTCCTAAATAATTTTTAAACACTACACATGGAGGTATTACTTCCAAATTCCTTTCAGCAAAAATTGAGTAGTTGTATATTGGAGCTGTATATAGCATTAGTATACCAAAATGAGTAAGCCGTGCTCCCTAACCTCTAGTAGGTTATAGTCTAGTGGGAAAGATATGTGGAAGTAGGAGATTCCAGTATAATGTGTTAAAGAGTGTGGTGATTGAGGTATGGACAGAGTAGTTAGGAGGGAGTACAGGGAGGGACACTACCACAGCTATGAGTGGCAGAGAGAAGGTAATACTTAGGTTGAGTCTTGAAGAAGGGAAGAAAAGATGAGGTCCTTCCTAGCAGAGGAAACAGCAAGAATAGCAGCTTGAAAGAGTGTAACAGTATGGTTCGTGATGGAAACTATTAACACTTCAATATTCTTAGGGCATTCAGCAGGAAAGGGGAACCAACAGATGATGAGACTAGAAAGGTAGCCATAGGCAAGACTGAATGATTTGTCTTCTCTGCCAAACTGGCTGGCTTCACCATATTGATGACTTGCTTATTTGTTCATTTCCCCACCATAATGTAGGCTCCATGAGGGTATTAGTGGTGTGTTTGCATTAGTGGTGTGTTTTTTTGAGCATCCCTGTACCCTAGAGTTAAGTGCATTATAGATACTTGTCTTCTTAAAGGAATCGAGATTATTGCTGGGTAGTCAAATTAAAGGTGATTTTAAACAAACATATACAAGAAAAATGCTAATAAAGACATACTGGCATAATTCATTCCAAAAAGTGCTAAGACAAGGAAGGGGACTTTAAAATGAAAAAGGGTGCAAATGAGATATAATTTATGAATTGTTATGTGCATCAAAATATATAGCAGTAATGTTTGTAAAGCAAAAACTAAGGGAGGTACAAAGAAAAATAACAGACAAAAACACAGACAAAGCACATTAATACTGAAAATTTTAGTTCATTTCTTTTAGTTCATATATAAAAATCTTCCTAAGTAACAAAAGTTTCCATTCCTCCTCATACACCCCAGAAATAAGCAGGACACATAATAAAAGAAAAAAAAACCCACAAAACAGAAAATACAAAATAATAAGAGAGATCTGAAATCAGACATACCTGCATTGATGAATGAAAATGGGCTTAACTCACCTATTAAAAGAGAGTTTTAGTTTGAACCTTAAAGTAAAACAAGAGATGCCTAAAATAAAATAATACAGAAAGGATGTGTATGTGTTAACATTTATATTCAGAGAAAATAAAGCTCTTAGGCTTTGTTGGAAAGAATTAATATTGAAGGAATATTGATAGGTAAGGTAATTTAATTTTACTTGTGAACAACTAAATTTTGAACAAATTCTAGTTCAAATGCTTTCTTAATGCTATGGGTTTTTTTTTTTTAAGGATTTACATAAACTTGAATTGAAAATTCTAGATAGACAGGCAAAGGAAGATGAAAAGGCACAAAAACAAAGAAGACTGGCAAAATTAAAAGAAAAGGTACTCTGCACCGAGATTATTTTCATTGTTATTATCCTAATTCCTTCATTTGTAAGGATACTGACATCAAATCTATTTCCTTTATATCTCACCTTGTTTCTATAACATGTACTTTAAATTTCATACTTATTTACATATTAGCAATCATAACTTGGTACAATTTAAGCAACCATTATTTGAATTCTGTCATTTTACCTTTTGAGCACCATTTTCTTTCACTCTGAATTATTGTTCCCCCTACTTGTCATTTAAAAATTTGTTTCTATATGAACCTCTATTTTAGATCAATGGCAGCTATGAGCATTGCTTAATCTCTCTTGCAGTACTCAGAGCTAGAGATGTTGGTGACCCTCATGGATAAAACAGAAGACTTATTGGTAGTTACTTATCCTAAATTTTTTGTCTGGCTTTATCATTAGCATACTTAGCTGCCTTACGTTTCTTTCATAATAGAAATAGAAAAATAGGAATAGAATAAAATAATAGAACTAAAAGAAATAAACTAACAGTTTATGAATAGATTGATGTAGTCTAAATTTTCTGTTAGCTATATGAGCCCAATGAGAAGTTTACTGAGGTTATTAATGGTTTTATTAACCAATATCAACTATGTCTTTTAAAACTGCACTAAGGCTTTTACTTATTTACTAGACAAACTGAGTTTGTATAATTAACTGGTACTATTTTACTTCTGATTACAGGTTGAAAACAATGTTAGTAGAGATCCCTCTAGGCTTTACAAACCCACCAAAGGTTG
Organism: Hylobates moloch; assembly: GCF_009828535.3. Taxonomy (NCBI): domain Eukaryota; kingdom Metazoa; phylum Chordata; class Mammalia; order Primates; family Hylobatidae; genus Hylobates; species Hylobates moloch. The sequence continues at coordinate 33,384,950 of NW_026652281.1, forward strand.
GGAAGAACGAACCAAAAAGATAGGACCAACAGGCTCTGGGCCACTTCTACATATCCCACGTAGGTAAGCAAGAGTTAGAATTGGTGTTCATTTTGCAATTTAATTGCTGCGTGTTTATATTTTATGCAGTTACTATATGTAAATTATATTTTTCATATATATATGAAAATATGTGTATATAATATGTTTTTTACCTAAATCTTTTTTTATATAAATATATAACATTTATATAATATATAAGAATATATAATATATATGTAAATATACATATTTTTTCATATATATAAAAAAATATATATATATTTGCCTTTCAGATCACTTTGATTTAAAAATAAACAGTAGATAAAAGTAAAAGTAGGTCAGGTTCAGTGGCTTACGCCTGTAATCCCAGCCCTTTGGGAGGCCGAGGAGGGCGGATCACGAAGTCAGGAGTTTAAGACCAGCCTGGCCAACATAGTGAAACCCCATCTCTACTAAAAATACAAAAAAAATTAGCCAGGCATGGTGGTGTGCACCTGTAGTCCCAGCTACTCGGGAGGCTGAGGCAGGAGAATCAGTTGAACTTGGGAGGCAGAGGTTATGGTGAGCCGAGATCACGCCACCTGGGCAACAGTGAGACTCCGTCTCAAAAAAATAAATAAATCAATAAAGTAAAAGTAGTACCTGATGCCCTATTAGATGTTACATTCATGTTAGTAGATGCCATTTTCTGCCTTTTTCACATTAATATTTATTTTTATAAGGAGAGTAGTATTGAAAAAGAATGAATGAAAGATTGATAGATTAATCAGTAGATTAACTGATTGGTTTGTCTGTCAATCAGTTTGAGAGCTAGAGCCCGAAATAAAACCTTAATGACGGTTGCAAACCTACATGCCCATATGAACCAGCCAAACAACAGGCAGGGTAGGTTATATATATATTTTAAACTTAGCATTTAATCAGATAGGGTTTTTTTCTTTTTAATTTCCTATATATTTACAGTTGCTTTTCTCTTTTTCTCCTTAGGGCTATTCCAACCTGGAGACAAGGAATACAGAGAAGAGTATGAGATAATGAAATTGATAAGAATGTTAACATACTAAGTTATACCAGGGAGAGAGTGACTAACCATGTTCTCTAAATATCAATAGCTTAGTCAGATTGATTATTGTGCTATATTGTGAATTGAGAGGTATTAAGTTTCATGAGGCTTTGTCATTAGTATTCCTGCTTCTACCAAGAAGGTATTTAATATATGTGTTGGCCTGTTATTGATGTAAAAGTTATTTAAGTAAGTTAATGTTAGAAACATTATTCAATTTAAATACTGAAAATATTTCCAAGAGATTTTGTTTTTGTCATAGCATAGCAAAATAAATTGGAACAATCATACAATGACATTTTTTAAACCAAAATTTTGTAACTTTTATAACTTGGAGTTAAGTTAGCTTGAGTAACAAAAAGGTAAAGTGGTTTTTGTTTAGAGTTATGAAATGTTAGTACTTTTTCTATGTTTAACAAATTGGCAGTTTGTCAGTTATGACATTTTTGTGTAATAAATATTTTGTATTTGTCTGAAGCATGCTTTGTTTTATATAGAGAATATTTATTTTAAAAGTATGTCTCTCATATACCCTATTAATTGTGTTATTGATATAATCATTTTGGTTTCCTTCAATTCCAAATTTTCCTTCAGCCTTCCTGGATTTCACAGATTTATAAAATATTTGTGTCTTTCACATCTTCCTGGCTAATGCAGTTTTCTTTTCTGCTTCTGTTTGCCTCAAAATAGGAAAATTCTTTGTTCTGAAACATCATCTGAAATAAGCCAGCTTTAGAATACTGTGATTTCTCTTGATGGTACTTAAAATGTTTTAGGTGGGGCATGGTGGCTCATGCTTGTAATCCCAGCACTTTCAGAGGTCAAGGTAGGAGAATTGAGGCCTGGAGTTTGACACTAGCCTGGGCAACACAGGGAGACCCTGTCTCTACAAAAAAAAAAAAAAATTTAATTAACTGGGTATGGTGGCACACACCTGTAGTCCCAGCTACTTGGGAGGATAAGGTGGAAGGATCACTTGAACCCAGGAGTTCCAGGTTGCAGTGAGCTACGATGGCACCACTGCACTCCGGCCTGGGTGAGAGAGAGAGACCCTGTCTCTAAAATGAATGAATGAAGGAATGAATGAATAAGATCTTTTAAAGCTGTTAGATTAACATATTTGGTCAAAAGAGTTAGTTCTTAAATTTCTAAACTTTTATACATGAAAACACAATGTAATTGAATATAGTTCAACTTTTCCTATTATAAAATATTCCTTTCTAACTTTAATTTGTTCTCATAGGAAAGATACTATATATATAAAAACACAGGAAATTTATTTCTCATGAATCTTTTTTGTCTTAGATAATCTTTATCTTTCATTGTTTATCTTTATCTTTATCTTTGATTGTTAATGTGATGCATTTAGGTTAAATGACTCAGAAATGTACTATGACTAGCGGTCAAAATCTTTTCTTATTTTACAGTTAATATTCAAAGTAGATGGCTTCCAAATTTTAGAAACTGAATTCTGATTTGTACAGTTATTGGTGCAGAATGAGAAAATTGACATAAAAGATCCTTAAACAGGAGTGCTGGTTTTGTTACTTGTTTTCCAAAACTTTTTTGGAATGATTTGAAGTAGTTCAGAGATAAAATATAGAGGCTGGGTGCAGTGGCTCAGGCTTGTAATCCCAGCACTTTGGGAGGCCAAGGTGGGCGTATCGTTTGAGGTCAGGAATTCAAGACCAGCTTGGCCAACATGGTAAAACCCCATCTCTACTAAAAATACAAAAATTAGCCTGGTGTGGTAGTTCACGCCTGTACTCCCAGCTACTTGGGAGGCTGAGGCAGGAGAATCGCTTGAACCTGGGAGGCGGAGGTTGCAGTGAGCTGAGATTGTGCCACTGTACTCCAGCTTCGGCAACAGAGTGAGACTCCATCTCAAAAAATAAATACATAAATAAAACATAGAGCAAGATGAGGAAATTAAAAGCAGAACTGAGAAGCTACAAGATACAGAAAATGTTTCTTACATATTGCTTTTTTACGTGTTGCTTTTTGTTGCACCGAAATGCAGCTTTCAAATTCCTGTATCTAAGGTAAGCATTCTGGATGATGTGATTCTTACGGCTTTGTTTTTTGATTTTTTTTTTTTAAATAAAAGTATGGAAGTTCCTCTGAAGAAATCAGTTTTTCTAGCTGAATCTGAAATAAATGGTGAATTTATTATATAGATCCTTTATATAAAAGATGTAAGATAAACAGAAATATCTTCAGTTACAGAGTTCATAGAAGTTACAGGTTCATAAACAAGATGTCAAATAAATATTTCTTATACTGATTTAAAAAGTACATTAGCTTTTTCTCTGAGAAAACACCAAATCGCAGATGATGCCGGTGCAGCGGGGGGGGCCTGGGAGGCCTGGAGGCGCCGGGGGCCCTGGGATGGGGAACTCGGGTCGCGGCCATGGATGGGGCCGGGGCCAGCCGCGGAGCTCGCGGAGGCAAGACAAAGGACAAGGAGAGATGCTTGTCACCAAGCTGGGCCGCCTGGTCAAGGACATGAAGATTAAGTCCCTGGAGGAGATCTATCTCTTCTCCCTGCCCATCAAGGAGTCTGTGATCATTGACTTTTTCCTGGGGCCTCTCTCGAGGAGGTTTTGAAGACATGCCAGTGCAGAAGCAGACCTGCACCGACCAACACACCAGGTTCAAGGCGTTTGTTGCCATCGGGGACAATGGCCACACTGATCTGGGTGTTAAGTGCTCCAAGGAGGTGGCCACTGCCATCTGCGGGGCCATCATCTTGGCCAAGCTCTCCGTTTGCCCATGCGCAGAGGCTACTGGGGGAACAAGATCGGCAAGCCCCACACCATCCCTTGCAAGGTGACAGGCTGCCACGGCTCTGTGCTGGCACGGGTCATCCCTGCGCCCAGGAGCACTGGCATCATCTTGGCCCCCATGGCCAAGTAGCTGCTGATGATGACTGGTATCAATGACTGCTACATCTCAGCCGGGGGCTGCACTGCCATCCTGGGCAACTTCATCATGGTCATTTTTGATGCCATCTCTAAGGCCTACAGCAGGCTGACCCCTGACCTCTGGAAGGAGACTGTATTCACCGAGTCTCCCTATCAGGAATTCACTGACCACCTCCTCAAGACCCACACCAGAGTCTCCGTGCAGAGGACCCAGGCTCCAGCGGTAGCTACAACATAGGGTTGTACAAGAAAAATAAAGCAAAGTAAGCCTGGAAACAAAAAAAGTACATTAATAAGAAATATAGAAAAAACACTAAAGAAGAAATGTTATAAAGTACCCATAATTCCAGGGTAACTTTTTCAAAAAACATACCTACATATTTTTAAATTGTTACAGTCATATAGTACACATTAATTACTATGCTATAATTGCATTACACGTATTTTCGTACATTTCTGCATAATTTAAACATCATGTAATGGCTAAATAATATTCAATTATATAGATGTTCTATCATTCCCATTCTGTTATGCATACGCCAAAAATCTCGTGTGGATAAAATCACTCATGGAAAGCCTTTTACCGACCTAGGAGGTATTCTATGTTATCTCTCAGTGAGTCCCACATCGCAAATTTTTCCTCTAGATTTGGATCAGATTGCTAGTCCTTGAGCTGAGAATCAGGTGAAATATTTGGCTTCCCTAAGTTAATGGCCATGTTTATTAGAATTAATTTTCTGAGAACGTAGAGAGTGTCCATAGCTGATTCCAGTAAGTTAAACGTGTATAAGACTCCACTTTAAAAATCTTCAGGCATTTGGGGGTATGTGTGCTAAGTGAGAGATCTTAATCGTAATAACAGTGGAAAGTCCAGACTGGGCACACCTGAAGGGCAAGGATGTGAGCTCTGTATTTGTAGGGAAGTACCGAGGACAGCCTAGAATCTATCTCTGGCTGTTTGCTAATGCAGTATTTTGTAAAGACATGCAGGAATACCTGTGAATAAGTAGTTAATAGTACCAAAAATTACTCAGAACACTTTGGATCGTCGAATAAGTGTAAGATTACCCCAGCCCATAGAGTATAAGAATTACATTTTCTAAGAAAGCTAACAAAGTCATACCCGAAATTTTATTACCTAAGTTGATTACAGGGAACCTAGTTTAGTTATATTATTGGGTGGATCCCCCCACCCGCTACTCAGGAATGCCTCACGAACGTTTAAAGGGCATAGTATAACGGCTAAAACAACTTAAATCCCTATTTTTGGAAAAAAGAACTAGAAGCATGTTTAAATTTTTTAGAATGCAGGTAATTGGAGAAGATGTTGAGCTTATTTTGCTGTTGCAGATTGATGCACCATTGATTCTTGATAACACGTCGACTCAAGGAAAGTAAAATCTGTAAGATTTGTAAAAGAATGACGCAAGCAGTCATATACAGGTATGAATATGCATGTTGTATATGTTTGGGGGCATTATACACAGATTTTTAAGTGATTCTTGGTATCCAGAAAGGATTAAGATTAGGAAAGTCTCTGAACTTTTGTAGTGTCAATAAACATTTATCTCCACTGGTTTGTTTTTCTTTTTGTTTCCCTAACTGTTCAGCTTAAAACTGGCCCTTCAAAAATGAATCTGTTAGCAAGTTTATACTGATCCATCCCCGTTTTCAGATATACCATCCTCAGGTTCTACAGAGCCAGAATTGTCTCAAAGAGAACTTGATGCTTTTGACCTTGCGCTTCCCAAGATAAAAATTCTGACGGAGGGATTTGTGGACTGGATTTTCACAAGGCCTGCGAGGTGTTTACAAGCCTCGAGGGCTTTGAGTAGAAAAGGTAGGGTCATGCGCTAGCTAGGGAGATATCGGAGAGAGGAAGTGCTGTACAGGACCCAGATGATAGCGGTTTCTAATACCGGATTAGTCTGCGGGGGGCGCAGGTTCCCCCACCCGGCACCTCTGAGTCAGCCCAGGAGGGTTCTTTCTCTCCGCGGGCACTGATTCCGGGTCGCGGCGGACGTCGCTTCCGGAGCAGCATGGCGGCCACTGAGGACGAGAGGCTAGCAGGGAGCGGTGAGGGAGAGCGGCTGGATTTCTTGCGGGATCGGCACGTGCGATTTTTCCAGCGCTGCCTCCAGGTTTTGCCAGAGCGCTATTCTTCACTCGAGACAAGCAGGTAACTCGTGGCACAGTCAGCCAGGCTGGCACAAGGCCCGGGCCCCAGCGGAAAGGCGCGGCGGAGTCGGACCGCAAACTGGGCGCCGGAAGGGGGCTGAGCGGCCGCCCACTTGGCACTGACTGGTTTCAAGCGGGCTTGAGGTTACCCCCACTCTCCCGCCGTACGGTGGGAAGGTCTGGAAGGCTGTACGTCGAGGGCTGTAGAATCTCCAGTTTCTGCCTTTTTCACTTCCCTTTTTTTCTGGCAACTCTGAGCTGCTTTTTTACCCCCTCCCATAGCCTATCACTTTGCCTCGTTACTTCCGAGTGTAAAAGGAAAAGGACAAAGTTTGTCGTCGTACTTTTAGATGAATACTTCTGTGCATCCTTGTCCTCTGTAAAGTCATTCACTCTTAATAGAGTGTCTGTATGGTGTTTTATGTGTAAGAGCGGCAGAGAACATCTAAGGTCTTAGAAACTTTATGGGAACTGTAAATCTAATAGTAGGCGAAAGAGGTGCGGTGTTGCGTGAAGCAGCCTGTTAAAAGTATTGCAATAGCTGAAGAGTGTGATGCGGCAGAGACTAAGCGACTTCGTTTACAGTAACAGTTGGGGATGAGAAGAAAGGAGAAGGCGATCTTTGCTTCGCATTGCTGTGTTTTGAAGTGAGGCTCAAAAGCTGCTTGAGACTGGATGGGAGGAAAGAGCAGCTTGTTTTTGCTGTATTCTCTCCCCACATTTTCTAAATTCTGAGTTGCTGGTGTATTTTGAACACTGCATGACCGGATCAGTTTGGGAAGCTTTGCAGATTACTTCTGCACACTTGGTCAAGAACTACGTTATGGTAGGTGCCAAAGTATAGCGGAACAAGACAAGCATTTGTATAGAGTTCTGTGCTATATGTTAGTGTAGTGTTCATAGGAGTATATAGACAGGCATGTACATAATCCAGATTTCTTCAGAGAGGCCTTCCTTAAACACCCTTCCTAAAGGGACCACTCCCAATGACCACCTTACATTACGTATTTATTGGTTTATTTGTTTAATATCTTTCTATTACACTGGATTATAAACTTCACAAAGGTAACATTTTTTGTCTGTTTTGTTTACCTCTATACTTGGGACTGGGCTGCCCTGTCCAATCTGGTAGCCACTAGCCACATTTGGCTATTTCGATTTGAATTAATTAAATCAAATTAAAAATTAAGTTATTCTTTTGGTAGTAGCCACCATTTTTCAAGTACTCAGTTGCCATATTGGCCAGTGGCAATTGTTTCTATTTCAACATTTGCAACAGCTTGGTCCTTTTGGTCAGCATTGCGCTACGACCTTAAATAGTATCTGGTATCTGAGAAGCACTGAGGAATATTTGTTGAATAATGTGAGCTGAGCCCTGAAGGATGAACAGATTCTTACAAAAGAAAGAGTGAAACGTTTATATTCCTTCCTCGTCTCATAGGTGTTGATCGATTAGCAGAGCCTATACCTTCACTGAAAGATTCAGATTTCCAAACCGAAAGGTTATGATTGTAGTGATATGAGATGTTTTAAAATGTTGATAAATCATTTATATCTTAATAGGGGTTCATTTTATGTGAATTTAAAGCGTTTGGATAAAAAGTCTTCCATCCTGTTTTTGTTATTGATACATAATGTGCATATTTATCGTATACATACACTGTTTAGATACATGCAGTGTATAAGTCCTGTGAGCTGATTAAATTGTGATTGTTAAACAGTTGAACTTTGCTTGCAGCTATCACTATAAGTTTGTGATTGCATTTTCCAGATGCCAATGTGTTTGGCCTGTTCTATAAAATTCCAGCTTGGACAAATCCATATAGAATAATGCACATTGGCATTAAACTGTGTAATTCTATTCACAGCACAAGTAAAACAGCACAAATTTTCTGACTTATTTAACTTCAGTATGAGCATAGGATCAACACCAGGTGTTATATAACACCTTGGTGCATTGGTTAAGCAATATTGTATCCTTTTTTGTCTAATGTTTGTCACATGAATAGAATTTTTACATCATTTTGGTTTTCTTATAGCCCACTTAACCGCATTTAAGGTAACTACATATGTCAGTTTCTGTAGTGATTTTAAGTTTTTCTCTTTCCTAACTCACAGACTTTATTTTCTTTAGCCCTAAGTTCTTTTGTGCTGCATGTGATTCATAACTGACTTTAAAATGCTTGTGAAGAAACTCCAACCTTTTCAGCAAAGGTGACTAGTCACAAAGTTTCTGCTGATTTTTAAGACAAAACAGTACATTGGGCAAGCCACAAGTCTTACCTGGTATTGCAGTTAAATTCCACAGTCATTCACAGAGTGCCTCCCCATGTGTCTAGTTACAGAGATACGGTGTTAAACTAATGATTCAGGTGTTCCTCTGTTCATTTCTTTTTACCAGTAGGTATGAAAAAGCTTTGAGAAGGCTAATATTAGACTGGATATTTAGAGAGTTATTTTCTGATTCACTATTTTGGCAAAATTACTCTTATTTTCCTGTTTCTTTTAGCCTGACCAATAGGAATAATTTTTACTTTTCTAGTGACAATGATTTTATGAAAATAAAAACTGTATTGTCTGCTGTCTCATCAGAGATTTTTCTTTTGTATTGACTTCTTAAAATGATAGTTACTAGTTTATAATCCAAGTGAATATTAAATCTTGGGTTGGGAGCTTTATCTATTACCAGGTTTCTTTTATAAGTAGTTTAGGGAGTTTAGTGTGGTTATGAGTTATTGTTGCCATTTGTATTTGGGTAATAGGAATTAGAGTAGTCCTTTTTATTAAGGAACAAAGTAGTGACAATTTTCTGTTATTTTTATAGTCCACTGTTCTAGAAGAAGGGTTTAGGCAGTTAGCTTTTATTTCACAAAGCATTTACAATCTAGCTAGTCTTTGTATTCTCATGTCCCTCTATTTTCCCCTGTGTATCCTGTGTTGTAACCTCTCTGCTGCCTCCCATTCTGCAACTACTTTGTTCTTTCCTTTCCTCCCTTATCTTTTTTTTTTTTTTTTGAGACAGAGTCTCACTCTGTCACCAGGCTGGAGTGTGGTGGCACCATCTCTCCTCACTGCAGCCTCCGCCTCCTGGGTTCAAGCAATTCTCCTGCCTCAGCCTCCCAAGTAGCTGGGACTACAGGTGTGTGCCACCACGCTCAGCTAATTTTTTGTATTTTTAGTAGAGATGGGGTTTCACCATGTTGGCCAGGATGGTCTCGATCTCTTGACCTTGTGATCCCCCTGCCTTGGCCTCCCAAAGTGCTGGGATTACAGGCGTGAGCCACCGTGCCCGGCCCCCTTATCTTAAATATATCACAGTCTAGCAGTACATCTTTCAAAGTGTAGTGGTGGGAGGCTCTAAGTAATGACTTGTATGTGCTTATAAAAATGCACATACATGGGCCCCTTCCCAGACCTTCATTGGATTTTGTGTGGGCCTTTGGAGTCTGCATTATAACAAGCATCTCAGGTGGTTCTAAAGCAGGCTAAAGTTAGAGACTGTCTTATAGGAGAAACAAATACGCAGTTATTACAGCAGTGATTCCCAGCTCTAATGTGCATGTGAATCACTTGGGGATCTTGTTAAAATATAGATTCTGATTGCATAAGCCTGGGTCATTGTATTTTTAGATGAATACTCCTGTGCATGCCTGTCCTCTGTAAAGTTATTAAGTCTTAATAGAGTGTCTATATGGTGTTTTATGTGTAGGAGCAGCAGAGAACCTCTAAGTCTTAGAAATTTACTTTACGGGAACTGTAAATCTAATGGTAGGCGAAAGAGGTGCGGTGTTGCATGAAGCAGCCTTTTAAAGTATATTGCAATAGCTGAGGAGTGTGATGCTGAGTGTGAGCCGGAGATGCTGCATTTCTGACAAGTGCCCAGATGATTCTGATATGGCTAATCCCCTGACTAGACAAAATGATTGTGATATTCTGAGGGCATTCTGGAAGTACCTAAGTAGCTCAACCTGAAGAGAGACAGGGACTAGAGAAGGCTTCTTGGAAGAAGTAACCCCAGAGCTAAATCTTAAAGAATGTGTTCCAGTGTTTTGTTGTTGTTGTTGCAAATGGACAATAAGAAGAATAAAGCTGGAGAAGTGAGTGTTGAGCAGAAAACTTCAATTAGTTCTCTAGTACTGGTTCAAAATGTAAAGGGATATGGTAGGAATGTAATCTGAAGAGGTAGGCATGCATCAGATCATGGAAAGCTTTGTATGCTTGTCTGGAAACATGAGTTGGATATCATGTAAGTGACAGGAATAGTCATTTATATAGCCATATATCACATGGTACAGGTCCAGAACCAGGGAGACCAATGAGGACACTGATGTGGTAGTCCAGGAGAGAGATGCTGAGGCAGTGGAAGTAGGGCTAGAAAAGAGAGGATGAAGAAAAAGGAGGAGTCCCAGGATTCTTGAATTGGAACTACCATCTGGTCTGGAGAATAAAAGGCAAAAGGAGCCAGTTGAGAAAGGAAGAAGATGATTTATGTAATAGCACTTAACATGTAACCTCCTTAAGGTTAGGAAGCTTTATTCATTTTTGTCGTGACATCTAGTCTGTAGTAGGTGTTCAGTAGATGTTTCTTTTTTTTTTTTTTTTTTAATTATACTTTAGGGTTTTAGGGTACATGTGCACAATGTGCAGATTTGTTACATATGTATCCATGTGCCATGTTGATTTCCTGCACCCGTTAACTCGTCATTTAGCATTAGGTGTATCTCCTAATGCTGTCCCTCCCCCCTCCCCCCACCCCACAACAGTCCCCGGAGTGTGATGTTCCCCTTCCTGTGTCCATGAGTTCTCATTGTTCAGTTCCCACCTATGAGTGAGAACATGCGGTGTTTGGTTTTTTGTCCTTGCGATAGTTTACTGAGAATGATGTTTTCCAGTTTCATCCATGTCCCTACAAAGGACACGAACTCATCATTTTTTATGGCTGCATAGTATTCCATGGTGTATATGTGCCACATTTTCTTAATCCAGTCTATCGTTGTTGGACATTTGGGTTGGTTCCAACTCTTTGCTATTGTGAATAGTGCCGCAATAAACATACGTGTGCATGTGTCTCTATAGCAGCATGATTTATAGTCCTTTGGGTATATACCCAGTAATGGGATGGCTGGGTCAAATGGTATTTCTAGTTCGAGATCCCTGAGGAATCGCCACACTGACTTCCACAATGGTTGAACTAGTTTACAGTCCCACCAACAGTGTAAAAGTGTTCCTATTTCTCCACATCCTCTCCAGCACCTGTTGTTTCCTGATTTTTTAATGATGGCCATTCTAACTGGTGTGAGATGGTATCTCACTGTGGTTTTGATTTGCATTTCTCTGATGGCCAGTGATGATGAGCATTTCTTCATGTGTTTTCTGGCTGCATAAATGTCTTCTTTTGAGAAGTGTCTGTTCATGTCCTCTGCCCACTTTTTGATGGGGTTGTTTGTTTTTTTCTTGTAAATTTGTTTGAGTTCATTGTAGATTCTGGATATTAGCCCTTTGTCAGATGAGTAGGTTGCAAAAATTTTCTCCCATTCTGTAGGTTGCCTGTTCACTCTGATGGTAGTTTCTTTTGCTGTGCAGAAGCTCTTTAGTTTAATGAGATCCCATTTGTCGATTTTGGCTTTTGTTGCCATTGCTTTTGGTGTTTTAGACATGAAGTCCTTGCCCACGCCTATGTCCTGAATGGTATTGCCTAGGTTTTCTTCTAGGGTTTTTATGGTTTTAGGTCTAACATTTAAGTCTTTAATCCATCTTGAATTAATTTTTGTATAAGGTGTAAGGAAGGGATCCAGTTTCAGCTTTCTACATATGGCTAGCCAGTTTTCCCAGCACCATTTATTAAATAGGGAATCCTTTCCCCATTTCTTGTTTTTGTCAGGTTTGTCAAAGATCAGATAGTTGTAGCTATGCGGCATCATTTCTGAGGGCTCTGTTCTGTTCCATTGATCTGTGTCTCTGTTGTGGTACCAGTACCATGCTGTTTTGGTTACTGTAGCCTTGTAGTATAGTTTAAAGTCAGGTAGCGTGATGCCTCCAGCTTTGTTCTTTTGGCTTAGGATTGACTTGGCGATGCGGGCTCTTTTTTGGTTCCATATGAACTTTAAAGTAGTTTTTTCCAATTCTGTGAAGAAAGTCATTGGTAGCTTGATGGGGATGGCATTGAATCTATAAATGACCTTGGGCAGTATGGCCATTTTCACGATATTGATTCTTCCAACCCATGAGCATGGAATGTTCTTCCATTTGTTTGTATCCTCTTTTATTTCATTGAGCAGTGGTTTGTAGTTCTCCTTGAAGAAGTCCTTCACATCCCTTGTAAGTTGGATTCCTAGGTATTTGATTCTCTTTGAAGCAATTGTGAATGGGAGTTCACTCATGATTTGGCTGTTTGTCTGTTATTGGTGTACAAGAATGCTTGTGATTTTTGTATATTAATTTTGTATCCTGAGACTTTGCTGAAGTTGCTAATCAGCTTAAGGAGATTTTGGGCTGAGACAATGGGGTTTTCTAGATATACAATCATGTCATCTGCAAACAGGGACAATTTGACTTCCTCTTTTCCTAATAGAATACCCTTTATTTCCTTCTCCTGCCTGATTGCTCTGGCCAGAACTTCCAGCACTATGTTGAATAGGAGCGGTCAGAGAGGGCATCCCTGTCTTGTGCCAGTTTTCAGAGGGAATGCTTCCAGTTTTTGCCCATTCAGTATGATATTGGCTGTGGGTTTGTCGTAGGTAGCTCTTATTATTTTGAGATACGTCCCATCAATACCTAATTTATTGAGAGTTTTTAGCATGAAGGGTTGTTGAATTTTGTCAAAGGCCTTTTCTGCGTCTATTGAGATAATCATGTGGTTTTTGTCTTTGGTTCTGTTTATATGCTGGATTACATTTATTGATTTGCGTATGTTGAACCAGCCTTGCATCCCAGGGATGAAGCCCACTTGATCATGGTGGATAAGCTTTTTGATGTGCTGCTGGATTCGGTTTGCCAGTATTTTATTGAGGATTTTTGCATCAATGTTCATCAAGGATATTGGTCTGAAATTCTCTTTTTTGGTTATGTCTCTGCCAGGTTTTGGTATCAGGACGATGCTGGCTTCATAAAATGTGTTAGGGAGGATTCCCTCTTTTTCTATCGATTGGAATAGTTTCAGAAGGAATGGTACCAGTTCCTCCTTGTACCTCTGGTAGAATTCAGCTGTGAATCCATCAGGTCGTGGACTCTTTTTGGTTGGTAAGCTACTGATTATTGCCACAATTTCAGAACCTGTTATTGGTCTATTCAGAGATTCAACTTCTTCCTGGTTTAGTCTTGGGAGGGTGTATTTGTTGAGGAATTTATCCATTTCTTCTAGATTTTCTAGTTTATTTGCATAGAGGTGTTTGTAGTATTCTCTGATTGTAGATTGTATTTCTGTGGGATCGGTGGTGATATCCCCTTTTTCGTTTTTTATTGCATCTATTTGATTCTTCTCTCTTTTCTTCTTTATTAGTCTTGCTAGCGGTCCATCAATTTTGTTGATCTTTTCAAAAAACCAGCTCCTGGATTCATTAATTTTTTGAAGGGTTTTTTGTGTCTCTATTTCCTTCAGTTCTGCTCTGATTTTAGTTATTTCTAGCCTTCTGCTAGCTTTTGAATGTGTTTGCTCTTGCTTTTCTAGTTCTTTTAATTGTGATGTTAGGGTGTCAATTTTGGATCTTTCCTGCTTTCTCTTGTGGGCATTTAGTGCTATAAATTTCCCTCTACACACTGCTTTGAATGTGTCCCAGAGATTCTGGTATGTTGTGTCTTTGTTCTCGTTGGTTTCAAAGAACATCTTTATTTCTGCCTTCATTTCATTATGTACCCAATAGTCATTCAGGAGCAGGTTGTTCAGTTTCCATGTAGTTGAGCGGTTTTGAGTGAGTTTCTTAATCCTGAGTTCTAGTTTGATTGCACTGTGGTCTGAGAGACAGTTTGTTATAATTTCTGTTCTTTTACATTTGCTGAGGAGAGCTTTACTTCCAACTATGTGGTCAATTTTGGAATAGGTGTGGTGTGGTGCTGAAAAAAATGTATATTCTGTTGACTTGGGGTGGAGAGTTCTGTAGATGTCTATTAGGTCCACTTTATGTAGAGCTGAGTTCAATTCCTGGATATCCTTGTTAACTTTCTGTCTCGTTGATCTGTCTAATGCTGACAGTGGGGTGTTAAAGTCTCCCATTATTATTGTGTGGGAGTTTAAGTCCCTTTGTAGGTCACTGAGAACTTGCTTTATGAATCTGGGTGCTCCTGTGTTGGGTGCATATATATTTAGGATAGTTAGCTCTTCTTGTTTAATTGTTCCCTTTACCATTATGTAATGGCCTTCTTTGTCTCTTTTGATCTTTGTTGGTTTAAAGTCTATTTTATCAGAGACTAGGATTGCAACCCCTGCCTTTTTTTGTTTTCCAGTTGCTTGATAGATCTTCCTCCATCCCTTTATTTTGAGTCTATGTGTGTCTCTGCAGGTGAGATGGGTTTCCTGAATACAGCACACTGATGGGTCCTGACTCCTTATCCAGTTTGCCAGTCTGTGTCTTTTGATTGGAGCATTTAGCCCATTTACATTTAACGTTAATATTGTTATGTGTGAATCTGATCCTGTCATTATGATGTTAGTTGGTTATTTTGCTCGTTAAGTGCTATAGTTTCTTCCTAGCCTCGATGGTCTTTACAATTTGGCATGTTTCTGCAGTGGCTGGTACCGGTTGTTCCTTTCCATGTTTAGTGCTTCCTTCAGGAGCTCTTTTAGGGCAGGCCTGGTGGTGACAAAATCACTCAGCTTTTGCTTGTCTGTAAAGTATTTTATTTCTCCTTCACTTACGAAGCTTAGTTTGGCTGGATAGGAAATTCTGGATTGAAAATTCTTTTCTTTAAGAATGTTGAATATCGGCCCCCACTCTCTTCTGGCTTGTAGAGTTTCTGCTGAGAGATCAGCTGTTAGTCTGATGGGCTTCCCTTTGTGGGTAACCCGACCTTTCTCTCTGGCTGCCCTTAACATTTTTTCCTTCATTTCAACTTTGGTGAATCTGACAATTATGTGTCTTGGAGTTGCCCTTCTCGAGGAGTATCTTTGTGGTGTTCTCTGTATTTCCTGAATCTGAATGCTGGCCTGCCTTGCTAGATTGGGGAAGTTCTCCTGGATAATATCTTGCAGAGTGTTTTCCAACTTGGTTCCATTCTCCCCATCATTTTCAGGTACACCAATCAGACGTAGGTTTGGTCTTTTCACATAGTCCCAAATTTCTTGGAGGCTTTGTTCATTTCTTTTTATTCTTTTTTCTCTAAACTTCCCTTCTCTCTTCATTTCATTCATTTAATCTTCCATCAGCGATACCCTTTCTTCTAGTTGATCGCATCTGCTACCGAGGCTTCTGCAATCTTCGCGTAGTTCTCGAAACTTGGCTTTCAGCTCCATCAGCTCCTTTAAGCCCTTCTCTCCATTGGTTATTCTAGTTATCCATTCTTCTAATATTTTTTCAAAGTTTTTAACTTCTTTGCTATTGTTTTGAATTTCCTCTCGTAGCTCAGAGTAGTTTGATCGTCTGAAGCCTTCTTCTCTCAACTCATCAAAGTCATCCTCCATCCAGCTTTGTTCCGTTGCTGGTGAGGAACTGCGTTCCTTTGGAGGAGGAGAGGTGCTCTGTTTTTTAGAGTTTCCAGTTTTTTTGCTCTGTTTTTTCCCCATCTTTGTGGTTTTATCTACTTTTTGTCTTTGATGCTGGTGATGTACAGATGGGTTTCTGGTGTGGATGTCCTTTCTGTTTGTTAGTTTTCCTTCTACCAGACAGGACCCTTAGCTGCAGGTCTGTTGGAGTTTACTAGAGGTCCACTCCAGACCCTGTTTGGCTGGGTGTCAGCAGCGGTGGCTGCAGAACAGCGGATTTTCGTGAGACCACAAATTCAGCTGTCTGATGGTTCCTCTGAAAGTTTTGTCTCAGAGGAGTACCCGGTTGAATGAGGTGTCAGTCTGTCCCTACTGGGGGGGTGCCTCCCAGTTAGGCTGCTCAGGGGTGAGGGACCCACTTTAGGAGGCAGTCTGTCCGTTCTCAGATCTCCAGCTGCGTGCTGGGAGGACCACTACTCTCTTCAAAGCTGTCAGTCAGACAGGGACATTTAAGTCTGTGGAGGTTCTTGCTGAGTTTTTGTTTGTCTGTGCCCTGCCCCCAGAGGTGGAGCCTACAGAGGCAGGCAGGCCTCCTTGAGCTGTGGTGGGCTCCACCCAGTTCGAGCTTCCTGGCTGCTTTGTTTACCTAAGCAAGCCTGGGCAGTGGCGGGCGCCCTTCCCCCAGCCTCGCTGCCGCCTTGCAGCTTGATCTCAGACTGCTGTGCTAGCAATCAGCGAGACTCCGTGGGCATAGGACCCTCCGAGCCAGGTGCGAGACACAATCTCCTAGTGTGCCGTTTTCCAGGCCCGTTGGAAAAGCGCAGTATTAGGATGGGACTGACCCGATATTCCAGGTGCCGTCTGTTTCCCCTTTCTTTGACTAGGAAAGGGAACTCCCTGACCCCTTGCGCTTCCCGAGTGAGGCAATGCCTCGCCCTGCTTCAGCTCGCGCACAGTGCGCTTCACCAACTGTCCTGCACCCACTGTTAGGCACTCCCTAGTGAGATGAAACCGGTACCTCAAGCAGAAATGCAGAAATCACCCGTCTTCTGTGTCGCTGGGGCTGGGAGCTGAAGACCGGAGCTGTTCCTCTCTGTAGATGTTTCTTATTGGAAAAGTATGATAGTAGAAAAACTATTTTACAAGTTAAATAATTCCACAGATATGTGACTCTACTTAAAAGTATTTGCCAGATGAATCAGCCATTGAAAAATAATTATAAATGAAGAATAATGCTTAAAATTCCAGAATTCGTGCAGTCTTTCAGTCATTTGTTTCGAAGTATTATGGCAGCATCTATGTGCTAGTATTTTAACTTCATGATTAAGTCTAATGTATCCTCTAAGGCTCTCTCTTCACTGACATGGTTATCAATTTTATTTGTGTTCTTATTTCTTAATGTAGATGCTTATTTATAATTTTAGATGCAATATGATGTAGTCATAGGCCCATCTGGTATCTAGGCAGGAATGTAGTCCATTGTTTAAGACACTTGGTGAAGGATGGGGTTGCACCAGAAAGGGTGAGGACAAGGGATCCAAAGTTTGGGAATCTAGTCAACTCTCATAAATTAGTGTTTTCAATATATTTCTTATATCAGTATGACGAAGTTCATTTTTCCACTGTCCAGACTATAGACTGTTTTTCATTCTTTTTTTTGAGGTGGAGTTTTGCTATTGTTGCCCAGGCTGGAGTGCAATGGCACGATCTCGGCTCACTGCAACCTCAGCTCACTGTAACCTCCAACCTCCACCTGCTGGGTTCAAGTGAGTCTCCTGCCTCAGCCTCCCTAGTAGCTGGGATTACAGGCGCCCACCACCACGCCTAGCTGATTTTTGTATTTTTAGTAGAGACGGAGTTTCACCATGTTGGCCAGGCTGGTCTCGAGTTCCTGACCTCAGTTGATCCATCCGCCTTGACCTCCCAAAGTGCTGGGATTGCAGGAGTGAGCCACCGTGCCCAGCCTTGTTGTTGTTCTTATTTAATCTTTGGGGTATGTGTGTTCTTAAGCCTGGAATATTTGACATCTTTTGGAGACACTTAGGTTAACTCTCTTGTCTGTGAATTGATTCTTTGGAAAAGAGACTTGATTGGGGGTTGGGGGATGTTACTTTTTCATCCTTGTAAGATAAACTTCTTATACATATTGTTCAGAGTGGGAGAAGAGGGGTGAACAGAAAGATATTGTTTGCTTATTTACACTTCTCAGGCTGCAGATTCAGATTGAGTTCTAGGGAAAAGAAGAAAGAGAATAAACAGATATTCTCTGAAGTAAAAAAGTAAAAATAACTTCTTTGGCTTGATTTTAGGTGCATGTGTTCGCACAATTACCCCTCTATACACCTGTGCTGAGTCAGGTTGCTCAGCAGTTTATTCCCAAGTAGAAGTCATCTAGGAACCATAAAACCCTGCATTATGCTATTTCTCTCCGAGGCCCACAGCCCAGAGTTCCTTTCTGTTTTTTGTGGCTTGTTTTAATTCTCTCTCTTTCAGTATTAGGACTACTTGAGAATTCTGATGTGATCGAAAGAGGAATGGTTTCCCAGACTATTTTAAAGGGGGCCAGATATTTGCCCCAAAGTGACTTATTGGTTCTGTCTGCCAAGCATTTCTGATGGGACCTCTTTTTATAAACATAAGCCATTCACCATAACTCTGTTAATCTCATAAACCTTATAGTCTCAACCTAAGTCTTCACCTATGAGTTGAAAATGCTGGACTTTCAGGAGCCCTTAATAATTAAGTATGCAAGATTTTAAAATACCGTCACATGGCTGATTTCTTGTGTTTGGTACTTACATATAAAGTGCATTCATATCCAGGAGCAAGTAACATGACAAACAGATCATTCAGATAACATATACAGATAAGAGTATGACCTTAAAGCAGGTTTCCTCAACCTCAGCACTATTGACATTTTAGGCCAGAAAATTCTTGGTTGTATGGACCTGTCCTGTGCATTGTAGACATTTAGCAGCAGCCGTAGCTTTTACCCACTTGATGCCAGTAACTCCCTCCTCCACTGTGACAACCAAGAATGTTTGATTATGATATATTATGTTAGGGGCAGTGTTCCCAGTAGAGAACCACTGTTGTCGAACAGTGCTTCTGAAACCTGCCTGCACATTAAGATTACCTGGGAAGTTAAATACAAAAACAAACCCAAAGGGCCGAGACCCCACCTTACACCCATAGATTTGATTGTGAAGTAGGACCTTGATCTCTATGTTATGTTGGTCGTGTTTTGGTTGTTGTTTTTAAGCAGATTCTAATGAGCAGCCAGGTTTGAGAAGCACCCCTGTGGAGAATACCACTTTGGGACTGAGACTTCTTGAGTAGTTTTGATTGTCTAGGGTTGAAATTTCAAGCAAATTACTTGAATTTTGGGGACTTTATATTCTTCATTTAGAAAATCGAAGAGATGGACTAGATCATTTCTGAATTTCTTAATTTTGAAAAAAATGCCAACTTGTTTTTATAGCCTTTTGCATAAATTCTCTTACTACATGGCTTTTACTGACAGGAAGATCTTTGTTTTATCCATTATCTGACCTCAAGTCCTTCATGTTTTCCTCCACTTTTGTCTCTGTCTTCTTTTTGCCCTTTTCCTTAATAATGCTTTAATAAACTATATTAGTAGATGCTTAATTGTACCTGACTATAAATATAATCATTTACTTTATGTATTACATCAAAACCAAAAACCCTGTTAGAGCTCTCCAGGAGGGTTAGATGTGGTATCGCTGGTCCTGTATTAGTTCAGTAAATATTTCAGTGCATACAAACAAAGTGGACCTTATCTCATGAGACATAATTACCACCAAGGGCAGTGATTTTCACACTTTGTTGCTATTATCTAGAGGTTTTTTTCCCATGTCTAAAGGTTCATTGTGTTTGGAGAAGCACATTCCTCTGGGGAAAATGGTTACAACCAAGAGTCTATAGAAAAGGCCTGTAGTGTTATAGACTGTGATTAGATCCTAAAGTCGTTGTTACTCTTGTCCCTCCAAATCATGGCGAAGACTAATGATAATGGCTTCCATTTATTGAGTGCTTATTGTGAGTAGGTAAGCACAATAACTGTATAAGGTATAGTAATGATTAAAATAATTATTGGAAGCCGATTAGAAAAGTTTAGGTATCCTGCCCAGAGTCATGTGGTCATTCTAGTGAAATTGTCCAACTTGGAATTTGACTGCAGAGTCTGAGCTTTGAACTACTGTGCAACACTGCTTCCCACATAAAGGAGTTCCACTGCCCTTAATATAATCCTGATCTTACCTAGATAAATTACCTCTCTAATTCAGATAGATCTCAGTGTGTTATTAGGTTTAAATTGAGATAATATATGAGAAATATCCCAGCTCAGTGTCTAATACATGGTAATAGTCTCTCAATAAGATGTTTCCCAAATATTTATTGTTCTTAAGTGCACCCAGATCTCTGTAGTTTTAGTTTTTGCCCTTAAGCTTTGGTTGGAATTAAATTACTTTCTGATATCTCCTCCTGTTATCTAATGGATGCTGCTAGTCTTTTTCCACCAGAAAGATAATTTGCCCTAAAAAAAAAAAAGAAAGAAATCACTATTTTCTCATCTCTCCTAAAGTTGGTGCAGATTGAGCATCCCTAATCCAAAAATCTGAGAGACTCCAAAATCAGAAACGTTTTGAGCACTGACATGATGCCACAAGTGAAAATTCCACGCATAAGTACTTAACACTAACTTTGTTTCATGCACAAAATTGTTAAACTATTGTATAAAATAAGCTTTGTGTGTAATATGTATATGAAATTTAAATGAATTTCATATTTAGACTTGGGTCCTATCCCAGTGGGGTATCATCTCATTATGTATATGCACATATTCTAAAATCAAAAAAAAATCTGAAATCTGAAGCATTTCAGATAAGGGATACTCAACCTGTAGTACTATTCTAGATAATACTATTCTAGATGCACAGGAGAGAAGTAAATTTATTACATACAGTGGATACCTCAGGGCATTAAGGCTTAATTCTTTCTTAGAGTCTTCATTGAAAAGGTTGCAGAATACATCAGGTAGCTCTGCTGTAAAATTTTAGATCAGATAATTTGGAGTGTTAATTTATTACTGTTAGTCATATGAATTGTTAGATTACAGAAATGATGTAACAGTACTCAATCAAGCTATACTGGAGACTGCTTCTCAACATGAAAGGAATTATATATAACAAATTGTGTTCAAAGCAGTCAGTAAGATACTGATTTTTATATGAAAGCACAGGTTTAGATTTCTGATTTATAGTGTGCAGTCTTAGAGGGGGAAGGTTTTGCTCTATAGTTTTTCATTCTGCCAAAGAATGCTCCTCTCTGGGAAAACAGTGTAAGTACATTTGTATTTTTTAAAATGTTTCGTATTTCTCAAAGGTTATTATAAATCTTTTCCCAAGAAGTCATGTTATTTGTTAATACCTTTGAATTAAGATATTATTCTCATATTCCTCCAGAATTAAATACAAGCTATAAGTATAATTGATCCTGACAGATTAGTGAAAATTGACATTTTCATATATTTCTAAGTCCTGTACTATTTGTACTGATTAGTTGTAGAGAATCCTTTTTTAAATCTACTTTAGCCTTCAGTTTGGTGATATTCTGGCTTCAGTGGGTCTTGTTTGTGTCAATGGGGTAGGATTGGTTTCTTAACCCCCAAATGTCCCCTTTTGAAAAATTGAAACAAAAGTCTTGACTGATAGCATTAAGTTACAAGAATATGTGTATGTGTGTATATATATATATATATATATATACGTATATGTGTGTATATATATATACGTATATATATATTTTGCTTTTGCAAGGTGGAAGTATTGTTTAAATTATCGGAAAATTAGAATGATTTTATTATTTTCTAGACCAGGAAGACTTCAGACTTAAGTGGTATGATAGTTAAGATGGAATTTTACATTTTTTTCTTTTAGGTTGACAATTGCATTTTTTGCACTCTCTGGGCTGGATATGTTGGATTCCTTAGATGTGGTGAACAAAGATGATATAATAGAGTGGATTTACTCCCTGCAGGTCCTTCCCACAGAAGACAGTGAGTGAGTTTTTAGCATTTTATTTGTAGTGTGACTAGTTGTACCTGACATAACATGCGTTGGACTAGAAAATCGTAGTACTTACTTGTATACTGTTAACATATTTTATTTATCTGTGATTTCCTTGTAATGCAGCATTGCCATTCTGTTGAAATACAATACTTAACAAATCTGATCATAATCTCTTAAGAAAACAATTTAATCTGGAATTTAATAGAGATTCACAATTGTGGCACAATACTATGTTGTATATTTCCCCTTTGATGACTGCTTGTTGATTATTTATAGTCAGTATTTATGTATGATTAGTTCTGTAGCATTAACTCTGATTTTCATTCCCAACAATTCTTGTCTTTTCAGTGAAAAACTCTTTGCCATCAAAAAGTTTTCTTTCAGTTTCCTGGTTATTTTCCCTCTAATGTTTCATTAGCATTTTTAATGGTTTCTTAAAGCTCTTATGTATGCTTCAGTCATTTTTACACTTCTTAACACTTAAAAACTTTCGATTAATTAAATGAATTCTCAGAGTTCATAAATTACATAATCAACTGCAAATATACCAGTTTTTATAAACTGTTATTCACTCTATTAAGTATAAAATATCTAAGATAGATATAACTTATACGTGTTATAAATTCTAACCTTAAAAACATCAAACAAATAAACTCCTAGAAAATCATGCTTGTTTTTTTTTTTGTTTTTTTTTTGTTGTTTTTTTTTTAGTGGTCACCACTTAGCTGTCTTTAAAGAGTCACCATTTTGTGATTCATTGGTTGGAGTAATCATATGTAAATCTCATTCAGTGAACTTTGGAGAAATAATAAGCTAAAACTTTACTTGGAAAGAAAGATTTTCTCTGTTTGACAGATGATCTTGAACATAGTTTGTGGCTATTTTATTCTTGGATTTCGTAGTGTTTGTTTTTGTGTAACTTTTTAAATCTACGCCTCAGTTTACAAAGTCTTATTAAAAAATGATTAAGCATTTTGAACTAGGTCTATCAGAATTAAATATATAAATATCTAATCACTTTTTTACCGGCCCCAGTGAAAGCATTTATAAGAGTTTGGTCAATAGTTACAGATCTAGCATGTTGACGAGTAGGATTTATTGAATTTCTGCTAAGAGTACTACTCTTCTAAACCTGTAGAGAAGGGCTGTGATAAGTTGCAAGTTATGGTCCTCATTTTCCAGGAGCATGTGGCTGAGGCCACATCTTAGTCCTAGTCACTTGCAAAATACATGGCATTTGTTGTTTTCCCTTTTTGCCAGGATGTTTTTTAATAGTTTAAGTGAAAGTCTGGGATTTTTTAAACAGTTGATTATTAGACTGAGGTATAAGGTAGAATTATTATAGATGGTGCTTGGTATTTTTTTTTTAATTATAAGTACATGCCCGATTTTTAAAGAAATGTATCTTACATGATACAGATAGGAAATCATATACGCACTGTGGCACATAGGAAAGCTATTCCCTAAGTTCTTGCCGAAATATATTTTTATATTATTTTTTAATTAAAAATTTACTGAAACTCATACCCCTGAAATAAAATAGCTATTGACTTTATAGAAAAGGATGGACCATAACATTTAATGAGAGAACTCAAGCTGTAGGTTATAGTTTCCAGACCATTGGTCACTTACTCACCATGCTTCTTACTTTCTGTCTTTTCTTCTATTTCCCCCTACTTTTAAGGATTATTTAGTGGCTCTGTGATTGAGCAATTTTTTGGTCTGTTCTTTAATAAGTGTTTACTTCCCCCTACCATTTTATTAGTGAAATGAGTTTTTTATAACGCTATTTTATCTATGTTGTTTTAAAAAGCTACATACTTCTTCTCATTATTTAATCTTGTGTTGTAAGAGATTTGCTCTTATCTGGAGTTTCACATTATCCATAATAATTTTATTTGTTACATAATTAACGGAATGGCTAAAAATGAAAAAGATGGAAAATAACAAGTGTTCACAAAAACGTAGCAAACTGGAACTCTCATTCACTGCTAAAGGTTTTACAGCTGCTTTGGAAAACTATTTGGTTATATTTTCTAAAGCTGAACATATGTATGTTCTATGACCCAACAGTTCTAGTGTATACTCGGCAGAAATTAAAACATGTTCCCCAAAAGATATGTTCTAGCATGTTTATAACAGTATTTTTTATAAGAGCCTAGAAGTATTAATTATACAGACTACCCCTCTTCAGTATAATGGATAAAGGATATATTAGCATATTCACACCATGGAAAATGATACAGTAATGGGAATGAACAGTCTACAACTACATGCAGTTATTTCAATGAGTGTCACAAGCATGTTTTTGAGAGAAAAGAAGTACATTGTATATCGTTCCATTTTTACAAAATACAAAAATAGGTCAAACCAGTCTGGGCATTTGGGGAGTACTAGAAGGAAGTGGGAGAGGCTTCCGGAGTGCTAGTCATGTACTTTTTCTTGAGCTGAATGCTGGTTATACAGGTGAGTTTATTTTGCAAAAGTTCATAGAGCTTTTTAATTATTATAGGAGTACTTTTCTTATGTTTATTACACTTCAGGGAAAGTTTAAACATTTTTTCGGAGTTAAGAGTTGCAGCTCACCACTCCTTTTGAGAACCATCAGAATTCTCTTTCCCATTAAACTGTTAACTCCATGGACTTCACTGGTTTGAAACCTACTGCCAATTTTTTTCTTCAGTCATTGCTGCTTAAGTTACTTAAAATATTTTTGCCTCCACCTGAATTGCAAACTTCTGGAAGGGAGACTAGTGAATGTGTCTTCTATTTCTTTTCTCTCTCAGTGCTTATTGTGTATCAGTAGTTGTTAGACTGTTAAATCACCTGCCCCTTCTCCAACTTTTTTCTCTTCCTCTTTTATATATTTTCACATTTAGCCTAGGACCTTGTCTGGCTCTTCAAATATTTTCTAATTCATAAAGCATTTGTAAACTGATAGAATATGCTTTCTGCAACTCATAGGTCTGTATTTGTCCTACTTCGAGATACCACATAAAATCTAGGGTATTATAACATCTAAAAATGTTAAACAAAACCTGGGGATTATAAAGCAAAAATTTGATAGATTTGACTAAATAAATATTTAAATATTTTATGTAGTAAAAGATAAGTGATGAATTTGCAGAAAATTATGGCTTGTATAATATTAACATCGACTATAAAGAATCGTTAAAGATTCAGAAGAAGATACATTGTCCTTTAGAAAATGACAAAATTTATTAAGTAGTTAACAAAAGAAGTACAGATAGTCAATCAATACATAAAAAGATGATTAACCTTACTAGAAATCAGGGAAATTCAATCAAAACAATGTTACAAGATAAATGTTCATCAAAAGTGAAAGTTACGTAAACTATGGCCCAGTAAAGAATATTACGCAATAAATAAGGTAGATCTCTGTGTATATACTGACATGAAACTGTCTATCATATATATTAGATATGAGTTTTAAATTTCTTTTCAAAGAATCAATATGTCAGTATGTTCAATTTTTTGCCTTCTACTTTTAAACTTAACTTCCTCGTAATGCAACCTTTTTCGATCACCTGCCCCACCCCGACTCATTCCGATTACCTGCTCCACCCTGACTCATTCTGATTATCTGTCCCACCCTGACTCATTCCGATTATCTGCTCCACCCTGACTCATTCTGATCTACCCTGACTCCCACCAGAACACTCACCTTGTCTCTCTCTTTAAATTAGCCAGTCGGAATTAGTTTAGCCTGTTTGGTCTAACCCTTGTCAACAGGGGAATGACACAGCAGCAGTGGCCACCTGCATCAGGGATGAGAACCCCTTCCCTTCCCTTGTCCAAGTGTGCGCTCACCATTGCTCCATCTGTAAGGGCACACCCTCCTATAGAAGTAAATCGCCTTGCTGAGAAGAAAAAAGAAAATTTTATATTTGAGTGCTATTTCTTTTGTGGCACCAAAACTTATAATATATATGATTAAATGATAAATTTAAAACATATACAGAGGTGCTTTAACAATCTATGTATATAAATGTACAGGAAAAACTCAGAAAGGATACACAGAAAATCTTCGTGGAGGGGGAAGTAGATGGGAACAGAGGTGGGGGATGGCAAGATAAGATACTTTACTGTTTTTCTATGTATCTGAATTGTTTGAATGTTTACCGTAAGTAAATATGTTTCTGTATTTAAAGTTTTAAACTAGAAAAATACTTAGCTTAACCTCTCTTCAAAACATACAAAAATAAAAACTAAAAGTTCATAGTTATACATAAATATTGATATTTTTGCTAATGGAAGAAATAATGCAATACATTATTTACTATTTTATAATTTTCAAAGCACTGCCAAATACATAATCAGATAGATTTTTTCTTCACCTAATTGGCCTGTCCCAAGAAGAGGAAACTGAGAGGCAAAGTGATTCAGAGACCTGTCTGAAACCTCATACAGATGATAAGAGATAGAATCGGATTGACATCTGGCATTTCTTTTTTTTTTTTGAGACAGAGTCTCACTCTGTCGCCCAGGCTGGAGTGCAGTGGCACAATCTCGGCTCACTGCAAGTTCCGCCTCGCGGGTTCACGCCATTCTCCTGCCTCAGCCTCCCGAGTAGCTGGGACTACAGGTGCCCGCCACCACGCCCTGCTAATTTTTTTGTATTTTTAGTAGAGACAGGGTTTCACCGTGGTCTCGATCTCCTGACCTCGTGATCTGCCCGCCTCAGCCTCCCAAAGTGCTGGGATTACAGGCGTTAGCCACCGCGCCCGGCCGACATCTGGCACTTCTGACTCCAAGTTTCAATGTTGTTTTACTGTTTAAGTATATGGGTCCCTAGTGGAGACAATCATGTTTGGCATATAAGGACATTGTGAATATTTAATTAAAATTAACCCTGGCCTCCGCTTAACTCTAGGATTATACAGACCCTAGTGGTTTCCTAGTAATAAGTGTATGGTGAGACCACTGGGAGATCGGGTCTTTCTCATTCACTTCAGGAGGGAAGTATTCGGGAAACACAAGGGGACAGGTTGGGAATTGTGTGTGCCCTTCTTTGCGGGCACAACCAGAGAATTTTAGACTTAGAACAGAGTGAGGACTATTACAGTCCATCATTTTACGAATGAGGACATTAAGGTTCAAAGAGATTAATAATTTGTCTGCAATAATACAGCTAGTTAATGCTAGAGACAAGATTAGAATGCAGTTTTCTAGTCCTTTGGATATTTTACTTATATGTGCTGATTCAGTGCATTAGGTGCTCTGTTTACCATGCATGTTTTTCTGTGAGGTACAGATTTTTCTCATGGGAACTCGGAGCCTGTCTTATAGCTTTAAAGGAAAATCTAGTATCTGTTCCTTAAGAGATCCCATAAAGTGTTAGGATTAAGTGTTTGGAAACATAGATAAGAAGGTTTAATATTAAAGGGTAAAATGTTTAATGCTTTCATATTTTTAGTGGATTCTTCAGATTGCTCACTTTTTAAAAAAATAACAGGGTGGAAGTAAGTATGGTTTCATGTGGCTAAGTCAAGCATGTTGCATATTTTAAAAATTGTAAGTCATCTGTTTTGGAAATATTATAGATCAAGACATTTTGGCAAAAATAGTTTTGCAATGTTCATTTATATATCCAGCTTTCCCAGGTCAGATGTCTGCTAGACCATTCCACAGACCCTTTCACAGTTCAGCTGCAATTCTGAATTCTCAATTTGCTATCTTGTTGAGGGAAATACTATTAAGTCTCTAATCTCTGTGAAAGAATATCTCCTGTCTGCCTTTTCTTTAATTGGTGTAGGTCCAATTCTAAAACAAATCTGTGAAATGTGGAAAATAGGTATATTTAAAAAATTTTTTTAGCTATTGAATGTTTCATTTACCTTGTCTGGTACTTTCTTGACATCCTTAAGGAGTTGTGTAAGGCATGTCTTCTTACTAGGAAATTGTGTTTCTTGAGATTTATGCGGAATTATTTCTCTATCCATAAAATATAAATATTCATTTTAAAATCAGAAAGTAGCCACAATCCTCACTTGCATTCTGTTTGCTTAGGGCAAAAACTTTTAAAACAAGGATTAGAAAGTTAAGAACATGAGCAAATCAGTTTTGAAATATATTTAAGAAGCATAATCATCATTAATAGTATGGTGATATTTTGGCCCAAGAGCTGTCCTTTATTATACCTACATATAATTTTGAATGTAATTTTATATTTCACAATACAGTTTATTGCTTTTTATGAAAAGCAACTCCCCTGATTAAAAAAACCTCTTTAAACTCTCAAACTTTTATATTCCATAAGTTTATAACCGTTTTTTAAAGAATATCTAAATGTACTATCTTTCAATGCTCGATATATAGTTGGTTTTATGAGCTTATAATAGTAAAACACTAAGTTTTAAAGTGACATATGACTCAGTCATCAGGCAAGAGTCAGCTTAATAAATTTCTTTCATGTGCAAACTTGCAAATAAATGAATTATTCTTCCTTATAGTTGATAGCTATAAATACATTATATTATCTAATAACATACCTCCTGCATACTGACACATGAACACACACACACATTACATCCATGTACGTACTCCCATTTTTGCTACCTCTCTCATCTACCCAGTTTTCATTTTTAAGTAACCGCAATTTTTATGATATAGTGCTATCTAAAGTACTTCTATTTAACAGCATAAACAAGTTTGACTCTATAATTCTACAAAAGTATATTTACCAAGTCAGTAGTTCTTGATTCTGACTATGTGTCAAACCGGGATTGTTTTTCTTTTTAAATACAATTTTCCAGGCCCTATGCTCATGCTTTTTAGCAGTCATGGGAGGGGAGATGCAAGAGGCATCTCTGTTTTTTCAAAATAGGCAATTGATTCTGATGGGCAGCCAGACCACACGAAGAATTTTCAGTTTGTTTTGCGACTGTTAAATAGGAACACTAGATGGTGTTGTTTGATAACCTGGAAAGAAATTTATACTGTACCCAGAGTATGCATTTGGTGATAAATTTACAATGAATTGTGTGTGTATACTTTCTTAATTATCATGAAAAGGTATGCTTGCTAGAATTCCAAAGGAAAGCACACAAGAGCAGACAAATATTGACAGAAACCACAAAAGAGTACTTAATAAATTTTTTTAAGTGGTGAATTTTTTTTTTTTTTTCTGAAATGGAGTATCATTCTGTCACCCAGGCTGGAGTGCAGTGGCGCAATTTTGGCTCACTGCAACCTCCACCTCCCGGGTTCAAGCAATTCTTCTGCCTCAGCCTCCCAAGTAGTTGGGACTACAGGCGCATTCCACCACACCTAGCTAATTTTAGTACTTTTAGTAGAGATGAGGTTTCTCCATGTTGGTCAGGCTGGTCTCGAACTCCTGACCTCAGGTGATCCACTCACCTCGGCCTCCCAAAGTGCTAGGATGACAGGCGTGAACCACCGCACCCGGCCTAAGTGGTGAAAAATTTTAAGTGGTGAAAATGTTACCTCCTAATGAGCATCATTTTTTAAAACATTAGGATTTAAGTGTTTGATTGATAACTCAATTTAGTGAATGAGTAATTTTCTTGATTTGTTAGTTACTTCATCTTAGCTTTCCATAAGAAACAGCAGAATTCTCTTACTGTAGAATAAAGTATAAACTTTAAAATAAAGAATAAGCTTCTTTATCCAGTTTCATAGTCCACAGGTGATTAAGAAGAGGGTAAAAAATATTACATTGTCTTTTCCCTATACTGTGACTGTGGTGCTTAAGATCCAAACACTTTTTCATGACAATATATAGTCTTTCTGGGAAAAAAAAAAAAAAAAAAAATTTTTACTTTAAAAAAGCTTTCCTTGATAAATTGCAACAAAAGCTATTAATTTCTTCCTGTTTCACTTTTGATAAAATATAATTAACTGATTTTGAATGGTTACTGTTTATTAAGCCTTGTTTCACTTTGCTAAGTACAATCTAAACATGTCCTTTAACCTTTACAAGAAGCCTGAAATATATTACTTGCAATATGTTATTGTTACTAGTTCATAAATGGAAGAAACTGGCTCAGAGAGGTTGTTACTTGCCTATAGAACTCATTGATAGGAAGAATAGATCCTGAGTTTGATTCCAAGTGTCCATACCATAATCTCCTAAACTTATATGGTACTTTTAAGTATTGATATTTCTGCTGCTTTTCAGAAAAGTTATTTATTTAATCAGGCTAAAAACAGAAGTGAGCAAACAGAAATGTCATTTATTGATTTACCTCTAAGAAAATGAATAAATTCATTTATTTCACTCAGAAGCAGATATTTTATTGAACCACTACTATATGTCTGTCTCTATGTAAAACACCTGACAGAGTTGTTTAAGTTGGTGGGGGACTCAAGAAAGGTGTCCAGTTGCAAGTATAAATTCAGAACTGACAGATAGTATCAGAGCTGTCTTCCATCCAAAGTAGAAATGGGATCACATTTTTATGGAGGACTGTTAGCAAATTAGTAACTTGAAAGGATACCCTTTAAAAAAGACAATCCCAAGAACAAAAAGAGAAACAAAAAAAGATTTAAAAATTTTTTAGACTAGGCACAGTGGCTCACGCCTATAATCCCAGCACTTTGGGAGGCCGAGGCGGGCGGATCATGAGGTCAGGAGATCGAGACCATCCTGGCTAACACGGTGAAACCCCGTCTCTACTAAAAATACAAAAAATTAGCGGGGCTTGGTGGCGGGCGCCTGTAGTCCCAGCTACTCGGGAGGCTGAGGCAGGAGGATGGCGTGAACCCAGGAGGCGGAGCTTGCAGTGAGCCGAGATTGTGCCACTGCACTCCAACCTGGGTGACAGAGCAAGAAAAAAAATAAAAAATAAAAAAAAATTAATCATATAGGAAAATATGCCTTTTGATACTGCCCCTCATCCAACTAGAGAAGGATTAAAAGAAGTGATGATGAAAGGATAGGTTGGGTGCAGTGGGCTCCTGCCTGTAATCCCAGCACTTTGGGAGGCCAAGACAGGCAGATCACTTGAGTTCAGGAGTTCGAGACCACCCTGGCCAACACAATGAAACCCCTTCTCTACTAAAAATACAAAAATTAGCCGGGCGTGGTAGCACATGCCTGTAGTCCTAGCTATTCCGGAGGCTGAGGCAGGAGAATTGCTTGTGCCCGGGAGGCAAGGTTGCAGTGAGCCAAGATCATGCCCCTGCGCTCCAGCCTGGGCAACAGAGCAAGCCTCTGTCCCAACAATAAAAAGGATAAATGAATTCATAACTTGGTAAGAGAAAGATAACTTTTAATTTTTTTTTAAGTATAGCATTTATGTACAATTTGGAATATGGGGGGTGTGTTAGGTAGAATTCTTTTTTTTTTTTTTTTGTGAGACGAAGTCTCGCTCTGTCGCCCAGGCTGGAGTGCAGTGGCGCAATCTCGGGTTATTGCAAGCTCCGCCTCCCAGGTTCGCGCCATTCTCCTGCCTCAGCCTCCCGAGTAGCTGGGACTACAGGCGCCCGCCACCGCGCCCGGCTAATTTTTTGTATTTTTAGTAGAGGCGGGGTTTCACCGTGTTAGCCAGGATGGTCGCGATCTCCTGACCTCGTGATCCGCCCGCCTCAGCCTCCCAAAGTGCTGGGATTACAGGCATGAGCCACCGCGCCCGGCCTGTGTTAGGTAGAATTCTAATGATGTTGCCCCAGGATTTCTGTTCCCTGGTAATTCAGTCAAATACTAATCCGGGTACTGCTGTGAAGGGACTTTGTAGATGGGAGTTAAAGTTATACTAATCAACTGACCTTAAAATACGGAGATTATCCATAGGTGACACGTGTGCAGGTGTGCTCAGTATAATCACATGAGCAGCAGAAGAACACAGAAACATTCGTCATGGAATTGCAGAGAAAGGGAGCAGAAGAGAGAAGAGAAAGTCAGAGAGGGTCTAATGGAAAGGATTTGAGTGCCATTGCTACTCTGAGATATGGGGCCCATATATGAGAAATGGCAAGAGAGGATCTAGGAGCAAAAAGGGATACCTACCAGCAAAGAAATGGAGAACTGTGTCACACAACTGCAAGGAAGTTGATTCTGCCAGCATCCTGAATGAGCTTGGAGGCAGATTGTTCCCCCAAAGCCTCCAAGTAAGGAAGGTAGCCCTGCCTACACCTTAACATTAGCCTGATGATGCCTGTGTTAGACTTCTGACCTTACAGAACAGTAAGGCAGTAGGTGTTTTAAGTTGCCAAGTTTGTGGTAATATGTTACGGCAACAGTGACTAATACAGAGAACAAATTTCAGCCTTATTCATATCATCTCACACCATTAATATTATTTTGTTTATTCCCTTCCAGTCTTTGTTGATATGTGCTATTTGCTTAATTATAAACATAATAATGCACGTTTGTTTTTGGATCCTTCTTTTTTGCTTACCTTGATCAAATACATTTCTCTGTGTTGCTACATAGTTCTACTGATTATTACTTTTAATAGGAATATAGTGTTTCTTTCAGTACATGAGGCATGATATGCTTAACCTGCTGGACTTTTATGGTGCTTCTAGATTTTCACTATTATTAAACTGCAGTGTGCATTTCTTCTCATACTTGAAATTATTGGAATAGATTCTCAGATATATCATGACTGGGTCAAAAAGATATGAGTGTTTTTATAACTTCTGTTATATATTGGCAAGTTTTAAGTAGCTTACCAATTTAAAAGTCCTTAGGATAAGAGAACCATAATCACTGAAATCATAATCACCATTAGTATCTTTTTTTTCTTTTTTCGAGACACAGTTTCACTCTGTCACCCAGGCTGGAGTGCAGTGGCACGATTTTGGCTCACTGCAACCTCCACCTCCCGGGTTCAAGCAATTCTCTTGCCTCAGCTTCCCCAGTAGCTGGGATTATAGGCAGGTGCCACCACACCCAGCTAAGTTTTGTATTATTGGTATAGATGTGGTTTTACCATGTTGACGCGGCTGGTCTGGAGTTCCTGACCTCAGGTGATCCGCCCTCCTCAGCCTCCCAAAGTGCTGGGATTATAGGCGTGAGCTACCACACCTGGCTGCTAGTATCTTTTTAAAATACATTTTTTGCCAGTAGGGAGATGATAATTGGTGGAGCGTTTAAATTTCCTGGTTCCTAATTTGTTCAAAGAAGTAATGTATAAGCTATTATTTTAAGTATTTTGGGGGGATGAGAGGCTGAAAAAGTATAGTACCTAATGAAGAAGTAGGAGAGTGAAAACAGTTATAATGAAGTTAGTCATACACAAGTCATAATCTCTTATGAAGGTAGTTCTACATATCAGAGACTATTTTTAGACCAACTTGATTTTTTTTTATGAGCAGTGCATTTACAGTCTGCTGATACTGCATTGTTATTTTCTGCATCTATCATACTGATTTTCTAATAGCTATTAAAACCATAATTGTTGTATAGTTGATTGTTCCTTCAAGTTCCCAACTTATATTCCATTGATATCTTGAGAAATGAAAATTTTTAGATAGAAAAAAGTTTGGATAAACATATTTTGATTGAGTAGAGAGAGACTAAGTGCTAACTTACAGTGTTCTACATACTTCAAAGCCAAGTAGATTACTGGACTCAGAACGAAGTTCTAGCTAATATGGAAATACAAAGTACATATTTTCTCTGCAGCTTTAAACCTTTAGCTTGCTCCCATGTAAAGAAGCAAGCATTAAAGTAAAAAGACACTAAATGAGTCAAAGTAAAAAGACACTAGACCCTATTGTGTTATTAACTGTTTCCTTGAACATTCACTTAACCTCTGGGCTTCTGTTTTCTGTTCTATAGAAAGGGGGATGGAATATGTTGATCACATAAAAATTGATCTGACAAGAGAAGTATGAAAGGACTTTATAGGCAGTGAGGTGGGCTGTTAAAAAAAAGGTACATGATAGAAATCATTATGTTGTCTGTGACTCATATGGAAATTAAATGAGGAAATTCCCATAAGCATCTAGAATGGACGTGGCACATGGTAAGCATTCAGCATTAGCCAGTATGAAAATGGAGACTAAAATAGTCTGTTTCTGAAAGACTGTGTAATTAAACTGCTTTACAAACTGTGCAAAAATAAAGCGTACTTTAAATAAGCACATGCTTTTATTTTCTAGGATCAAATCTAAATCGCTGTGGTTTCCGAGGCTCTTCATACCTGGGTATTCCGTTCAATCCATCAAAGGTTGGTTCTGTTTGGTTCAGAAGGAAGCAGAAGGGATGTAGGGATATTTTAATAAAAGAGAAAACTAAGAAATTACACAGAAAAAAACAGGCTTCCAGGTTTCAATGTGGCTAAATGTTGTCTAATAATATATATATTATAAACTGAAATCCTTTAAAGGAAACTTATACCTACTTTACTTCCTCAAAGAAGTGCACTTTCTTCCAGGAAGAATACATGCAGTACATAAACACACAGAAATTTCTGTTAATTGTTACAAAAAATTGTCTCAGTATCATACGTCTGTATGTGAAAGTTATTGGTGATTTCCTGAGTAAAGGAAAATAGAGCACTGAAGTGTTTTGATACTTGCTGTCTAAGAAGCCAGTGAACTTCATTGTGTTATAGAAAGACTCTACATTTAGCTCACATTTCTTAGGAATGAAAGAAAAAGCCCTTCTAAAAGCAGTGATTGAAGACCTAGGCAGTGATTATTTTAATGACTTTTATGAGAATATGCAGAACTTCTTCATGGTTATATCCATGATACTAGCACATGCCAATATAAAAACAGTGAGCCCTAACAGAGGGAGGAGCTTTATTTCTTCTTCAAAGGAGCAGACCCAGAAGAAACTTTGTAGGTGTTCCTTATGTAAACAAAATACCAGTATTTTTCCACAGTAGAAAGTAGAGAAAAGCATCATTTTGTCTAAAGCGGCCTCACAACATAGAAACTTTTTCCCTGATGGGGCCAGCCTGCTTATGTAATGGTTATAAGCCAGTGTCTTGTTGGGCTGAGTATCCACTTGCAAGGTAAATGGAGAGCTACCAGTTTTTCCATAATCAGCTTCAAATTTTTGGAATAAATAGCAGTAATGTTGGAGAAGATGACATACTTCGATAGAGGTACTACTTCAGCTTTCTTCCTCTGCCTTAAGCTGTTAACCAGCTTGCCTGTGTCAAGGTCATGAATTTACCAGCAGGACTCCAATTATGGGTGCCCACTGCATTTAGCAGGGAATGAGAAAACAAAGAATTCAGAAAATTTGTCCCTTTTCATGCCTACCATATTTTCCAACTTAAGCTAATCCTGAATACAGGTAATGTCTTCATTTAGTCATAATGAACAGAATATCGTGCCACTAGTTATGATCACCGTTATATAGTACTATACTATATATAGATGTCTACCTATATTTGTTGCAGTGCTTTGATAACATTGCTTTTAAAATATCCTTCCCCCAACCGACGCCTGCACCAAAACATTTTCAAAATAACAGGAGTAAAATTGAAGAAAAAATCATTATTGCCCTTGGTTCACAGAGTCTCCTGAAACTCCTTTTTGGACCTTCATTCACCTGGACCCTGATATCTTCTGGGCAAGCTAGGTCTCACTTCATGCTGTATTACCTTCATCTGAATTCTGAGTGGTAAAAGGAACTAGATATTCCAAGTGGTATCTCATAGAGCCATCACTGAGAGTGTTGGCTGAGCATCTAGGAGACAGATTAGGCCAAGAGAATGTGCGGAGGCACATTGGATTGTCCAGTACAGTATATAAATAAAATATTGTCACTGAGTTTTCTTCTGAAACCACCAAACTACCTATGGACCATTCATTGACTTACCTGATAAATGCTTGGGAACTTCAGTGGCTGTAGAGCACTTTTTGAGAAACACTGATGGATCCTCCCACTATTCTCACAATTTCCTTTCACAAATCCCATGCTTTCTAGCAAATTTTGTGTTGTCCTTAATGTGCACCCCAGAATTTTCCTTCTCTAATTTGCTTTTACTTTTTCTTCTACCTGTAATACCTCCTCTTCATCTACACCTGCCCAAGCTCCTCTTCTGCAGAAAAGAATTCCTATTTAAACCCATGTTATCATTATCCCTCCCTTATGACTGCTCATTACATTCTATTGTAATTATTTGAGTAGATTTATCTTCTGCTCTTAAGGTTAAGGTCCACATTTAATTTATGTTTGGCTTCTCTGCAGTTCTTTTAACATAGCAGGTGTTTACTTTAAGTATCAATATGCAATAGGAATTCTAAGAAGTCATTTGTAAATGTGGAATAGGATAGCCAGGAGAACTAGAGCTTGAGTTCTAAGGAGGAACTTAGAATGAAAGATGTAAAGATGGAAATTTGCTTGGTACATTTGTGAGACCATATAAAGAACCGTGTATCTGGCCAGGCACAGTGGCTCACACCTGCAATCCCAGCACTTTGGGAGGCTAAGGAGGATGGATCACTTGATCTCAGGAGTTTGAGACCAGCCTGGGCAACATGGCAAAAACCTGGTCTGTACATAAAATACAAAAATTAGCTGGACGTGGTGGCACGTGCCTGTAGTCTTGGCTACTTGGGAGGCTGAGGCAGGGCAGGAGGATTGCTTGAGCCTTGGAGGCGGAGGTTGCAGTGAGCGAGATTGTGCCACTGCCCTCCAGCCTGGGTGACGGAGCAAACCCTATCTCAGAAAAAAAAATGTGTATCTAAAGGTGGGTAGTTGGGGTGAGTTCAGATTATTATAAAAAGGGTAGTGAACACCATTCAAACTCATTCTGTGAGGAACCATAGAAGGTAAGTATGCAAGAAAATCTTACAGTTCATGGGTGATTTCAAGACCCTTGAATCTTGACTCCAAAGAACTACTGGTCCCTCTGATATTTGCCTTGCACTTAATCATCATTAAGATAAGTAACAGCTTTTTAGACAGTAACTTACTTAATCATCACAATAACCTTGTGAGGTACTAATATCTTCATTTTCTAGAATCAGGAATATTAAGCAAGCCAGTGAGAAATAGAACCAGGATTTTATGCCTTTCAATGATTGTAAAAGTTTACATTTATTATAGAAGGCAGAGTTTATTTTAATTGTATCGTTTTTTAGTTTCTTATATGGTGATCACTACTGTGGTATTTAATTTAGATTTGTGCTGTATAAAGTAAGTTTTGTTTTAGAAATCTTTTTTTCTGGAAGGCTGTATGCTTTTCTGACTTTATAAGACTTAAATTATAAGTGATAGCGTTAAGTATGAGGTTTAAATAATTTAGCCAGGCATGGTGGTTTGTGCCTGTTGTAGTCCCAGCTACTCCGGAGGCTGAGGCAGGAGAGAATCACTTGAGCCCAGGAGTTGGAGACTGCAGTGAGCTGTGATTGCACCGCTGCACTCCAGCCTGGGTGACAGGTAAGAACCTGTTACTAAAAAAAAAAAAAAAAATCCAAAAAAAAAGTAATAAATAATTTGGTTTACCTGAATGTCATAGCTACTTCCATAATGCCTGAGGTATCAAATAATTTAAAAATTAAGTAGCCTGTGCAATCATATTCATGTTGACATACATAAAATGGAGATTTGTTTTTCTCAATAAGATGTCTATACAAATCAGTATAAGCCACGTTTAATTTTACTATTTACTAAAACCTTATGTCAGATTTCTTAATGAAATTAGTTTTCATTTCACTTCATTAATTAGTACTATATTAATTTTCTATTTAGGCTCCCGGAACAGCTCATCCTTATGATAGTGGCCACATTGCAATGACCTACACTGGCCTCTCATGCTTAGTTATTCTTGGAGACGACTTAAGCCGAGTAAATAAAGAAGCTTGCTTAGCAGGCTTGAGAGCCCTTCAGCTGGAAGATGGCAGGTATGAGTGATTCTTTGTTACTTTTTTGTAATAAACAAAAGTATTTTGGAACTAAAAAATGGATACAATGCTATACTAAATCTTTAGAGGATCATACTCTATTAGAACCTCCCGTAGAGCTTACGAGGTACATAATTAAGTGCATAATCAAAAAAGTGACCCAAGATTTCCTCTGTGAGTGAAAATAATAGTAATTACAATAGCCAAACAGCTTTCTCTTCCTTCTTAACAACAATGGGTACATAAATAAATGTTTGAATAATTACAGGATTGGAATCTAATTTACGTTCTACATGAAAAATTGATATTTTGAAGTACGTATATATTTAGTCTGAACCTCAGTTCTTGCTTTATTCTGATTAGAGAAGAAAGGGGTGAACAATGAATATTATATTCCAGAGTAGGTAATTTCCATGACATTTTTAAAGGATAGAAAAAGGAGTTCGTATGTTCATTAATATTTGGTGATTCTAAAGGTGAATTCACGTGGTGTGTCTAAAGATGAATCTTCCTGGAGCTTTAAGGTAGAAACAAATTTTTAAGTCTGAGAAGGGATAAAGCAGTAGTGAAAAGGTTAAGGAAAAGACTGCAAACAAATCCTGCTGTGCTGTTAACTGTTTGTGCTCCACCTACTACTAGCTCTGTTTTCCTGTCAGTGTTTTCAAAACACTGCTCTTGATGAGGGAAAATAAATGTAGACAAGTAGAATAAATTGACATTAATTGGAAATGCTATGAAACTAAATGTTTACTTCAACCAGTACATATATGACTTATGTCTCAATATTTGAGTGTAGTCTTTGATTATTGCTTCCTTATTCTTGTTTATAAATACATACACAACATAGATTGCTGCCTTTCTACAACTAATATGTAAAATTAAAATACAATATGACCAATCGATTAAATGGTTATCTATGTATACATTTAGAAGAAATTTCACATAGAAAAACTTGGACTTGGAAATTTCTTACTACCTAGTAGGTCTCAGGTTTTACCTTTTACTTTTTCTGCCATTCTCAAGCCAGTGTGCAGCTGTCCCTGGCTAGGATCAAATAAGCTTATGCTGAGTAAGCATCTGGGAGGGAGTAACATGGTAGTGTGTAAAACTACCAAGAAGTCAAAAGTTTGTAGTAGAATGAAGATTTAGAGAAAGTTTTATATTATTCAAGTTAGTAGTCTTATTCTTTATTGAATAATAAAAGTAGAATATTGAATAATAAAAGTAGAATAATCAACAGATTTTTCTGTGAGTAAAGACACACAGGAGGTGTTTCTAACCCCCATGCAAAAAAATCAAGAGTCCAGTATTAATAGAAAATCATATTGTTGTTGTTATTTTCAGTTTTTGTGCAGTACCTGAAGGCAGTGAAAATGACATGCGATTTGTGTACTGTGCTTCCTGTATTTGCTATATGCTCAACAACTGGTCAGGCATGGATATGAAAAAAGCTATCACCTATATTAGAAGAAGTATGGTGAGTTCTGTTGATAAAGTTGACTATTTAGGTGGTTTTTGCTGGTACATGAAGGTTGTATTATAGTGTATGTCTCATCTCTTTTGCCAACAATTTGTAAATAAGAGCATTAAGATTGCTTTTTAGGTAAATTGTGTATCAGAACACAATAAGGAAATAATCTTAAAGTGCAGATGGACTCCTTGACCATTAAAATTTAATATGATTTTATTTAAAGAAGCAGTATCTTTATAAGAAAGGGATTAGTCGACTTAAAAGAAAAAGAAGTAAAATCTGAAAGTCAAATATTGACAGCCTATTCTAGCAGGAGTTAGTAGAGAGTCCTGACAAGCAAACTGGAAGATTATGTTATCTTTGGTGAGACTATTTCTCTAATCTTTTTATTGGCATTAGTAAGGAAAGCTTAGTCTTAGCCAGAACTATCCTTTGCTCTACTGTGTCATCTCTGTATAAAAGGAGAAATAAAACTACTGCTTCCCAGGTTTATTATTTCCCAAATATGAAGTTTTTCATTTTATAGATTATTTTGAGGCTGTTAGAATATTTTAGGCTGTTAATTCAACTTTTCATAGGCAATATTTCAAAATGAAAATATCTGTGAGTTCCTAAGAAGAATGGAGTTGCGTTTAAGTGAGTGTGTAACTGTGGGTTAGATTTTTGTAGAATCTACAACAGCACAAATTTTAAAAAGCCTCTGGATACAGAAAGAAGAGACCATTAAAGGAGTTTTAAGAGGAAAAGAGATTTATGTTTGATAGGAGGGTGGGTGATAAGAATTTTTGGTATGAATAGTACTGAAGTAATATTGTCTTCTCAGTGCACTGTATTTGGAGGTGGAGCAAGTTGATTTGCCCTATGTCTGCTCACTTGGTTAAGGTGGCATATGCCAGAGTTTTCTCTGTAAAGTTAGTGCTTTTCCCTTTGTAATTACTGAATATCTTGTGGTGAGATACCTGGAGACTGTAAATATTCAGTGAGTCCCTAATCAAATTTTTATCCAATAGTGTTGTTAGTATGCATTGATGATTTTCCAGCTCTAGCATCCTTCCTATAAATATCAGTTAAAATTCTACTGTTTGAAAAGAACTTTCTCTCTGCATTTATTTATTTGCTTATACTTACTTATTTATATCTCTATGGACTTCAGTTTCTTATTTTATTCAATGGGTTGTAATCTGTTACTGTCATTATTTTGATGCTCAGATTGTCCCAGATTAGGCCTGTGGAACCCCTTTTAGTAGGCTCTATGCCCTTTTGACCTGTTACCCTCATTCTTTGAAGACCTCCTTGCTTTCTGGCACAAGATATTCCAGGTTTATCTTCTACTTTTCCATCCTCAGCTCTGGAATCAGTCATTTCTTTTAGGAGCCTTGGTTATTCTTGTTGGAGGATAGGGTTTAGAAACTAGAATCTGGGTACTAAGTATGCTCATTGGTATAGCGATGTCATTACTTCTAGGCCTTTTCTCAGGCAGAGATAGGAAATGTATGTGTACATAGGCATCCCCTTATAGACACACAGAATCTGTATTTCTGTATCTATTTATATATCTATATATTAACATCATGAATCTATCGTGATGCCTCAGATTTCAGTCTTAACATCACAGGGCTCATTTTAACTTTCGTCCTTTCATTTGTGACTCCATTTCTGATAGTGACAAGCAATCCTGGCTCCTATTACCCAGAATAGATTGGTTCTTTTTGTTTTGAGTCTGAGGGCATATAGTCAGAAAACTATATTTAAGAAGTACTCCAGTTACTTATTTTATTTCCCCCCTTTAATATGGTTATGTTATCTGTTTGAAGTACAGTTATGTTATTTGTTTCTCTTTGAATTCCATTTTAGACTTTTCCTTCACTTAGCTCTCTCCTGCCCACAACTTTGTTGACTTTATTTATTTACTTAATATGTGAAAAACTAGTTTGGTTCTTAAGGTCAGAACTATACAAAAAGATATATACAGAGAAGTGTGACTCCTTGCCCCTCACCCTCCCTGTCTTCCACCCTCTTCTTAACTCCCATACTTAACATCTTGTTCCCTGTCACCCTGTAGGTAACTATTCTCATTAGTTTTCAGTTTATCTTTCTTACATTTCTTATTGATGAGAAGATATGGATATTTTGAATGTTTTTCCCTTCTTCATAAGGTGCCATACCGTACTCTTTTTTTTGCTGTTTGCTTTTTTCACTTAACAATATAGCTTGGGAGAAAAAAAAAAACACCAATACAATGTGAAGATTATTCCTTATCAGTTCAGAGAGATTTTTCTCTTTTTCTTATAGTTTCCTATTATATTACTCCACTGTGTGGATATGTGGATATACCATGGTTTTTTTCAGCTATTCTACATTTAGAGCATATATTTTGCAATTACAAATAATGCTGTAATTAATAACTTTCTGCATATATATTTATATGTTGTTATAGATACATCTTCAGGGTAAATTTCTGGTAGTGGAATTGCTTGATCCAAAGGTAAGTGCCTATGTAATTTTGTTAGAGATTGCCCATTTTCTCTCCAAAAAAGGATAGACCAGTTTGTTTTCCCACCAATATAGGAGAGTGCCTGTTTTCACATAGCCTCACGAATAAAAAGTGTTATACTTTTTTTGTTTTTACCTTTTTTTGTGGTAGTCGAAAAGTGATATTTCAGTATATTTTTTATTTAGCTCCCCTCCTCTCATGATTTTTCATTTTATTATTTCTTTTATTATGAGTGTAATTGACCATTTTCTTAACTCGAGGGCCGTACAGATCCAGACTGCAGGCCAGAGTTAGCCTTTGGGCCATTGCTGACCCCTAGTTCTAGTCCGTTATTTTGCATTTGCTTTTTTTTTTTTTTTCCTTCTTTTTTTTCTTTTTAGGAATTCCATTTTAGTGTCTGTTCTTTTTTTTTTGCCTGTCCTTCTTTTCAGCCACTTTCTCTTTGTCCTTTTTGACTTATTTATCTCATTTTCATTCTCTTGAATGTTTTCTCCTTTTTTCAGTGTCCCTTGTTGTATTATCATTGGAGATTTTCTTCCTTAGTCATCCTGTAATTTAAAATTTATTTCTTATTTTGTCTTTTTCTTCTATTTCTTTTTTAACAATATTTCTCTTTTTATTTCTATTGTTCATCTGTTTTTAAGTTTTTATTTCCTTTTTTATTTCCTAATGCTTGTTTGAGAATATGCATTTGAGTGTGGAGTGCTACATTGCAGTTTTCTTCTGATTCATGCCTATTTCTTGGGAGTAGAGGCAGATTTTCATATACTTAGGTGTTTGCGTTTCATTTGCTGTATTTTCATCTCAGAGTTACTTTGTATGTTAGTAATTTTTTTTTTCTGATAAGAATTCCTAGTTTAAGATTGTTCTCTTCATTATAACGAAGTATGCTTTCTTTAATGGTGGCTTTTTTTTGTAGCTGGGGTTGTTTTATGATTTTTCTGGTAGGATAAAGGTTCTCTTTTGTTTCTCAGGTATCTAAATTTTGCTTTTTTGAGCTTTCCTTTATCACCTGATTTTCAAAGGGCTTCTCCCTCATTTTTTAACTTTCTTCACCAAAATTTATACTCTTTGAGCCCTGCCACCTCGACTTGCACATTCTTTTAAGTGCCTTCCATATAGGCAGTGCTGTGTTTACCTCTTTCTGAACAGGCTATCCTCATTTTGCATGGTAGTGCCATACTATAATGATAACCACACAAGCTGAAATGATACAAGGTGATTTTAATCATCAGTGGGAAAAATTATGATTGTTTTGTGACCTTTAAAATTTTTGCCAAAACATTGAAAACTCTTCCTGCCAGATATAATTGTATGATGTTTTAAATAGTAAAATCAGTATATAGTATACTATAATGTTTTAAATAGTAAAATCAGTGTATGGTATACTATAATTTAAAACATTAGAAATATTGAGAATATTGCCTTCTTCTCATTATATAAGTTATAACATGGAGTATTTTTTCTGTGTCTTGGCAAATGACCACAATCTAAGTTTCTATCAGCTTCCAGCATTGTGTGTTTTGTGTTTTCAGTGTTGTGAAATCTCTGAGAATTCCTTTTATGTGAAGTTTTTTTGCCCATAGCAGTTCCCTAGAACATCTTCATCTTTTTTTATCACGAGCTCTTCCGTTGCTTATAGATGTTTCACCTTCACTTAGTTCTTCTGACGGTATATCTAGAGTCTCAAACAGCAATATTATCAACATTCCCGTAATAGCTTTTTCTTCTATGACTCTAATTTTAAGTTAATACCCAGTGTTAATGCTTTTTATTTCTTTACTGCACTTTATCTTTGTTGGCCAAGCCCCTCTTTCTGTTATGTCTTTTAATAAAACATCATGTGGGTTTATCACTGAGAGACAAAGAGCACAACCACAGTCTGCTATCTGTGTGTGAACTGAATAACATGAGCAATGACCAATTCCTAACAGACTTTGAAAAAGGTATGATTGATCACTGATCGTGATGCACATCTGTTATTTATATAGTGATTTGCAGAGTGAAGAGCCAGCAACAGAATTTTGTACTTTTTGCAATTATGGTTAATATGCTGCTGTGGTTACTGAAGTTTGTTGTGTTATTTAGCTAAAGCATGGCAACTGAAATGTGTGCATAAGAGAAATGTGCAAAGTGAGAACTGCCTGTATTTCTCATATTTAGGGTGGATTTCCTCTTTTAGGCAATGATTTTAGATCAATCTCAGAACTACTGTTAGCTCCCCTCCTCTCATGATTTTTCATAAATCACCCTTGCTCTCTGCAAAGGTGTGTAGAGTTGCAATAGATGGCTTGCTGGGATTTGATGTTTCTTTTTCTGTAGACAGGTAATCTGAAGCTTGAGTGTGTTGTCTTCTTGGTTTGCTAAGGTTTGAGATTTCAAAGTTTTATTGTTCTTCTTGTGTTTTGATTTTGGAGTGTATGTGGGGAGATTCAAATAATGGTACCCAATAATGGCTACCATTATTCTCAATGACCCCAGACTGCCTCAGAATAGACTTGTTTCATGTTTATAATGTTCCGTCAGTATGAAATCCTTACATTTTCTCCAACTCATGTATACTTGCAATGGGAAAGGAGTAAGGTTTGGAGCTTTTATTGAGTAGAGATTGAATATGTAGATAACTTTGAGCAGTGTATTCTCAGAATGTGCCTAGTGTGTGCATTTAGTGATTTGGCTTGGTGAATAAGAAGAGAAAATCAGGTATTTGAAAATGCCTAATTCTACTTCTCCATGGGAAAAAATGCATATTTTGGAAGATAGAAAGGAGAAATAAAGTTAGAAGAGACCAAAAAAACTTAGTGCAATGGCAACTTATTTTCATTTATTATTATTATTATTTCCCTATTAAACTGAACAATGTTTTTCTTTTTCAGTCCTATGACAATGGACTGGCACAGGGAGCTGGACTTGAATCTCATGGTAAGACATCTTAAATAAGTGAACATGTAGTTTCTTTTGTTCCCTTAGACAACATCTTGGTGTCTTCAGTATGGAAAACCTCAGAAGTTTTTCTCAACCCTTGGTGCAGCATAATTTTCTTCTTTGTCACTTTCCTGATTCTCTTTTGTCACCATTTTGTCTATTTGAAGCCTCTTTGGTCAGTAATCATTCAGGTATTATTCAGGCTGGGATGTTCATATGTTTTCT
The DNA here is from genome assembly GCF_009828535.3 of Hylobates moloch. Taxonomy (NCBI): domain Eukaryota; kingdom Metazoa; phylum Chordata; class Mammalia; order Primates; family Hylobatidae; genus Hylobates; species Hylobates moloch. Next base: position 33,429,775 of record NW_026652281.1, read on the forward strand.
AGTAATCTATTCATGTTTTATCTGCATGAAAATATCTTGGGATTGTTTCTTACGCTATTGTTAGAAAACAACAGGTTTTCTTTGGCATAACTCTAAAAGGCTAGACCAAATATAGAATATTAAATATGAATGAACAAGTTCATGAAGAAATGAACATTTTTATTTACCTTCCTTAATAAAATTATTATTAGTCATAGTTGTAAAACATTTTGCTGCTTAGCTTATATTCAGTGCAAACATTAATACAGTCTTTTCTTTCATGTTTTTTTCCACTTTTGGCAGAACTAGAATAATGATGTGATAGTCACAAGTTTGTCAGCACATCAATAGCCTGAATTCTCTCAAGTTGAAATTTCCATTTGGAAATAAATAAGCTTCCATTCTTCTTTTCTAAAAAGAAAGAGGCCAGGTCATGGAGCCTCTCTAAGTGAATTTCAGTTTCTTCCTCATCACAGGAGTTTTCCATATAATTATTTGTTACCTCCATCCCTTTGCTAGCATAATGTAGCAGAAAGAACAGATCAGTGTCCTCGTCTCAGCCTTGACACCAACTGAGTTACCTTGGCTCCTTACTTAATTTCTCGGAGGGTTTCCTCATCAACAGAGTAGAAAGAATTGCATCTTTCTTTAGGATTGTTGTTAGTATTAAAAGAGATATGGGGGAAAGTGGTTGGTAAATCATAAGCCTGTATAAAAAGGTATTTCTAACAAATATTCCTTAACCCCACAGCCTTGTATATACTCTGCGATTTTGTCCTATCAAGTATTTCCTCCTCTTCTCACCTGTTCACTCCCTCCTTCAATTTAGGTAGTTGTAGAGTATGTGTCTCTAGGGGGTATATAGAACACTGTCCTGGAGTTTCCTCTGAAGCCATACTATAATTATGACACTGTAGTTTTTGTGTATGCCTGAGTCTCTATGAGATGGAGGGTGGGAGGAGCTGGCAATAACAATTATGTTACTAGTCATCACCACATGATCAAGAGGGATATAGTTATAGTTGTACAAAGAGGAAATCTCGCGGCTCTAAGAATTTCTGAGAAGACAGGATCTGGTGTTTACTATTGTAGGTGGTATTAATGTACACTCTGGCTAAGGAGTCACCTCACCTGTGAGACAGCTGATATTATTTCCAAGACATTGGGATTATATTCTCTGGAATATGAAACAGAGGGGCTGCCCAAACATGACACTGTTTAATGGGTCCTGTCAGGAAAAAAATCTTCCTGAGTTATGCAAGTCATGATTTTGAATTGGTATGACTTGAATAGGCTCTACCCATTAGGATCATCAGTGATGGGCTATATAGTTCATGCCCAAAGCGTATGTATGTCTTCTTTCTATCTGTAAGTTTGGCTTGGCAGGTTTGAGGCCTAAAGCCCTAGAGGAAGGCCTTTTAATCATAGTGTCACAGTGTATTTGTATATCTTAAATAGGTTATTATACCAGTGTATAGCCCCTTCAGCCTTTGGAACAACCAAGCAGGACCTGGGTATCTGGAGTCTCTGGTTAAGGTTGTCTCTGACCAGGAGCATCTTCCTCAGTATTACAGTATGGCCTACAAATACCAAATATTATAATTTTCTTTGTGTGCTATGAGGTTAGATAGGCTGGGAAGTGCTAGCCTAAAGGATTTTGGTTTAATTTTCTTTCCCCTTCTCATCACTACCTATACTAGCAAGTGAAACCTCTTTCTAAAAAGTGGTCCTACAATTTGGCAACCCATCAAGTCATTGTGTTCTCTCTTTTTCTTTTTTATTGTTACTGTCTTTGGAAAAGTTGTCCAAATGTACTATTCACCTTTCTTCACAAATGACTTGTTCTGTAATTCTCAGTGTAAGCCTTCAGCAACTTAGGAAGTTTGTCTTTGAAAGTCATGAGTGATCTGTATTTCAAATCCAGTATCTTTTTCTCATTCCTCATCTTATATTTATTGAAGCATTTGAGCTATTAACCTCCCCACTTCTTTCTTAAAACATCACATTCCACTTGCCCTACTTCCTCATGAATTACTTCTGGTTCCTTCACCGTCTTTGTTTCTTCCTGTCACTTCCTTACCTCAGTTCAGCTTTCTTTTCTTTGAATAGTTCTTCCTAAATCTCAAGGCTTTTGTACATGCTGTTCGTTGTACATAGAATCTTCCTCCATCATCCTCCACCCCCAGCATACACCTGGTTTTCTTTCACATCCTTCAGATCATGGTTCAAGCTCCTGATTTAAAATTGCAAACCACCCAGATACACATGCAGTATTTATAATAGAATTGGAAACCAACTACACGTACACATCCCATTCGCTAACCCCCTTTCTAGATTTATTTTTCTCCATATCACTTACTATTTTATAAGTGACCTATGTTTTATCTGTTTGTTTATTGTCTGCTTCTTCTCACTTAAACCTCATGAGAACAGAGATTTTTGCCTATGTTACACACTGATGTATCCTCTACACCTGTAACATGCTTGGCAGATAGTTGAACAAACTAACAGATGGTTCTTTATTAATTATCTCTGTGTTGATGGCACCCAAAACTGTGTTTCCCAATCTGTATTGTTACTTCTGTGCTGCATAGCCCCCTTTCCATTTGCTTGCCAAGCATCTTTCTCGATGTGACTTCAGTATCTCAAACTGTATATTTTTAAAACCATCATTCTCCTCTTCAGCCCGTTGTTGCTATTCAGAAATAATGTAGATTTATTGATTTTTTTTTTTAATTTTTTTGGCCTGGGGGAAGCCAGCAATCTGGAATTTTGAGTTTAATTTTAATCTCCTTTTCTGTTTTTGTTTTTAATTTGCCAGTTACACCAGTTGTCCTCCATAAATTAGCAACTTATAATCCCTGATCTATAGACTAAGAGGAAAATAATGTATTTATTAACCAGCGGCTGTGTGCCCACTACCATCTGATACTTTACATACAGTCTCATTGAATCCCCATATCAACCCTCTGAGAATAGACATTTTTGTTTTAGTCAGAACTCAGAGAGGTAAAACCATTATGAGTATTAAAGAATAAAGGCTGAAATACGATTTTATACACAATTGTGGAAGAAGATGGAGAAGAACCTAAAAGGGGTAGTTGGAGGGTCAGGGAAAATCACTGACAAAGCCCCCTGAAGCAGTGGCACAGGTGGACAAGTCAGGCCATACAGGGAAATCTAGAAAGCCAGACACAGTCACCTGCCAGATTGTGACTGTGGTGGATAAGTCTGTGAAGGGCTGGTGCTCCTGCATCTGTATGTAGTCCTGACGTAACCAGGGCAAGAGTAAGAAGAATTCGGATGCCAAGTATATGGGAGAATGAGGGCAAGCTGGACTGTACCAGCACTACTGCCTTTGTTGCTTACCTCCTCTAACCATAACCAGGGTAATGAGTGCTACTTGACTTCCACCTTAAAAGTCTCACACAGATTTCTCAAACTTTTGACCATACAGTGAAGTGGATCCTGGGGAACAGAATTCTAGCTTAGCCAAGTTGACACAGTACAAAACCACAATAATTATTGTTATTTCACTCAGAGAAGTCACTTGCTTAGTAGGGTTACATATCAGGTAGGTGTTATAACCCACTTTAAAACCCTGTGCTTACTCAGTAATCTCATCCTGCCTACATTTAAGTCCCTTAGTTTATTCCTCTGTAATCTGATTCCAGTCTAGCTTTGTAGACCCACATCTGAGTGACCCCTTCCATGCACTCTAGGTTGTAAGAAAACATACTCTCCAAACATTTGTACATGGCTTTTCACCTCTGGACGTTGCTAATATTCCTTTTCCTTTGCTTGAAATGCTTCCTTTCCACCTGCTTCTGCTTGTTTCTCTTTTCATAACCGTCAGAGTTTAATCGATCTTACTATACCTGTTTCCAGGGGTTCAAGTGTCACCTTCTCTATAAAACATTTCTTCATCTTTTGTCCCCCTTAGTTCTGAGCAATATTTTCCTTTTCTGTATTCCCATAATACTTCATTCATGCCATTTTTATGATACTTACCTCTGTTTATCTTTGCTGGATTGTAAGCTGGTCATATATGTCTTATTCCATATGCCCTTGTACAATGTACTATTTGATGAATTAGTTATCCTGTATTCCACTTTGCATCTCTTGCTTGGAAAGTTGAATTTGGAATGTGTACTTCTGTTAGTTTGTTATTAATTTAGTTTCTTCATGTGCGCTTCTCATTCCCCAATTTAAATATTATTTAATATATATATTTTTTAATTTAACTACTCTTCTCCAACTGTTGCTTAGCTTGGAGCCCATTTTTCATGAAAATTAAACAGACGTATTTTATCCTTTTAGGCTGTGATCATCAAATGTAGTGATTCTCTTTATCCCCATGATTCCCTTGAGATAGTACATGTTTAGTATCCCTTATCCAAAATACTTGGGTCCAGAAGTGTTTTGGATTATGGAATATTTGCATTATATTTACCAATTAAGCTTCCCTAATCTAGAAATCAGAAATTTGAAATGTTCCAATGGACATTTCCTTTGAGTATCATGCAGGCGCTCAAAAAGTTTCGGATTTGGGAGCATTTCAGATTTCAGAATTTTGGATTAGGGATACTCATCTTGTACAGTTTTAGGGTAAAATGTTCCTTTTGTTTTGGAAGAATTGAATTTTCCTGCTTTGTTAGAGATAAAACTATTCTTGCTGCCCCCACCCCCACCCCCGCCAACTCAGGATTCATAATGCAGAAGTTCAGATAAATTAATTTGGTTCCATGATTCTTTTAAAATATCTCTACTTCTTAATTATAAAGGTAAATGTTAAATCTAAATATTCAACTCCCTTGAATTTACTTCACTTGGCTGGGCATGGTGGCTCTGCCTGTAATCTCAGCACTTTGGGAGGCCGATGTGGGTGAATCACTTGAGGTCAGGAGTTCAGGACCAGCCTGGCCAACATGATGAAACCCCATCTCTGCTAAAAATACAAAAAAAAATTAGCGAAACGTGGTGGCACACACCTGTAATCCTAGCTACTCGGGAGGCAAGGCACAAGAATTGTTTGAACCCAGGAGGCGGAGGTTGCAGTGAGCCGAGATCACACCACTGCACTCCAGCCTGGGTGACAGAGCAAGACTGTCTCAAAAAAAAAAAAAAAAAAAAAAGAAAAAAAAATTTACTTCACCTTTTTAATATGGTGTTTAATTGTAAAATGATGTACTTATTTATGTGCCTATTTAGTTTTCTACTTTAGCTATATGATTGTTGACTACCATAAATTTCAGAGGACATGGGTTCCTTCTGATAACTTATTATATACAAGTACTAAGAGAATCTCTAAAACTGAGCTGGAAAACCTGTGGGAGCAAAATAAGTTATAACTGTTACACTGTTAAAATATAAGTAGATCATAACATAACAGAGCTGAAGTCAGGAACACCTCCTTTACCCTGCACTTGGAAGAATTGGGGTAGGTTAAGAGAGAGTCTCTATGGTCCCTTTCATCTGTGATGTTTTATGACTGAGGTATTCTGCATATGCTAATTCTCCATATAACTGAAGCACATCACGTAGGTGGCAAACTTCTAACCATTTCAGATGAAAATCTTTCTTGTTCTTTTATTTGTATTTGCCTTAATATTCTTACTATTATCCTTAAAGTTTTGTTCATACTGTGTCTTCAACTAAGGCATAATGAGCACAGTTTCACCTTTCCTTGGTGAATTCAAATCATTATAATAAAGAACAATTCTAGTATTGTACTTTTAATGTAATAATATAGTATTCTTGAAGTATTTTGAAGTGTGTACAGATCATTGATCTAACCCCATTTAGCCCCAAAAAGATATTCCATTTTAGTTCTTGTGCCTGTTTTTAAATAGAATTTTGTAATCTACTTATTATCAGGATGTCACTTTTCTTTTCTTCCTGTTTTTATGTCTGCCTGTAACACTCTTCTAACATACTACTACTTTTTTTTTTCTTTTTTGAGACATAGTCTCACTCTGTCGCCCAGGCTGGGGTGCAGTCAAGCGATCCTCCTACTTCCACCTTCCGAGTTGCTAGGACCACAGGTGCACACCACCATGCCTGGCCAATTTTTAAAATTTTTTTTGTAGAGACAGGGTCTCCTTATGTTGCCCAGGCTGTTCTCGAACTCCTGAGCTCAAGCAGTTCTCTCACTTTGGCCTCCCAAAGTGGTGGGATTACAGGCATCAGCCACCATGCCTAGCCTAACATACTAGTTTTTATACAGGGTTTTATAACTAGTTTTTTAGAGATTTGTGTAAAACAAGAGACTTTAGGAGCAACAGGCTTACCTGTTGGTAAATGAATGCTAAAGCATAGACTTTGTAAATGTTTCTGGCAACCCAGAGTCCACACTTACTTCTAGAGTTAGTATTTTCAAAATCCAGTAGTTTGGACAAAATAAAGAGTGTTTTTTCTTTGAGTTGTGCCAGTTTGCATTAAGTAATCCTAATAAGTAGTTTGAAGAGTAATCCTTAATTACCTCTTTTTACTTTTCAGGAGTTTGAAAGGTTACTTACTGTCTATTAGAGACTTTATATTTAATGATATAATAAAACTTGAAGTCATGGCTTGGTTATCATGAAAGAAAAATTGAAACTAGTGAGTCATTTGAAAAGGAAATAAGATTACTAGTTGCTTAATAGAAATTATTTTAAAAGGTTGTAATAATTTTTTTTAGCTTTTCTTTTGATTCACTCAAGACTAACAAAGATGTCCCAACTAATTCTGAAGATTAAATAGTTCTTAACTGACAGTAACACTTCTAATATGATAGCTACCTTGAGTTTTCTAGAGGGAATGCTCACCTTTCCTTTGCCAGAGAATACATTCAAGATTTGTAACAACAAAAGGAAAGTTAAGGCAAGAGATATTTTAGGAACAAGACATTTAAATTGCTGAAATTAATAAAAATCACTAGGTGAAGTCATAATAAATTGCAAGTATAAGTATTTTCAAATTGTTTGGAGTTGACAACAAATAGTGCCAGTAAAAAGTGTTGTTTCTTTTTTTATATGGAAAAATACTGACTTTTCATTTCCTGAGGAAAGTGCCTTTGTGAGTGTATTAGTTTTCTATCGCTGCCATAACATTTTAGCACAAATATAGGGGTGTAAAGCAACACAAATTTATTCTCTCCATTTCCGGCCAGAGCTGTACATCTGTGACTAAGTCTGAACCGAGACTTACAGTGCTAAAATCAAGATGTCAACAGCTCCTTTCGCCAACAATGTCTCCAGAGGAGAATCTGTCCCTTGACTCTTCCCAGCTTCTAGTGGCTGCTGGCATTCCTTGCCTTTGGCTACAACACTGAAATCTCTGGCACTATAGTTGCATTGCCACCTCCTCTCTGTTAGTCTAATCTCCTTCTCTCCTCTTATAATGGCACTTGTGAGTACAATTAAGGCCCACCCAGATAATACCGAATAATCTCCCCCATTTCAAGATCATTTAACTTAATCACATTTGCAAAGCGTCTTTCTCCATATAAAGTAACATTCACAGGTTCCAGGGATTAGGACTTAAATATCGGGGAGGCATTATTCAGCCTACACAGTGGGTGTGGATATGTTTTGAAGTAATGCTGTGCATCAGCTTTCATATTTCGTTTCCCTCTTTCCTACCACCCCCATCCCCCACCATTCTTTTCTTCCTTAAAATTCTTTTTTTTTTTTATACTTTAAGTTCTAGGGTACGTGTGCACAACGTGCAGGTTTGTTACATATGTATGCATGTGCCATGTTGGTGTGCTGCACCCATTAACTCGTCATTTACATTAGGTATTTCTCCTAATTCTATCCCTCCCCACTCCCCCCACCCCACACCAGGCCCTAGTGTGTGATGTTCCCCACTCTGTGTCCAGGTGTTCTCATTGTTCATTTCCCACCTATGAGTGAGAACATGGGGTGTTTGGTTTTCTGTCCTTGCGATAGTTTGCTCAGAATGGTGGTTTCCAGCCTCATCCATGTCCCTACAAAGGACATGAACTCATCCGTTTTTATGGCTGCATAGTATTCCATGGTGTGTGCATTTTCTTAATCCAGTCTATCATTGATGGATGTTTGGGTTGGTTCCAAGTCTTTGCTATTGTGAATAGTGCCACAATAAACATATGTGTGCATGTGTCTTTATAGCAGCATGATTTATAATGCTTTGGGTATATACCCAGTAATGGGATTGCTAGGTCAAATGGTATTTCTAGTTCTAGATCCTTGAAAAATTGCCACACTGTCTTCCACAATGGTTGAACTAGTAAATAACACTTTTATACTGTTGGTGGGACTGTAAACTACTTCCTTAAAATTCTTAAGCTGACTAGTTGTAATATCTGTGTATCAGCTTCTAACTTGTCTATGTTATTTGTGAAAACTTGTTTGTAGCTTAGGGTTGATGGAACCTCAATTCATAAGCAATATACTGTCTTTAAGGGACTTAAAAATCAGTCTCAGGTGATTGGGTCCTGGACAGGGAGTTACTAGTCCCAGACTTTAGTTCCAAATCTGCCGTTAACCATGTAATTTTAAACAGGTTCCTTAATCTTGTTCCAAGTCTTACTTTTTTTCATAAGTAAAATGTTTCTTATAGCTTTATATTCTCTGTTTTATCACATATTGAAGACTTGTGTTTAGTGGTTATTTTAAAATCTCATCTTTTAAATTTAAATTTTATTTCACTATTTTCTAGAATTATATAACCACTTTTTCCCCTCAAACATTTTGTACTACTTTCATAAGCATCTAATTGGAAGTTTAAAACATTGTGTGGTTTCGATTAACAGGAGGATCTACTTTTTGTGGCATTGCCTCACTATGTCTGATGGGTAAACTAGAAGAAGTTTTTTCAGAAAAAGAATTGAACAGGATAAAGAGGTGGTGTATAATGAGGCAACAAAATGGTTATCATGGAAGACCTAATAAGCCTGTAGACACCTGTTATTCTTTTTGGGTGGGAGCAACTCTAAAGGTAAGAGAAATAATAAAAAATGAGAAACTTATATTCTGTGTTCATATAAATTGTGCTAAAAAGGTTTGATCTTTGTAATGTGTATCAAATATTGTTAGGTTTAGGCTACTGGATTTTCTCTTTTGCTCCGCCAAAGCTAGTCTCTGTATGGTTTTTCCATAGAATTCAATGATCTCTTGTGCTGCTTGAAAATTTTCATTCTTAGAAAACTCAAGTAACCCAGAACTTGAGTTTTATGCCTACTTAAACCTTACATAGAACATATTAAATACTTACTTTCTTGTGGGTATAAGGTAATAAAAAACTTGGAACTGACTAGTTCATATAAATAAGGGAGCTGTCTGAAAATGACACCAGTAAAGGTTTTATGGGAAGGTATTAATCTTAAAAGGCAAACCATGGGTCATTTCTTCAAAAACCATGTAAGGACTTTTTTATTATTTATTTGTTTAAACCTTCTGAAACTCATCAATTGACATGCCAGCACATTTTTTCCCATCTCTACTACCTTTTAATATACCTAATTCCATAAGGTTATTTAGTCACTAAATACACACAAGTTTTCTCTGTCTTAAACTTTCCTTTTCGTCTTCAAGAATTGTTACTTTGTTCTGATATTCTGCCGTCTAACAGGAGTCTGTTAGAGGAGTCCATGTTTGTCTTCTCCATAATATCCTAATCTTTTCTCTTAAAATTTATGTATAAAGTTGAAAAAAATTTGGAAAAGGATGATTTAAAATGATGACAGTAGGCTCCCTGTCTCTCCTCACTTGTAGTACCATTTCTCAGGTGCATTTCAATTTTTTTTGACTGTGGGAAATTTCAAGCATATTCAAAAGTAGAGAGAAAGGTGTAATAACACCCATGTGTCCATCAACCAGTCTCAACAATTATCAACCCAAAGCTACCCTTTCTTCATCCATACTCTAATTCCCTTCAATTCACTGAATTATTTTAAAGCAGATCCCATATATCATTTTGTATATTCTCTGGAAATTTTTTAATATAATCTCTAAATGAAAATAACTTTTTAAAAAAAAAACAGAACCGTAGTGTCATTATCACATCTAAACAATTAGCCATAATTGCTTATTATCATTAAATATCCAGTGATTTCCTGTTGTATCACGTATATTTCCTATTGTATCACATCAAGAGGCATGTAATATCCAATTATCTCTCCTTTTAATCAAAGAGCTCCGGAGTTGAAAATATATGTAGCACATTATACTTACCAGTTTAAACATTTGTAAGTATACAGTTCACTAGCATTAATCCCGTTTACAATGTTGTGTAATCGTCACTACCATGCAAAACTTTTTCATTATACCCAACATAAATCCTGTATACCTTAAACAATAATTCCCTGTTCTTCTTTCCCCTCAGCCTGGTAACCTCTCCTCTACTCTCTGTCATTGTGAATTTGTCTATTCTAGGTACCTCATATAGGTGAAATCATACAATATTTGTCCTTCTGTTTCTGGCTTATTTCACTTAGCATAATGGTTTCAGGGTTTATTTATGACATGGCATATATCAAAATTTCATTTTTTAATGCCTGAATAATAATATTCCATTGTATATAAATACCACATTTTCCTTCTTCATTTATCTGTTGATGGTCACTTGCGTTGTTTTCACCTTTTGGCTATTGCAAATAATACTGCTGAAAACATGGGTGTATAAATATATGTTCAAGTCCCTGCTTTCATTTTTGAGGGGTACTGTATGTATATAGGAGTGGAATTGCTGGGTCATGTGGTAGTTCTTCATTTAACTTTTTGAGGAAATGCCAAACTTTTCCACAGCAGCTACAACATTTTATATTCCCTCTAGCAATGTATGAGAGTTCCATTTTCTCTGCATCCTCACCAACATTTGTTTTTTCTGTTTGTTTTTATGTATGTATATTAATATAATAGCCATCCTAATGGATCTGAAGTGTCATTTCATTGTGGTTTTGATTTGTTTTTTTCTAATGATATTGAGTGTCTTTTTGTGTACTTAGTGGTCATTTGTATATCTTCTTGGGAGAAATATCTATTCAAGCCCTTTGCCTATTTTTAAATCTGGTTTCTTTTGTTGTTATAAAGTTGTGGGAGTTCTTCATATATTCTGGATATGAATCCCTTCTCAGATATAAGATTTGCAAATATTTTCTCATTCCTTGAGTTGCCTTTTTACTCTGTTGATGGTGTCATTTAATGCGCAAAAGTTTTTTGATGCAGTCCAATTTTATCTAAATTTTTTTTTTATTGCTTGTGTTACTGGTGTCATGTCCATAAAATTATTGCTGAATCCACTGTCATAAAGATTTTCCCCAGTGTTTTCTTCTAATAATTTTATGGCTTTAGGCCTTAATGTTGGGCCTTTCATCAATTTTGAGTTAATTATTGTATGTGATGTAAGGTAAGATCCAACCTCATTCTTTAACATGTGGATATCTAATTTTCCTAGCACCATTTGTTGAAAAGACTGTCCTTTTCCATTAAATGGTTTTGGCACCCTTGTCAAAAGTCAGTTGACTATATATATGTGAGGTTTGTTTCTGGACTTTGTATTTTATTCCATTGTTTTATATGGCTGCCCTTGTGCCAGTACTGTACTGTTTTAATTACTGTAGCTTTGTAGTAAGTTTCAAAGTCAAGAAGTTTGAGACTTCCAACTTTTCTTTTTCAAGATTGTTTTGGCTATTTGGAGCCCCTTGCAATTTGATATGAATCCGGTAATTGACTTCCCATTTCTGCAAAAAAGTCTTTTGAAATTTTGATGGGAATTGCATTGAATCTGTAGATCACTTTGGGTAGTAGTGATATCTTGAGACTGTTGAGTGTTCCTATCCATGAGCACAGGATGCTTTTCCATTTATATAGGTGGTCTTCAATTTCTTTCAGCAGTGTTTTGTAGTTTTCAACATACAAATCTTTCACCTTTTTGTTAAGATTAAATTCTCAGTATTTAATCATTTTAGATTCTCTTGTAAATGAAATTGCTTTCTTAATTTCCTTTTGGATTGTTCATTGCTAGTCTATAGAAACTATCAACTTTTTATGGAATAGTTTTAACAGACATTAAGGATCATTGCTTAAATCAATTATGGCATTAAGAGGTTACAAAACAGTGGTATTCTTTCATTCCTTCTCAATTTATTAACTAGCATTGTTTTTTAAAGAAGAATTTTACCTTACCCTGAGATATACTTTGTGCAGAGAAGGACACATAAATACCACATTCTTTCCCTTAATAGTATTCAACAAAATGACTTGGTTCCCTACCAGCCTCTCAGCCTTTCCAATAAAATATTAGATTTTAGAGTTTGGGTTTTTTTGTTTTTTGTTTTTTTTTTTTTGAGAATCTTTGTGAACACATAGATTTTAACATTTTTTAGTCATATATGTAATATATATTAGTTATATATGACTAAAATATATATATATATATTATGCTTAAATTGTCCCATCTTTAGTCTATAGGAACCCTTTCAAGTTGACCCAAGTCTTTTTTATTTGACATCCGTAATCTTTGACAGCTTTCTGAAAGCAACCACTTTTAAACTTTTTAAAAATGTTTTAATTCTTGTGGACATTACCATAACTTTAAATCACAGACTGACTTCTTATCACCTTTAGACATTATCGATGATTACCAACTATGAGAAATTAAGATTTAGCCTCTCACTTTTCCAACAGATTGTTACCCGTTATATTTAGTTCTGAATCTTTTCCTCATCTTCTACCTTCCGATGCTATATAACGTTACCTTTATTTTTATATTGTCAAGTTAGGAAACATTCGTATTTTTGTTCAGTATTAATAATCACATCTTTCAGCCTTTGCCTATAGGTTGATTCTAAAATTTGAAAACCAGTAATCAACACTTATTATGGGATAGTGAAAATATTGTTTATTGCTAAGCCAAGTGCAGTGTTACTGTTATAGTTTTTTCATTTTTATGTAATGACCAACGTGCCACTGATGGAAAATATTCCTAACATCAAGATTCAAAAAGGTTTTTTTCTTATATTTTATTAATTAAATCAATGTAAATGAATAAATTTGTTTCTTGTTTGTAGCATAACTGTCTTATGAGTTTAGCTTTTCTTTTTGAGAAATAATGCTTCTTCATCAGTCACTAAAAGCTGTGGCTCTCTCTGGTTCATTAACATGTATTAAATTGCTTTGTATCGTCAGAAATGTCTTGAACCCTCTTACCTACTGCGCACCTCATCTTGAACTTCACAGTATTATTTATTTATTTGTATTTTACTTTTATGGGATCTTGAGAGAAAAGCCAAGTACATGTCGTAAACCATTAAAAACTATATAGTTTTTTATGTTGCAATCATTTTTGTCTTACCTTTTTCTTTCCTAATTAAAGAGCTATACTTTTTTACTATTTTCAAAACTGTCTGTAGCATCTGGTTAGTAATTTTTGTTTGCTCTTTTTTTAAAAAATATTTTTAGTTCCAATTATTACTAGTTTATAACTAATAGCTCAAGAGCTTATCATGAGTTAAAATATGGGTAGATAAAATTATGCTTTTTCAAATGACTGATTATGTTGAGTGCATTCGAGTTGTCTTTTGAATTTAGCTTAATGTGTTTCAAAGGGTTCAGTTGGCCTGGTTAAGAAGAAGGAAATAGAGGGTCGAGAAAAGGAGAGTAGATTTGAAAAGAAAATTAAAGTTAATGTGATTTACTCATTTCAAGTGCTCAAGGCCCCAGAGACTTGGTCTGAGCACTTTAGCTAAAGAAAAGCATATCTAAATGACACATATCTGAAATTTGAGCCGAAGGTTAATACGAGTTTTATGTCAGTAAATTTTTGTCATGTCATTTCAGCTTCTAAAAATCTTCCAATACACTAACTTTGAGAAAAATAGAAATTACATCTTATCAACTCAAGATCGCCTTGTAGGGGGATTTGCCAAGTGGCCAGACAGTCATCCAGGTAATTATTTTCTTTGTGAATCCAGAACAACCTTTATTTCCTGAATAGATCTTCAAGCATCTTTATCAGAAAAGGCATATGATAGAAAATATATCCACAGTTGCAGAGTTACATTAAATAATATTTTTTAAAAGGTATATTGTGTAAGCTTAGGATAAATTTAGGGTATTGGGGAGTATAAAGGAAATAGTTTATTATCAAGATGCATGGGAATAGTGTGCATTTTTTCACAAATATTTTACTTAGTAATGTTTTATTTCATTTGCAGCAATAATGTAGATGGTCTGAATGGGTCCTTTCCAAAGAAGAGAATTATTTAGCCCATCCAAAGCCATTAGGATTATTAGTCATGACTTGAGCTAAGTATAATAAATTACTCCCAATCCTGAAGGGAATCAGTTCTTACTCTTTTCAGGAGTCATTAAATAGGCCGGGTGCAGTGGCTCATGCCTGTAACCCCAACACTTTGGGAGGTTAAGGCAGGTGGATCACTTGAAGTCAGGAGTTCAAGACCAGCCTGGCCAACGTGTTGAAACCCCGACTCTACTAAAAATACAAAAATTAGCCAGGTGTGTTGATGCGTGTCTGTAGTCCCAGCTGTGCGGGAGTCTGAGGCAGGAGAGTCACTTAAACCCAGGAAGCAGAGGTTCCAGTGAGCCGAGATTGCACCACTGCCCTCCAGCCTGTGTGACAGAGCGAGACTCTTTGTCTCAAAAAAAAAAAAAAAAAAGTCATTAAATAAAATATTTCAAATCCTGAATATATGTGTTTCTCACTTCCCATACTCTTGTTCTCCAAATTTCAACAGATTCAGACAATATAAATGGCATGGCACTCAAGGCCCTCCCAAAATTTGGTTCCACTCCCACCTCTAGCATCATTCTGTAGCCTACACCTCACCCGACTTATGTTTTCACCTCTAGCAAAATGAGTCTATATACAGCTTCCCTATAAAAATCCATTTAAGTGTGTGTTAAAATAATTTCAAATACCGACACTTTTGATAAGCAAGTAGTTAAAGATTTAGTTACAAATATGAAACTAGACACAAGGAATGATTTTTTTTGCCAGTATTGCAATAGAGTCGTGGTTTTTATTATCAGCCTGGAAAGTGCCTCATCGACTCATCTTCCATCACAGAACTGCTATGGTTGGAATATGTACTTGAATCAGAATATAAATAAGGAGCTCATGAAATCATATTTTTGTATTTGAAATGAGCAGGAATGCTTCCTTGCACCCCTACTTGCCTATATTTTCCAATAAAACATGCTTCCTAGGCCTGGTGCGTTGGCTCACGCCTGTAATCCCAACAGTTTGGGAGGCTGAGGTGGGCGGATCACTTGAGGTCAGGAGTTTGAGACTAGCCTGGCCACATGGTGAAACATTGCGTCTACTGAAAATACAATAATTAGCGAGGCCTGGTGGTGGGTGCCTATAATCCCAGCTACTCGGGAGGCTGGGGCAGAAGAATTCCCTGAACCTGGGAGGCAGAGGTTGCAGTGAGCCAGGATCACACCACTGCACTCCAGCCTGGGCAACAGAGCAAGAGTACGTCTCAAAAAATAAAATAAAATAAATGGCCAGGTGCAGTGGCTCACGCCTATAATCCCAGCTTTGAGAGGCTGATGCTGGTGAATCACTTGAAGTCAGGAGTTCAAGACCAGCCTGGCCAACATGGTGAGACCCCGTCTCTACCAAAAATACAAAACTAGCCAGGCATGGTGATGCACACCTGTAGTCCCAGCTACTCAGGAGGCTGAGGCAGGAGAATTGCTTGAACCCGAGAGGTGGAGGTTGCAGTGAGCCAAGATCTCACCATTGCACTCCAGCCTGGGCGACAGAGCGAGACTCTGTCTCAATCAATCAATCAATAGTAAAACATGTCTTCTTAGAGAAAGTGTACATTGCTTTCAAAGTCATAAGCCAAAGTATGTTTTCAGAAGTTTCTCAAGCAAAATTTCCAAATAATATTTTGAAATGAGCAGGAATACTTATATTTTGAAATTTTTGATATCTCTAGTGCCTCAAAACTGAGAATTATTTTGGTCTTCATTCCGTTTTTTCAATCAGTGCAGGATACTGTTTTAACAAATAATGGGAATAGGGAAATGACAGTCTCTTAGAAAACATTTCTTCTGTAAACATACTTGAAATACATTCAGTGTTTCCATAGCTTTTTCAAAAGAAAGTTCTTGAGGCTTTTTCTGGAGAGATCAGTTGCTAACTTTAACATTTGTGTAAATATTTGGATGTACTACTTACTTTTTACAGATACATTACAATGTTTTCAGAGTATGCAATAGAAAGTATGGAAAGGCTTTGCTAAATTGAATTTATGTGTAAAGATCTGATCCCAGAAGCTTTATAATCATTTTAACAAGATTCTTTAAAATTTAGCTTATTCTTCATTCTAGTGAATTTAGTGGCACATTTGACACAAAGGGATTTTATATACATTTATGAAAGAAACTTCAAAAGAATGACCTTTTATTATGGAGTAAATATATATTTCATCATCTAAAGTGCTTTATTATGGAGTAAACATATATTTCCACATCTAAAGTGCTTGTAAGTTGCCACTTACAGATAAGGAGTTTTTTAAAAAAAACAATATGAGTCTTGAAACAATTGAGTTCTGATCTCATTGGCTGTTACAAAAATTTTTTTGAGAAAAAAATAAGTTTTATTTGTTACTTTATCCAGAGAGATTTTAGTTTTACACAGTTCTATTTTATGTTATTATGGATGTATATTTTCTGTTGTACTTTTTCCTAGAAAAGTTTCCTAGTTTCTAGAAAACAAAGCTTAATGTTGCTTTGTACCCTTTGTAGTTTTAGAATAGCTGTATGGAATGATGTAATATTACAGGTGAAATCAAATTTATTTTTTATAGTCTGAAAGTCAAAGGAAAGTGAGCCAGAAGAAACCTAAGTATTTTCTGAAAAGGCCTAAAAGGTGATCAACATGGGCCTCCATTAGTTAAATAGCATTTTCACAATGACATTGAGTAAGCACAGCTATTTGTCATTTCTGTTTTGAAAAATAAGTGATACTCTTGTAAGTAAAGCTTTTTCTGTAACTCTTTTGACAAAGTTTGACATGTTAAGATGTTTTGAACTTTTTGTTGTTGTTGTTTTGAGACAGGGTCTCATTATTTTGCCCAGGCTAGAGTGCAGTGATATAATCATGCCTCACTGCAGCCTCGACCTCCCTAGGCTCAGGTGAGCGTCCCACCTCAGCCACCTGAGTAGCTGGAACTGCAGGCGCACACCACCATATCTGGTAATTTTTGTATTTTTTGTAGAGATGGAGCTTCACCGTATTGCCCAGGCTGGGTATCGAACTCCTGTGGCTCAAGCAATATGCCCTTCTCGGCCTCCCAAAGTGCTGGGATTACAGGTGTGAGCCACCACACCCAGCCTGTTTTGAACTTTAATAGCTCTTAAGGCCATAAATGTTGGCCAATTCAAAAATAGAAAAAAATTTTGGCTGGTACAAAGCTGTCTTTTTAATGTTCCTATAACTGCAAAGCTCTGAGCTCTTCAGAAGTCTACATAAGACTCCTAGGCAGGAATGGCCATGTGATTTCACTGGCCTCTGTAATAGAAGAGGATTGCTGCCCCCTGAAAGATGGGAAACTAGTGAGCCAGTTCAGAATTGTCATGGTATGAGCACTCATATTATTTCAGCCAAATAGAATGTGAGTTTGTTTTTATCATCAGATCAGATATTTTTACAATGACTGACATTACCCTAAATAGGAGGATTAAATATGGCACAGCATTCCAGAATGGATTATTTTTGTGTAAGCTCCTTTTATTTAACACAGTGTTAGGATAGTACTGCATATGGTTTAGGAACTTTCAGAGGTAAAACGTGGAGCGAGGGGTATTGCAACTTAGATTCAGAGTTTTGTTTTTGTTTTAAAGAAAAAAAATTTAATGATATAGCATTGAAGCTACTCGTTTCCGTGTTCTCTAGTAAGCAAAAAGGGAAACTCCCCAAAGTGAGAAGTCTTACATATAACTGCTGCTTTTCCTGTCTTTTAATCACAGAGGTTATGGACAATATCAGCTTTTCAGCTGGAAACTGTTTTCCTTTGTTAATGATATTTTCGTGAATAAAATATTTTATTTTGATCATCTGGGTTTTTTTTTAAATTGGTGTTTGAGACTTTGAGAAAGCAAATATTTTTAAAACTATATTAGCATTTCTCTAAACTTACTTTTAATGGAGTGATGGGCTGGTAAATATGTGGCTAAAATATTCTGTATAATGTACAACTAAGAATGCCTGTTACGATGTTTTAAATGCCTTATTTTCAGATGCTTTGCATGCATACTTTGGGATCTGTGGCCTGTCACTAATGGAGGAAAGTGGAATTTGTAAAGTTCATCCTGCTCTGAATGTAAGCACACGGACTTCTGAACGCCTTCTAGATCTCCATCAAAGCTGGAAAACCAAGGACTCTAAACAATGCTCAGAGAATGTACATATCTCCACATGACTGATTTTAGATTGGGAGGGTGGGGGGATTTGTAGCATAACTGTAGCTCAAGTTTAAAAGCCATGTATAACCAAGTGTGCTCTTTTTTTAAAAGGTAGAGTCTTACAATCAAATCTCCTGCTGATGTCACTTTGGGATATGGTCTTGAGCCAGTAATCTTCATACTGGGTTTCAAGAAAATCTTTGTTGAAGTTTGAACCACAACTTTGTCGTGGTTCTTAAATGTTTATACCGTATTTCTAAGAAGTTGTTTGAGGCAAATTAACTGTATGTGTGTAGGTTATCTTTTTAAAAACTCTTCAGTGCAAATTGTATCTTATTATAAAATGGACACAAATTTTCAAGTTTCCACTTCATATAGCATTGATAATCTTCAGGTGAACACTTAGTGATCATTTAAAAAGCTCACTGCTGGTGGTAGAAAATTTGCTTTAGTGAATTAAGTATCTGAGATTATTCTTTGAAAACAGATGACCATAATTTTTTTTAAAGAAGAGTGAATTATTCTGTCTTATTCTTAAGTAAAGTGAGCCAATTAAACCTGTGTGGCCTATATAAATGAAATTAATAACTTCATAGTAAGAATAAATAGGTTTAACTAATATGATAATTTTCTAAAAGGAGATTGTTTGAAGACAACTATTATGTAACTGAGGGAAAAGCAACTTAACTGTATGTGATTGTGAATGAGAAAGTTTTGTGCTATGTGGGTCATTTATTTAGACATTGCTGTGGTGAATACCAGTTATGTTTGATTTTATTCTCAAATCATTAGTTGCCTTTTTTTTTTTTTTGCTTTCTAGGAAGAAAACAATCTTTTTTATCTAGAAGGAAAGATACTTTGTGTTTTCATTTTTAGCCATTTGAATTTTTTAATTTGTTGCCCCAGTGTGTTAGCTGCTCTAATTTCAAAATAATACTTTTATAATTTTTTTCAAATTAAATAAGTAAAAAAATACAAAAACAGAACCATTCAAATAGATTCAGTGGTGTAACTCTATACATGGTCATTTTTGTTCTCATATTTTCAGGTAGGTGAAAGGGAAATGCGACCATTTAGAGGGTAAGAAATAGGGTTTTGTTTTTGTTCATTGTTTTAAGTCTATGAACTAGCTAATTATAAAGGAGGTAGTATAAAAACTCTTCATTAGTAATTAATTTATCAATAACTCATATCCATTGCTTGCTCAGTGACATTCAGAACTATGAGTCTAGTACTGAAATGGGAAAATAAATCTCTTCACTAAAGGAGTTGGCTTTAAGTTAGTCTTGGTGATAATAAATGTTGAAATACAAGTATCAGTATAAAAACTGGATTACTGGTATCACTGTTTAGGCATTGTAATACTTTAAGTGTTATCTTTTTTTCTAAATCAGAGGAAAAAAATGTTGTGAAATAACAGGCCTTCCCAAGGGAAACACTATGTACTTGGAGAAATGATTCATTTATTACTGGCATGCTTAGTTTTAAACCTGAGTTTGCCAACTGTATGTTTTTTAATTAGAAATAAAATAAATCTTCTGTTGGTGGGGGAAAAAGTAAGCTTAATAACAGATGTTATCCTTCTATGGGTTATTCCAGTTGCTACTATTTAAATCCTGGCAGATTAAGACATCTGTATCTCAAACTAAATCATCTCTTAGACATTGGAAGTTGAAGTAGCATATATATAATGGCTTTAGGACTACATAAAAAGCCCAAATTGTTTTTTCTATATCACCAAGAAAGATTAGAAGGCAATAAAGGTAGTAACAGTGACTATATTCATAAATGTAAGTTAGAGAAAAATTCCAATCTGAAAGTGTTTCATAAGGCTAAATATTTTCTAACTCCTTATAATTTAATACCATAAGATTATAAATTTTAGTATGCTTCTAATTGATATACTTGTGGGAGACTTTCTTGTGAAACTTTATGGACTAATAAATATTCACATTCCACAGCAACTGAATTGATCAGAAAATAGCAGGCCAGTGTGAATTGTGGAGAAACTATTTCTAACTTTTCTAAATAGTTATTTACAAGAAAAGTATTTATCGATTAAATAAATTATAAGCAATATTTCACATATACACTTTATTCCTTAGCAGGAGTGATATAATGAGGGAAAATACGAAGTCTGAAATCTCAAAAAGCTCTATTTCCTACTCTATACTTGTCTCCTTCCCGCCCCCTAATTTTGTGGTATTTTTTTTTTAGAAGGTAGGAGGTGGAGCTTTATTTTGAGCATCTGCATACAGATGAGATTAATCAGATCATATGGCATAATTTAACCTGTTTATCATTTCAGTGTTTTTAGATTTGATCTATAATATATATGTGTTATTAGATCTTTAAATAGTTATTTATATTTAATCTAAATTCATATAGAAATCTTGCTGACAGTGGTATGTAATTTGAAAACTGTTGGACCTGATCATTTTTGAGAGACAGTTAATGAGGAGGTGCTCTGGAATCGGATGACCTGGGTTTAAATCCCAGATTTGCCAGTTCAGCAGCATGATCTTGGACCCTAATTCTGCCATGGATAAAATAAGGAAAATAGGTAAAACCTAACACACAGAGTTTAGGATTAAATGAGATAATACAGATAAAGCACTTAGGATAGTACCTGGAATACAGCAAATTTCAAATTATAGGTTCTTTATAATGACCATAAAATTATTTTTGTAGTTAAAACCTCTCTTCTACAACAGAAAGAGGTCTTAACAGTTTAACCTCAGGGAAAATGATGACAACAGTGTTGTTTTCTAATCTCCCCATAAGAATACAGAGCAACTAGGATAGCCACAGACACTATTACAATGCTAGATGACAAGGTATCTCTATGAACTTCAAAATACAACTAAGTGAGGACAAACCACTGAACCACATAGTTTCAGTATCTGTGGGAGGAAGTAGAAGGAAGGCAGCTGGTTTCTGACAGCTCTGCAAATTGGAGAACTACAACACTGCCCACAGTCTCACTACAAAGTGCAGTGGGCCAATCTAAGAACAGACACTGAAACTGGGAAGTGACTACAGAATCCCATTTGCAGATGAATGTTAAAGCAATATGATAAGGTCTGCTGATTGCATTAGAGCAGTCTGGGTTTTACACTGTGTACCTCTTGAAGCTTATGAGACAAAGCCCAGCACTGAGGACAAACTTCTAGAATTAGAATCCAAATGGGCAGGATGGGTAAAATAGGACAAAAGAAAGAAGATCTAGGTAAGTATTGGGAAGAAAGGCCAAGATACAGAGACATTATATATATATGTATTTTCATATATATATATATTCTTTTAAATCACTGTGAAAATGGGAGCTCTAAGGCTGTGAAGTCATCCTAGAGCCACTCCTCCCTCCTAAAAGTACAGAAAAACTCGTTTCAGTTAAGGGAAAAAAAGAGTAACTGAGCCAGGATTACAGTCCAACTCCAGTCAAAGTTAGTATAAGAAATAAGAGAATAAATAGATCAACATCCTCACAGACAATGAAAGCACACTGGAAGGACATGACCACAAGATAGATAAAAACCTAATATTTGCCAAAAAATAAAATGCAAATATGACAGGAAATTTATAGCAATTAGTACAATTATCAGTAAAAGTAGGAAAAGGTGAAAATTAACCAAGTACCAAACACTTGGAGTAAAAAGCAAAATAAAGCAGAAGGAAGGAATTAATAAAAGCAAAAAATAATTACTAGTAGAAAACCAAAACAATAGAGGCAATAATAAATCCAAGTTGGTGATGGGTAGTGCAGGGAGTTGAGAGAGATAAACTACCAGCTAATCTACTTAAGAAAAAAAGGAGGAAGCACAAATACAAAAATTTAAATGACAAGGGGGAAATAGTAAAACAGGAAATTTGTTTAAATTGACTATTTTGAGCAATTTTACACAATAAATTAAAAAACTATTTTGAGAAAAATGCAAATTGCCAAAATTTACTCTAGGTAGACAAAGTCACAACAAACCAATTACCATAGAAGAAACAAATAGTTAAAAGTACCCCTTACCAAATGAAGCATCAAGCCCAGATTGTTTCAAGGGGATTTCTACCAAACCTTTTAAGATTGAATAATCCCGTTCTTGCTTAAACAATTCCAGACACTAGGAAGAGAATCTTGAACCTCAAAGTGCCAAAAAAAAAAAAAAAAGGAAAGAAAAACTGCTAAATTCATTGTATAAAGTGAATGTAATAGCATTGATTCAAAAACCTGACAAAGATTGTACCAAAAAAAATTATAGAGCAATCTCATGAATATTAATAAAGTTTTAACGATAACATTAGCAAACAATCCAACAGCACTTTCAAAAGGTAATTATGACTAAGTTGGGTTTATTGTAAGAATGCAAGAGTAATTCAATACTAGATAATCTGTTAATATTCATATTAAGAGTTAAAAAATTTCTTCGTCTTTGCAGAAAAGACATGATAGAATCGAGCACTCACTTGTGTTAAATATAACAAGTAGAAATTGATGAATAATCCATTAACATTGTACCTCTACCTAAAAGCCAGCATCTTAAATTTCAAAGCAAAAGAGACTTTCCAGCTGAAGTGAGGAACAAGACATGCCCACTAACTCCTCTGCTAAACAATGTGTTGAGAGTTATAGCCAATAAAGTTAGACAGAATAAAGACGTGAATTGGAAAGGAAGAGGTAAAACTATTTGCAGATATGAATATGTATCTAGAAAGCCCAAAGGAACTTGTTGAAAAACTAAACAATAAAAGAACTTAGTAAAGTAGCTATTAAATACAATTTACATACAAATATCAGTAGGCTTCACCAGACACAAGTGCATACTTTGATTCCATTTCGGTGAAGTTCAAAACAGACAGCATTTATGTATGGTGTCAGAAATCAGCACCCCCTTTCAGTCACTACCTCTCTTCCCAAAGGTAAGCACTATCAAAATCACCATCAATTAGTTTTGTCTGTTTTTGAATTTTGTATGAGTGGAACCATATAGTATACATTATTTTTCAACTGGCTTTAACTCAGTAGGACTGAAAGAGGGTACAAAGGAGACTTCTGTGGTGCTGGTAGTGTTCTGTTTCATGATCTAGGTGCTGGTTACGTAGGTGCATTCACCTTATGAATATTTATCAAGCTGTATATGATTTGTGCACTTTATGTATAATTATAGCTCAATAAAAGTGTTTACTAAAAAGAGTAACAAGACTATATATATACATGTATATGCAAACCTAAACTAGTTAGAAGATACTTGAAGAGAAGACCACCTTTGTGATAGCGAAAGTAAAAAGAAAGCTTAATGTGTAAATTTAAGACACATCTAAAATCTGTATGAGGAAAACTAAAAAAAACTCTTGAGAGACAAAAATGTAGATTCCACCAAATGAAAAGATACATGATATTCTTAGATAGAAAGACAATATCAAAACATGTCTTTCCCCACTTAGGTTGATTTATAAATTCAATGCCATTCCAATAAAAATTATATTGTCATTTGAGAGAACATACTAGAATAACCATGGAAACTGAAAAGAATTAGAGGGGACCAGCCATATCTGACACTAAAAGATACTCTAAATCCTCCATGGCAGAAGCTATCAGAATTTTTTTAATGTGCATACTTTTTGGCCCAGATACTCTGTATCTATAGATTTAGCATAAAGAAACATGCAAATAGGCAATGATACATTTTCAAGGATCTCACAGCCACATTTTTGTAATTGTGAAAAATAAGACGCTGATTATGATACATTTATGTAACTCAATACTATGCAACTGTTAAAGTATGGATATTGGAAGGCATTGGTAATGTTGAATAAATGAAGAAAAGTTTTGTACTGGCGCATAAATAGGAAGTCCAATGGAACAGAACAGGAATTCCAGAAATAGACTCAGTGGCATTTAGAATACAGTAAAGGCAGCATCTCAAGTTAGTGAGAAAATGAACTTTTAAGTAAGTGCTATTGAGATTACTGGTGCTTAATTATTCAGATATTTACATTTAAAAAAATATATAGCTTATTTCACTTTGAACCTTTTATTTTTAAAATGGACATTTAGTTTTATAATTTAAAGAAAAAGTGATAGTTCTCTCCCCATCCCAGCCTATACTATACCCACAGCCTATATTCCTGGAGGTAAACACCACTGTTGCATACATCTTTCAGACCTTTAATCTCTGTATATAGAGAGATAAAAATAGAGAATATTCTTTAAATATCTGTACTTTTAAGTATTACTCATCCCAATACAATATATACTTACACAAATAGATACACGTATGTATACTATACATAAAGATCTGAGGTACTAAATATTCCGTGGTATTTTTTTCATTCAACAATATATTATGAATGCCTTTCAATAGCCATACTTTAATAGTTGCGTAGTGTCACATTGCATAAATGTGTTAGGTCAGTGTAAAAGTAATTGCACTTTTTACCATTTTAATGGCAAATGAGACACTGATTATATTTAATCAGTGCCTTATTTTTCACAGCTACAAAAATATTGCCATGAGATCCTTGAAAATGTATAATTGCCCATTTGCATGTCTCTTTAAATTTATAGATAAGGAATTACTGGGGCAAAAAGTGTGCACAATTTAAATTTGATGTTTTTGTTTTTGCCAAACTGCTTTTTAAGAAGGTTGTACTAATGCACACTTTTATCTTGACGCTAAGATTTTAAATATGATCAGAAAATGGGTTTCTGATAGTAAAACTGTCTACTTGTAATAATTGTGGTATTAGAAAAGAGCTTTGTGGCTTCCTTCCTCAAACTCATTTACAAATTATAAATCTGAGTTCCAAATATGAATTAACTCACACAAGATCTTTAACAATTAGTAGCAGTACTGTAACTAGAGTGCATGTTTTCTGTCTCCAGAAATAACATTCTTTTTATGCCACATTTTTTTAACTGAGGTGATCATTCTCCACCCTCTTCTTTCCATGTTTTTCCATGTTTGTTCTAACTTTTCATTTAATACCTTGAGGCTCTAACTAAATTAAGCGTGGCCCTTAAAAGTGTGTGTGGGATTCCCTGAACCAACTGGTAATGCACTACTAGCATATAAGGTGTCTTCATTAAAGCAGTTGGTGATTGGTACATGGGAACTCACTCATGTATGTTTGCATCTACTTATGAGTCAAAAAGTTTTCTTAAAGTATGGGTGGGATCATGAAAGACATATAATTCACTGGAGAAATTGTGAAAAAGTAAAAGATCATGAATTTAGGCTCGAAGCCAATTTCCCTCTCATTTAATCCTACTTGAGCAAGTCAAGGAGTTTGGTAGAGCTTTATGAAATCTCTAAAGATGGAAGGAAAACAATCACTAAAATCGATTTGATAAAGTGCAACTAAGTAGTATGGTAGTCTGTTAATGGATTTTCATCTTGTCATTTAAGTTTCAGCAATTGAGTACCACACTAGAACACCCACAAATGAGATTCTGTTACAGAGTATCTTTTTTCTACTACAGAACATACTATAGACAATTATTCAGTGGTTAGCGTGTAGAAATAATCAGAAGATGCTTTTCACTTTTATGACTTGATGCATTTTAATATTTATCATATTAAGAGAAACTTAGGTTACTTACAACTCATAAACGTTGCCATGAACATCATTCATTTATTCACTTATTTATTTTTATGGTGTTCCTAGAAAGAAATTCCTGGACTAAAGGATTTATGCTTTAAAAATATTGGTAGTTACTGCCAAGAATTGCCATCCAGAAACAGTGTAGCCATTCATAAACTCAACAAGAAGGTAGGAGAGTGCCTGTTTCCTCATATCCTTTGTGATACTGGATTTTATCAAGCTTAAAGTTTTTTCATTCTAGGTGGGTGAAAATGGTATTCCGTTTTTGATAATGTGTGGAAATCAGGTTCTAATAAGTTTGGGGGGAGGTTAATTCTTTATATGTGCTGTATGAATTAATGCCAACTGTATGCCTGTGAGAGTGAAATCAGAATAATGTCTCTCCACTAAAGCAGGACTTAGACCACTAGTTTTCCAAATGTGGTCTACAGATGGAAACGTCAGCATCACCTGGTACTCGTTAGAAAGTGCAGATTCTCTGGCAGTACCTTAGACCCCTGAATTAGAAACTTTGGGGATAGGGTTAGACATTTGTGTTTTAAACAAGCCCTCCAAGTGGTTTCAATGCACACTCAAAGTTGAGAACCAATCACTGATAGAGAAAAAGCAGGTTGGGTAGAAACAGTTGATTATTTGCAAATTATTTTAAAAAGAAAGGATTCTTAACAGTAAGCTCTGTATAATTCAACAATGTGATCTTTACTCCTACCCCCAAAAAACTAATATGGTTTTAGTGTGTGGTAGCAGGATCGAAAACATAATAAATACTCAGATATGCAAAGAAAATATAACATTTGTTTTCTCAAATGGATTTCATTTTTCATTTACCCATATCTTTGGCTATTAAGGGATGGGGGGAGGCTAAGGAAAAGGGCCATTTGAATGTGTTCGCTAACAATCTCAGTCTCTTCCGATTTCAACAGTGTCTTTTTTTCCTGCTCCTTGCTGTCTGGGTATATATGAGTATTTTTGGGGCATGGGAGGGTCTCTGTTGCACAGTGCTGCTTTGGTCTGGTCCCTGGACTGGTGCCTACTGAGGTGTCTGCTGCTAGTGTGGCCTTTTGAGGTGGGTTACTATTTACCTCTGATTTCAATTCTATGGCCTCTTCACTCCAGTCCCAGGCCTCTTTCTATTCAACGGATCTTAGTGACTCCATCTCAGTATCCTCTGCTCTCCCCCACTTCCCCTCCCCATGCGCATTTACTATCTGGCAAATGCAGAAACTCTTAGATCTTGTTTATGCTCGAACACTGTCTCCTCTTCCTATAGCTACCTCCCTTCCCACTTTAATGCTACCTGGACACCCTGGATATATAAGCCAAAAGTCTGATTCTTTTAGGACCGCACACAGCATTTTCTAGGCTATGCCTGGAGAAGCAGGTCACAAGGCCACCCCACATTACCACGTCTAAATTCTAATTTTTAAGTTACAAATAAAACTAGCAAATTCGTATGTTCTCTATTTTTAGGTTGGCAAATATATCTTCATAATGACAATTGAAAAAATAGCAAATCATATCAAATAACTGGGAATAGCACAAATTCAAAATTAACTGCATTTTCCACTCTAGGCCATGATTTGGCAGTGGCTGCTGCTGGGCTGGAGCAGAGTAGACAAAGGGAAGAGATTTCTCCCTGGCTTGTTGACTTGCCAGCCCTGGCTCCCTATAGTCACTGGGCATATCCACAAGATAAACATGCTTCCTCTTACAGAGGGAGCAGTGGTGTGGTCCCTTCTCTCCTGCTTAGTTTTCTCTGCCCACTTGCACCCTCTCCATCTGAGCACAGGCTCTTTATACTCCACCCAGCCCGAGTCAGGCAATCTTCACTCACAATATGTGCCCAGCCTCCAGCCCCCACCAACATCACCCTTTCAGGTGCTTTAAAGGAACCGGAAGTTAGAAGGCCAGGTTCCCATTTAGAAATCTTGGCCTTATAAAGTTCCCAGCCCACTGCTGGCTCTTGTACTCCCATCCCAGAACCCCTTCCATGCTTTGAGAGCTCCCTTACATTGGTGAAGGAATCCTAACCCCTTTGTCTGAGCTCCATATTACCTCCAGCTCCCCCAAACTGCTCCTTCATCATACCTTGGACCTAGGGGTCCACATACTTTGGCAGCCTAATCAAAAATGACCCAGGGAGGAAGCCCATGCAGGTTCTGTAAGTGGACTGAGATAGGGAATTCCAGGATCTCTGGTACGTGGGGCAGAGTCTAGAAAGGGGTCCCACTGATTCCTTACCTTATGGAGAGAAGCACCAGAGTGGCATCCTCAAGTGCAGTAGACCCTCTTGCCCAGATCTAAGGGCAGCACTGGCAGGCCGCCAGCCTCTATGTTCTTCGTTTCCTTCATGGCTGTCTAGACCTTGTTACTTCCACACGTATCCTCTCCTCTTCCCATCGTTCATCCTTCCCACACTTTCCAGGGGTGGGAGTAGGAGGATTTCCACTCTTCCTTTTTCTCTATTTCCTGAGTTCTCTCTACTACTGATTTTCATTTTAGTTGGAGTTTAAGAAACTTAAAAAATCCTTTCTCAAGTGACAAAGTCTGACTATGATTCTTGTTTTGCTGCAAACTCAGAAGCTGCATATTGCCTCACTTTATCCTTGCTGTAATATTCTAAACCTCTCAAGGTAAATGAATGCCTCTCATGGAATGGGAAATGCAGAGGTAAAATGCACATTCGAATTTTTCAAATTTAGTATCCCTGCCAAATTAATAGAAGTAGGGTAGCTAAAATGAAGAGGGTTATGATACCCACTGTCCTCTGTACTGTCCGGGTACCACAGTAGGTTCAAGGTGCCACACATTAAAAAGGTCAGAGAAGATCAGGATTTCCAGGAGGGCAAGGAGAAATGGGCCATATTTTTCACATTCAAATATATAATGGCCTGTTCTCTGCAAGAAGGTTTACATTCAGTGGCAACTTTAGAATTCCTGTTTGGGAGGGGCTTAGGGGCGGCCATCAGTAAGAAAGTGAGGCTTAGAGGGCTTGCCATGAAGGTGATTTGCATATAACTGTACTTCTTATTTATTGTGCATTTGAGATGGCTTTTGAGAGAGCAGGTGAGGATTACAGGTTAATCTTAATTATACATCCTTCCATGGCCACACTTTGGCTTCATCAGTAACTGGACTTCTCAAAATGTTTAGCATGCACAACTAATAGTATTTGTTGAATAAAGGAATTAATAAATGAACTCATATTTAAGAACTATAAAGAACTTTGCAACATTAGAGCTTCATGAGGCCGGAATGGGTAGCCACAGCAAGTTCTCCATTGCTACTGCTGCTGCTGGAGAAGGTGAGGCTCATTCTGGAAATCAGGAAAAGAGCACGAAGACGGCAGGCTTGACTCACTTTCAGAAGGCATTTGGTTTTGGCAGGGCAATGTTACACACACACACACACACACACACACACACACACACACACACTATACAGCATCAACTCATTTCTCTAAAAAAAAAAATTATATTGCTCGTTTTAAAGAAACTGCATCTGCAGAGAAAACAAATCATCCTAATGATAAGGGAAAGTTTCCTTTTTCAAAAGGTCTCAGTTCATAAATGGAGAAGCAATAATCGGGTTAGAAAATAACTATCTCGCAAATGCTAATAGATTTTTAGGCTACAACAATCAATGGATACTGAAACCATCAGGAGAAAGGTTGTTGGAGAACTTAAAAGTGGAAGGCTCAAGCTGCCACCACCTGAATCCACTGATCAATCCTGCCATCTCTTAAAAGTGACTCAAGACATTGCATGCCTCCTGCTATAATGCAATGTGAGGTACACAGGTCATCTATAAAATATCCTTATCAAAAAAGTTGAGACTGAATCTAGTCAGTCTGATAGATCTAACATCTAGATCAGGGATGTCCAATCTTTGGCTTGCCAGGGCCTCATTGGAAGAACTGTCTTGGCCCACACATAGAATATACCGATACTAATCATAGCTGATGACCTAGAAAAAAAAACCCAGTGTTTTAAGAAAGTTTATGAATTTGTGTTGAGCCACATTCAAAGCCATCCTGGGCTGCATGCAGCTCGCAGGATGTGGGTTTGACAAGTTTGGTCTAGATTTAGTAAGTGAAATGGGATCAAGTAAAATGACACCATGAGGAAGCAATCAGGCATATCCTAAAGGCAGACCTGCTAAAGACAAGTCTGGTTTCTTCAATGACTTAATCACAAAGAAATGGAGGGGAGTAAGGTAGACTGTTCTAAAAATAAAAGAGACACAGCAATCAAATACAACATGTTGACTTTGGGTCTTAATTTGAACCAACTTCTGAAACACTTTTGAGATAATTAAGAAAATGTAAATATGACCTAGCTATTAGGTATTAAAGAATTGTTTTTAATTGTTAGCTGTTATAGTCATTTCTATTATATAAGAAAATTTTCTCATATTTTTAGAAACAATCAGAATTTGGACTGGCATGATGTCATAGCTTTACTTCAAAGACTGTAGTGGAACTTCTACTTCCAACCAAGATGAAGTGGCAGGACTGGATTTTCCTCCCTTGTAAAAAAAAACAAAAAAGTTAAAACCTGGATTAAATACATAAACCAATGGTTATCAAGACATTGAACATAAGGAAATGGAAAGTGATCCCTGAGAGACAGAGAAAAAATGAGGTAAGCCCTATTATTGCCCTCGTTTACTGCCTAGAGATTTTCTAGGCCATAATACAAGGCTAAGAACCCCAGATGGAGAAGGTGACGCTAAGGGTTCTGGGAATCCAAAGTGGCTAGTGTTCACAAGGCAAAGTGTCAGGAGAAAGCTGCACAGAGAGCATATATGGATATCTGCAAGGAATCCTTTTTGAGAATTCAGTGTGTGGGGGAAGAAGACTACCCAAGACCAGAGAGAAAAGGAACATTACCTACAGCTTACCCAGGTCTAGAAATAGTTTCTTTTCCAACCAGACTGACTGGAAAACTTCCAAACTCAGGGAATTGAGTAGAACACTCCAAATGATCTTGACTCAGTGGTGGTAATAATTAGCTATTGACTAAATGCTACTCTAGTTCCACCCAATAAACCTCAGAAATAAGCCACCAAACACCCAAGCTGTTTTCAAGCAATTTAACTGCATCCCAGAACGAAGCTCAAGAATAGCTGTAGGAATACAAAAATATCCAGTATTCAACAAGGTAAAACAGTTTCTGGCATTCAGTCAAAAATTATCAGACATACAAAGTAGAAAAATATGACCCCAAATGAGGAGGGAAATCAATCAATAGAAACTGACCCAGAAATGACACAGATGTTAGTACTAGAAGACAAGGACATAAACATAGTCATTTTTCTATATTCCATATGTTTTAAAAGCTGGAAGAAAGATTGAACGTGTTAAGTGGAAACATGGAAAATATGAAAAAGACCCAAATCAGTCTTCTAGATGTGAAAACTATTGTGTCTGAGATTTTTAAAATACACTGATGTTATTTTCAGGATATTAGATATTGCAGAAGAAAGGGTTAGAGGAACTAAAGGCATAACAATAGAAATTATGTAAAATGAAATGGAGAGAAAAAATATTTTTTAAAAAGTGAAAACATCAGTGAGCTACAGAACAACTTCAAGCAGCCTAGTGTACATGTAATTGGAGTTTCAAAAGAATATTCGAAATGGCTAAAATATTCCCAAATTTTATTAAAAAGTATAAGTGCACAGATCCAAGAATCCTACAGACTCCAAGCACAAGAAACAAATTGCACAAATCCAGTAATAAAGAGAAAATTTTAAAAACAGCCAGAGGAAAAATACCTTATGTATAGAACAAAGTATGACAGATTTCTCATCAGAAACAATGCAAGTGAGAAAACAGTGGTAGAGTATCTTTAAAGTACTAAAATAAACTGTTAGCTGAGAGTTCTATACCCAGTGAAGATGTCTTTTTAACTGACTACAGAATGAGAGAGAAGAAAAAAGAGATTGATATAACAAGTATGGCAAAATATTGTTAATAGTTCTATCTGTGATCTGCATGAATGGGCAACCATTATACTATTGTATCTGTTTGAAAACTCTGATAACTGCAAAGTTTTGAAAATATTAATTTGATTGTATTAGAATCCAGGCTCTCATCAGTCTCAGTTTTACCACTTTCTTGGGTTTTACGCAGGGCTGCCTCTCACACTTCTGTTAAGTGGCTGGCCACTGAAGGCATGTAAGTTTATGTAACAGCTAAAATTTTGAACTGATTATTTCTGAACATCTATCTGCATAATGAAAGGTTAGTTTCATTAGAATCACCTAGTAAATTTATAAAACATACAGATTCCAAGGCCTCACCTCTGAAGCTTTTTATTCAGAAGGCTATGGTGGAGATAGAAATTTTTTTTTTAAGTTCTACAGGTAATAGTGGTAAGAAGCCAAGTTTAGGAATCACTATATTAAAGAATTCATAAAGCCCTTTCTAGCATGGAGAGTCCATGATCTTAAGGTGACTTCAGGCTGGTAATTATTGTACTGTGTGTATTATGCATCTTAAATAGCGGTTTGAAGCAGTGTCTTTAGGACGCAGTTAAGTTTCTGTCAAAAGTATTTTTTCCTAGGAGGTTCATCAGTAATAGGAAGCCTGAAGATTAAAAAAAAAAAAAAAAAAAAAGTAAAGACCAGCAGCTCTTGACTGTCTACTTCAGGCCTAGCTAACTAGACTACTATGTTCAATACTGGAGAAGGAAGATATTTTTATTGAAAACAATTATGAAGTGGGGTTGGTTCAATGTTAGTTATATTGAAAACACTGATTGATTGATTGATTGATTGATTGATTGATTGAGACAGGGTCTTGCTCTGTTGCCCAGGCTGGAGTGCAATGGTGCAATCTCATCTCACTTCAACTTTGACCTCAGGGTCAAGTGATCTTCTCACCTCAGCTTCTTGAGCTGGGACCACAGGCACATGCCACAACACTGACTAATTTTTTGCATTTTTTGTAGAGACAGGGTTTTGCCATGTTGCCCAGGCTGGTCTCAAACTCCTGGGCTCAAGTGATTCACCCACCTCATCTTCCCAAAGTGCTTGGATTACAGGCATGAGCTACCATGACCAGCCAAACGTTTATATTTTATCTCTACCTTCCTTATAGATGAAACCTTAAAAAGTAATTTCTAAATGGGAGGATTATAGTATATAAGTAGAAAAATGAGTTTCAGGAAGCACTGCTTTTAAGTCTTTTCAAACAACTTTGGATGTGAGGTACCATTGAATTCATCCTGCTCTTTGTTGCCTGTATACCTTTGTGTTTTTTGTTATTTGTTTTTGCTTTTTAAACTGTATTTTTGTTTTATAGGTCCTGTGTGACTTATGCTTTAAAGAGGTTCTGTTTTGATGTGTTTGCAGGATTTGTTTCAAGATTTAGAGCTCCTTTTTGCAGTTCTTTTAGTGGTGGCTTGGTAGTGGCAAATTCTCTCAGCATTTGTTTGTCTAAAAAAGACTGTATCTTTCCATCATATATGACGTTTAGTTTAGTTCGCTGGATACAAAATTCTTGGCTGATAATTGTTATGTTCGAGGAGGCTGAAGATAGGGCCCCAATCCCTTCTAGCTTGCAGGGTTTCTGCTGAGAAATCTGCTATTAATCTGATAGGTTTTCCTCTGTAGGTTACCTGATACTTTTGTCTCATAGCTCTTAAGATTCTTTCCTTCATCTTAACTTTAGATAACTTGATGACAACATGCCTAGGCAATGATCTTTTGCAGTGAATTTCCCAGGTCTTCTTTGTGCTGCTTGTATTTGGATGTCTAGGTCTCTAGCAAGGCTGGGGAAGTTTTCCTCAATTATTCCCCCAAATATGTTTTCCCACATTTTAGATTTCTCTTCTTCCTCAGGAACACCAATTATTCTTAGGTTTAGTCATTTAACATAATCCCAGACTTCTTGGGAGCCTTGTTCATATTTTCTTATTCTTTTCTTCTGTGTCTTTGTTGGATTGGGTTAATTCTAAGATCTTGTCTTCAAGCTCTGAATTTCTTTCTTCTTCTTTTTCAATTCTATTGCTGAGACTTTTTAGAGCATTTTGCATTTTTATGTGTGTCCAGCGTTTCCTAAAGTTTTTATTACATTTTTCTTTATGCTAAGTATTTCCTTGAACATTTCTTCCTTCACTTCTTGTATCGTTTTTTGGATTTCCTTGCATTGGGCTTTGCCTTTCTCTCATGACTCCCTGATTAGCTTAATAACTAACCTCCTGAATTCTTTTTCAGGTAAATTTTTGGTTTGGAGCCATTGCTGATGAGCTAGTGTGATTTGGGGGGGATATTAAAAAGCATTGTTTTGCCATATTACCAGAGTTGGTTTTCTGGTTCCTTCTAATTTTGATAGGCTCTGTCAGAGGGAAAGTCTAGAACTGAAGGCTGTTCAGATTCTTTTGTCCCATGGGGTGTTCCCTTGATGTAGTACTCTTCCCCTTTTCCTATGGATGCAGCTTCCTGTGAGCTGAGCTGCAGTGATTGTTATCTCTCTTCTGAGTCTAGCCATGCAGCAAGTCTACCCGGCTCCGGGCTGGTACTTCAGGTTGTCTTCACAGAGTCCTGCGATGTGAACCGTGTAGAGGTCTCTCAGCCATGGATTCCAGCACAGTATTTCGATGTCTCCTGGGTCCTGCAGGAGCAGTCCACTTTCTTCAGATGTTTTGTGGGTCTCTCTGGATTGCTGGTTTGTTCTTGCAGTCGTTCTGGAGCAAAATTCACGATGAGAGCCTCTGCATGCTGCTCTGAGTTGGAGATGCAATTTAGTCCTACCTCCTGTGTGCCATCTATTTTCACTGCAATTTATTAAGATGAAATTTTATGTAAGCCATAGGAGATTGCAAACTGGGTTATGACTGTTGAATGTTTAATACTCAGTATTTGTGGAAGATAATGCTTCTATGCTTATAAATTTATAATAGCATAATGGAAGTTATCCATTAAATGTTGCTAGTCTATACAACATGTATCTGGAATGTGCTTTCCTTCAGCATTGTATGATACTATAGTTGGGGGGAGAGAGAAGGTGGAGAGAGGGGCATCAATGAACATGCTTGACTGCATTAAAAACAAATGTTTTTCCCTCCAATTCTTTTCGTTTTGTAATGCTGCATCTCATTTTATGTTTCACCATTGTCTGAAGAGAGGGCAAAAATCATCAATTGAGAAAACAATTGAAAAAAATTCTTGCGGGGAATTTTTTTATTTCAAAATTTGGTTTCCTTACTAACAAACTTTAGGTAATTTAGTTTAAACTGGGCTTAAACTGCAGGAGACCTAAAGGCATTAATCTTTTCTCCTTAAACACCGTACAAAAAGAGTTTCAATACTAGATGACCCAGACCTGCAAGACTTTACTACATGGCGTATACCCAAACCTGCAAGTATTATACTTTTCAGTCATTGAGACAGTTCTTTCTTTTGTATTTTTAAGCGATCATATTAGAAAAAAATTTAAAACAGAATAAAAGAAGTACTATTGCCCAAAAGATCTCGCAGAGCTGACCCTTCTCCCATTCCCAACTTCTCTCCAGAGGCAACACCTGTGAACAGTTTCTTTTCTAGAAATTGACCTGCAGGTACAATCTCATATGTGTGACTATGTTCCTACACACATACTTATATACAATGTTAACCTAAAGAACAACTGACTCCACAGAAATTCACATTTCTTT
Organism: Hylobates moloch; assembly: GCF_009828535.3. Taxonomy (NCBI): domain Eukaryota; kingdom Metazoa; phylum Chordata; class Mammalia; order Primates; family Hylobatidae; genus Hylobates; species Hylobates moloch. The sequence continues at coordinate 33,465,416 of NW_026652281.1, forward strand.
CATTTGATACAGTCTGACATTTTCCTATTCCAAATATCTACTATAGGTTATTAGGAAAAGTGACCAAGTTAATAATTGTTGTCACAGTTTGAAAAAGGGCTAAGGAGTGACTTGGCAAAATTACTGATAATCTCATAAAAATAATTAAGCAATAATAACTGAAAGGTCATAGAACAAGAGTTTTATGTTTTAATTCTACTCCTCGTTTGTTGCCACTGCATGACAGAATCTTTGGACTTTGAGCCTTGGCAGAGTTGGACTGCTGCAGAAACCACCACAGTCTGGCATGAATTAAGTCCCACTGCAGAGGTGAACTGGAGCCAAGATTTCAATCTCCAAATGATTACTGCCGGGAGAAAAAGGCCCTGGGCCATGCTGACAATGAATATCAGCTGCTTTGGGTAACTGGGACTGTTCGAACTCCTCTCCCCACAGCCAAAAAAGCCAAATTGTGGTTCTTATAGTACTGACTAGATTATTTGTGCTACCTTGTTTCCCCACTGTCTTTACATCATAGAACATGTAGAAAAAAATTATTGCATTTGTAGGGCACCCGCAGTAAACCCAGGAGGTAACTTATAGGCAGAATTCACCATCCTGGAAGCTCTAGTTGAATCATGTCCCAGTTCCTCTCAAGGGCTGAAGGTATGTCTTAGTACATAGAATTCATTCCATGTAATAGAATTTGTAATTTGTAAATATTTGCTACTTAACACATGGTCTGTAGACCAACTTTATTGTAGCAGCACATCATCTGGGGCATTTTTGAAAAGCTGACGCTCAGGCCCCACCTGAGACCTATCTATGCTACCCAGGCTGGAGTGCAGTGGCTGTTCACAGGCATGATCATAGTGTAATAGGGCCTTGAACTCCTGGGCTCAAGCACTCCTCCTGCCTCAGCCTCCTGAGTAGCTGGGACTACAGGAGCAAGCCACTGTGCCCAGCTAGCATCTATATTTTAACAAGGTCCCCAAATGAGTCCTATGAGCATTAAAATTTAAGAAGTGTTGGTCTACAGGGTAATGTCTACCTCCGTGGCATGCTTTAAAAGGCCTTGGAGATCTACTCCCTACCTACTCTTCCAGCCTCGTCTTTGGTAACTGCCTGTCTCCAACCCAATGATAGTAAAGCATCTAACACCTGAGGGCACTGTACTCTCTACCCTCGTGCCTTTACACAGGTGGTTCTTAGCCTAGAATTAATTCTGTTTACCTGCCCTTTTGAACTCTTGCTTATCGTTCAACTCTCAATTTAAAAGTCAAGCTTCACCTGCCCCAGCAGATCTAGGCAGAAGGAGCGACCAGCCTATTATAAAGCCTTGCTTCGTCTTGCTTCCTAGTTCTGACTATGTGCTTTTATTACGGTACTTACCACATTGTACCATAATTCTGTTTATTCTCTATTTTCCCAAGCAGTCTCTGAGCTCTTGGTGTCAGCATCTTTGATTTACTCAGTTTTTAGTTTTAGGAGGTAAACACAGTACATGATAGGTAGGCAATTCATGCTTATCGGAGAAATCAGGTAATCTTGTTGGCCATTTCTGCTGGAAAATTACTTCCTCTTAAAAAGAATAATGTATATAATATTTATAAGTCCTTTCAAAATAATTGTTTGTAGTCCTCTGATTTGTGGCCAGTTTCACAAAATGCCAGAGAGCATATAAATCCATTTCTTATCACTCAGACCAGATATAAAATCAAGGTCCATCTTTTGAAGGTTTAATGTATTTTAATGGTCAGTTTATATAATAAAGTGATAGCAATGAGGAACTAAACCATGTCAAAATAAGTTATGGAAGAAGACATCTTCTGATATGAACACCATCTAATAAATTGTTGTTCAGTGCTTTTTACCTGCCAAAAATGTAGATATTGGTCACTGTCTTTTTTTTTTTTTTTTTAAGATACCAAGAAGTTCTTTCTAATTCCTATCTGGTCTATGTCCACTTTAAAAATCATGTTCTTGGCTGGGCACGGTGGCTCACACCTGTAATCCCAGCACTTTGGGAGGCCGAGGCAGGCAGATCACCTGAGGTCGGGGGTTCGAGACCAGCCTGACCAACATGGAGAAACCCCATTTCTACTAAAAATAGAAAAAAATTAACCAGGTGTGGTGGCACATATCTGTAATCCCAGCTACTCGGGAGGCTGAGGCAGGATAATCGCTTGATCCCGGGAGGCGGAGGTTGCAGTGAGCCGAGATCGCGCCATTACACTCCAGCATGGGCAACAAGAGCAAAACTCCATCTCAAAAAAGAAAAAAGAGGGGCATCCTACAAAATACCTGACCAGTACTCCTTAAAACTGTCACAGTCATCAAGAACAACGAAAGCCTGAGGAAGTGTCACCACTAATCAAGAACAAGGAAAGCCTGAGAAAGTGTCACCGCCAAGAAGAGATATGAGAATTATTTGTAACGTAGTATCCTGGATGGGATCCTGGAAAGAAAAAGGACACCAGGTAAAACCTAAGGAAATCTGAATATAGTTAATAATAATGCATTAGTATTCGCTCATGAACTGTGGCAAATTTACCATGCTAATGTAAGATGTCAATGAAAGGGGAAACTGGTGCAGAATAGTTGAGAACTCTGTACTATATTTGCAATTTTTCTGTAAACCTAAAACTTTTCTAAAGATTATTTTTTTTAAAAAAGTATACACCATGTAGTAAAGTCCTGTCCTATTTGTGAGATTCTACTGCGCTGGCTAATATACCGTCTTCTTTATAGAAACCTTGAACCAAACACATCCTTCCTTCCTCTGAAGAGCTTAGGGCACATTATAGACAGGGATATATGTTTTTATTGTTTATACTTATCCAGGTGGCAACTTTTATGACTCCTGGGTTATACAGTAATGATATCTGCCATAGGGAAGTGGTTACTAAAGGTCACCAGAATGGCAGCACAGCTGGGAATGGAGCCTTGTATGGTACTTGTTCCAGTGCCATTCCAGGCTGGGCAGGAAAACTGGCCAGATGAATTCAATTCTATTCAATTCAACAAATATTAACTAGCACCTACTATGTATTGTAAGCACTGGGAAGCTATTAAGTTGGTGCAAAAGTAATTGCAGTGCAAAACCGCAATTACTTTTGCACCAACCTAATAAAACCGAAAAAGATTCTGTTTCCTGCTTAAGGACAGTGTGGTGTAATTGGGGAAAGACAAATGTATCAACAGACAATTTCAGTACAAGAAGTTATGTATCATGGCAGATGTGTAAAAGGTGTTGAGGGAGCTTGGGAGGAAAGATACCTCACCAGGCAGGAGGTGAGTATTGAGCCCTAGGAAAAAAGTCTCAGCCTGAAGTGCAGGTGAATCCTGGTTATGGTGAAATGTGTTTTAGTTCTGTAGGGACTCTGCTATGTCTGATTTCTTAAGCCTTGAGGGCTATTCTGAAGGGTTTAGTCAGTAGCAGTAGTGGGACTACTTTAAAGCCAGTTTTCCTGGCCGGGCATAAATCTTACTTTCGGGGGCTCAAGTTTTGTGAGAACATGAAGGCACTTTGATATATACGAATAGCAAAATCATAGTTCAAATAACTTGGCTTACTCTTGTGTCTCTGAAGTATGAATGGGGAAGGGAGATTTGCGCCGGATTTTGTGGACTGTAAATTATGCTGGCACTCCTAGGAGGGTGGTAACTGACCTGAATTTTATGTTTATACCTTTAGGAGTGATTAATCAGGACAATGGAGATTAATGCTATTTTCTTCTACCCTTTGATAGTAAGGCATAGGCATTTTTTCCCTAGGCTGTGAACCAGATCTGGGAGACACTTCCTGGGCCCCTTTCCTCCCTGTGAGAAATTTAATAAGCCACATTCTCATTAGACCTCTAGGTCTCAGTGTGAGGCACTGTACAAAGCCCGTTCTGCAAACATGAGAGACTTTTTTCATTCTTTTCAGTAGTAAGTCACTGCATTAGAGAAGCAATTTTCTGACATGGAGTTTCCAAATACATTGCCTGTGCTATCTAAATGTTTTTCCATATATTTTGAAATTATTTGCTCTCTTTCCATGCCATTCTCTGAGGGATGAAGAGCAGCCAGCTGTTGGGTCCTCTTCCTTCTGCTTGCTGTCAGCACCACCTCCCCTTCCCTCATCCTAGGAGGTCCTTCCGTCAAAGGCAAATGCCCACAACATATTCTGAGACAGTTAACATCCTTCCTTTCATATCCACTTTCCTAAGCTAAGAAGAGTAGAGAAAGTATTTGCTTGGCTTTATTCAGCACCTTGTCTCTCACAGGCTACAATTCTTTGGTAAATTACACCACTAATTCTTTGGCCATCAGGGAAAACTGATCTTTTATAACATTTTCCTTTTGTGAGTCTCTCTAACACAATGAAAAGGCCCTAGTGTCCAGACGAGGATTTAAAAAGTGGAGTCTAGGGGTAAGTTTACAATGCTTGGGGAAGAAAAAGGATACCCCACCACTGAGAAGGCTGAGGCAGGAGGGGTGCTTGAGCCCAGGAGTTTGAGGTTACAGAACAACCTGGGTAGCTGATGCAGTGGAAGACATCACCTAAGGGATTTTCTTATCTTTTATGAATAATGGAAGACTGGCATGTGGAATAACAAGATTCAAATATGACCACAATCAAAGGCACCTGAGCAAAGAAACACACTCAGGCCCTTCTGAGTGGTTGAGGCTTGAAAAGTAAAGGCAGATAGTGGAGAGTTTTTAAACATGAGACAAGAGTAGTGGGTGGTGGCTAGGACCATGGAGTCTCACCTGGCTCTGCCACCACCCCTCCTAGTGACTTTGAGAAAGTAGGTCACTCCACTGTTTGTGCCTCAGGGTGATTATCTCTAAAAGGCAAATACAATAGTACCTTGCAGAGTTTTGTGAGGATTAAGTAGGATGATATGAGTAAGCACTTAAAATGGTGCCTCCCCTATAATGAGTGCTTAAAAAATATTAGCTATTATCATTATTATATTAAGATGTGAACGGAGCTCACTGGGGAGTCATCCTAAAGTTAAGACCCAAAGGCTCAGAAGGCTTTTAAGTAAATTACCTGGGGGAAAAATAGATTTCTTGAAAAAATTCAGGAAATTTCCCTTAAAAAACAAACAAAAAGGCTTAGTTACAACCCCCACACACCTGCTGGCAGGTGAAGCCACTCACAGCAGGAGAAGGAAGATGCCTGGAGTTTCTCAGGAGCATAGCTCAGACCTCCTCATGTCTTCTCCCACACGATTTAAATTTAGAATCCTATTCACAGGACAATTAACCAAAGCTAAGTATACTGTAGTGTCTAGGGTCATGAACTAGAACCAAGCCAACTTGTCCTTTATTGGAACAGTGAACTTGGGGCTCCAGCTCTTGAGCCAGCAAGCAAATGACCTGTTGACTCAAGCAAGTTTCAACTTTCACCCTCATCTCAGAGCTCTGGTAAGGATTAGAACAACTCGAGTATCTTTACAGAATGACTTGTAATCTGCAAAGTGTTTTTAATTGAGAAGTATGATGTATTATGTGTTCCGTTATGCTCTTTACCCAGGTCTTTCATCTCTGAAGAAGATGGTGGGAAACAAATGTGATTTCTCCTCTTCATATTCCTTTTCTCATTTTTTCTTCAGGTATTATATTACCGGTGGTACAAGTGAATAATAACAATAGAGGATTCATTGAGCCTTTAGTCTGTGTGGGCTACAATTCTAAGCTCTTTACATATATTAACTCATTTAATCCTTATAACAGTCCTCCGAGTCAATACTGTTATTGGTTCCATTTTTACAGATGAGTAAACTGAGGTATAGAGAAATGAGTTGCTAAAAGTCTCATAGCTATAACATGGCTATATTAGTTGTGACTAGGCTTGGTTGTATGTAAGAGAAAACTCAAGTAACATGGTTTAATCAATTAATCAAGTTATAGTTTAATTGTCTCTGGAGTAAATGAAGATAGAAGGTAGGTGGTCAACAGTTGGAATGGAAGCTCCACCATCCTTAGATTCAGGCTCCTCCTTCTTTCCTCTCCAGCCATTTTAGTGAATGACTTCTATCCTCAGGTTCTCCTCAGTAGTCCAAGATGGTGGTTGGATGCCAGGTATCAGAACTGTATCTCAGTTAGAAGGAAAGGAAAGAGAGGGCAAAAGGGCTCTCCCAGAAGCTGGGCATAAAAACTCCCATTGATACCTCACTGGTCAACCCTTTCTGCAAAGACAGCTGCAAAATGAGTTTTCCTTTTTTTTTTTTTTTTGAGTTGGGCACATTTCTCAAAGTTCTGTTACAAAGAAGGAGGAAAAGTGAATATTGAACCCATATACCATAAAATACAGTTTCTTGGACTATAACTGTGGTGTTGGTTGGCAGGTGAAGACATAACTGTATCACTGTGTTTGTTTCCCACTTGGAATAGTCATTTAGAAAATATAAATAAGGTGGTGCACATAATTTTAAAAATTAGAACCTTACTGAAGCTTCCAGGTTTCCCTTAAGCACAATTTATTTATAATTAAGAAAATTCTTTAACTTCATAGTATTTAAATGGTTATTTGAGACTCTTGAATTTAAGAGTAAAGGAAAGGCAAAGTGGTGTTTGGGTAAAATTATTTTTCTCCTTATTTTTATTCTGAAATTTTAATCTGAAGCTTTTCTCCCCACAAGGCATTATTCTCGGGTTTCTCTTTCAAAATGTTCAGTACTAAAACTTTCATTTGTCTTCTAGATAAAACAAGGGAAAACAATATTCGAATTAGATGGTTAGATAGTTTTTAGTTGGATTATAGTATACTAGACTGTGGCTAACACTTTTCTTTTGACCTCAGTTTCTCCCATTGTAAAGTAAGTATATTTATTCATTTGTTCATTTATTCATTGAGTAAACACTTTTTGGACTCAAATATGTGTTAGATATTAATACTTTATATATTTGATAGTCATTTTTGTTTCATTATTAACCAAAAAATGGGATAATATGTAACAAATTATTTAAAGCTTGTTACTCTTATTCAGTGAGTACTTTTACAGTTAAATAAAAAGTGTTTCTTTTCATAAGGGTAAACCAAATTTGTCTTAATAGAATACTGAAAAAGAAAGGTAAAATTCCTTTTGGAATTATAGGAAATTCAAATAGTTCAAATAAATACTTATCACACAGAGAATATTTTATATTATAAATCTTTAAAGATAAGCATATTGGAAGGAAAATGTCAACAATTTTCCTTTTCAAGACTAAAAAAATGCCTTGTGAAACACAAAGTTCTCCCCTAGCAAGCTGGTGAAATTCTGAAATAGATATATTTGCAGAAAATATGCTTCTCACTTATATTAATGTATCCATATCATTTCTCTAAGGAAATATTTATAAATATTGCTACTGCATTCCAGAAATGTGTTGAGAAGAAAATCATAGTAGAAGATTCTTCTGCAATGGAAAATATAATAAAAATGTTTCCCCTGATAGCGTTCAAAACCATGCATGTCACAGTAAATGAAGAGGTATATATTCAGAAAAAGAGCCTCAGGCTGTGGCTGGGCTGTTGTGGGTTATATTCAGTCTGTTATTAATTCCGATTACCTTCTGACCCTAGACAAGCCATTCAAACTATTGAGCTCTTCATCTTTGTTCGCCAGAGTGCACAGCCGACAGAGCTTCAGAACACCTAGGAGCTGCAGAGCACCAGTCAGAGATGTGCTTAAATGTTGTGGACATTGGGGAAACGAGCCACAAAAGTGGTTTGAGTCTTTAAAATAGAGTATATTCACTTAAAATTACAAAAGACACAGAAGTCTCCATTTCAAATATGGATTCAGAAAAGAAATTAATGAAGTAAAGCAGAGTCTGTGAGAAGGGAAGCATCAAGAACAGCAAGACTTGGAAAAAGATAGTTCTCTAGGAGGAGAATGTGGTAGTTATTTTTTTTAGGCAGAAAATCAGTTAATAAATACAATTCCCAACATACTTTCCCGTTTGTACCCTTGATTTTACTCAGAAAAAAAGTGATTTAAAAACAAACAAATGGCCGGGCGCAGTGGCTCACGCTTGTAATCCCAGCACTTTGGGAGGCTGAGGTGGGCAGATCACGAGGTCAGGAGTTCGAGACCAGCATCACCAACATGGTGAAACCCTGTCGTTACTAAAAATACAAAAATTAGCCAGGCGTGGTGGCATGCACCTGTAATCCCAGCTACTCAGGAGGCTGAGACAGGAGAATCTCTTGAACCTGGGAGGCAGAGTTTGCAGTGAGCCGAGTTCACGCCACTGCACTCCAGCCCAGGTGACACAGTGAGACTCCATTTCAAAAAAACAAAAATCATAGCTCCCCACCTTACATTGGCTGATCAGTGTGTAATTTAGGGACAGATGAAAAGATGCCGGCCTCTCTGCCAAGAACTTGTCCTTCCTGCTTCTCGAAGTCAATGTTATTTTTATGGTGTGATGTGTATAGAATCCTTTCTTAGCACTTTTTTTCTATTCTGTGAATTTCTTCCCAGGTATTTTCCTCTTTTTGGTAGAGCTAGAACAACAATGCTCAAGCTCTACCAAATACTCAGTTTAATCAATAAGTCAGTAGCATATACTGGTGTTATTAACATTTTAAATTTCAATTTAATGGAGATAAGAGCTGTACCTTTTATTGAGGAACCCTGGCACAACAAGAAGATTTTTAAAATATATGTGAGTGGCAAAATAGAAAAATAGACATGATTTATTATTTTGCTGGAGCCAATGAACTCCATGTTTGTCCATCAGACAGTAGCCAACCGTATACTAATTACTACCTCCTAATATACCTATCTCCTCACTCATTGCCCCTAAAAGGAATACTCGAACTGAATCTGAGATCCTATAAATTATCCCTCTTCCTCTCTCTAGCTTGCCTCCATCTACACCCACATAACAAGCAATCTCCTAAAATAAATAAAGAACAACAGGATGATAGCTCTTAGGGTTAGCCTAATAAGAAACTTCATTTATTTCTGGTTTAGAACATTTCAAAGCAACACTCGGGAAGCTTCAGAATGGTAAAAAACATTGATGCTTAGCTATGAGGCATGAGGCAGGAGGAGTAATACAAAGTGGGCCTTTGCCCCAGGATGATGACTGAGGTATGACTAGAAGGTTCTTCATCCTCTCAAAGAGCAAACTTTTGTGGCAGTAACACAACCAGGTATGATAAGAGAAGCAGATCAAAGAAACTAAACACAGAGTAAGTGGTTAAATTATTTATAATGATGCCGCAACTGTATTGATCAGAGGCAGATTTCTCTCTTAACCCTACTTTCCTTGTACTTGTAGAAGTTGTCATCGCCCAAAGAATTTTTAACCTAATGTGAAAGTGTGGGGGTTGATGGAGAGAGAAGTGGAGGGAGGGAGTGGGTGAATAGCTAGTCAGGACCTTAGTTAAGAGAACACTAGTTATCCAATATAGTTCTACCATATCTAATGACAAACAACCTGATGATCTCCACATATCTCATTTCCTAGGAAAGAAATGGTATATCATTTCACTGTGTACCCTGCAGGGAAATAAAGGTTCTGCCCTACCTACCAAGATCATATTGCCTTAGCATCAAAAAGCCCAATACAAAATAAAAGCTTTCAAAACACAGCATGGTATTAAAAGGACATTTGTATTTTAAAAGTCTCCTTTATTTTGTTTACTGCTGAATCTCCATTGCCAGACACTGCCAGGCACACAGTAGGTGGTGACTTATATTTAATGGACTATTTAATGAATGAATACTATTGGCACATTGGGATTCCATAGATCTAGTTGAGATTCAGGCACAGAGGGCCAGTAAGGCCGTGTGATCAACAGCATGTCTTAGGAGGCCACTGGCTCCTGTGATAGCCTGGGCTGGCCATCCTAGGCTTCTTCCTGGGCAAAGTCTTGCTTGCTAGAGAAATATCATCCCCTGAGAATGAGGATAGCTTTAGGATATATGCACACTGTTCTAATTCTACCATTTGAGCAACTCTAAGACAAGGAGTGATCCATTGTTGTGACACAAACAATCCCAAGGAATTTTGTTGCTCTCTTTGGGCCACAGATTGTGTGTAATAAATTTCTGGAGAAAACACACTGTTAAGGCTGGGCATGGAGGCTCATGCCTTTGATCTCAGCACTTTGGGAGGCCAAGGCTGGAGGATTGCTTGAGCCCAGGAGTTCAAGACCGGCCTAAGCAATATAGTGAGACCCCCTATGTCTACAAAAAAAAGAGAAAAACTAGCTGGGTGTGGTGGCATGCACCTGTAGTCCCAGCTACTCAGGAAGCTGAGGTGGCAGGATGGCTTGAGCCCAGGAAGTGGAGGTTACAGTAAGCTGTTATTGCACCACCGCACTCAACCTGGGCAATAGAGCAAGACCCTGTCACAAAAAGAGAGAGAGAAATAATCAACTTTACCTGACATTTGTAGAATACTTCATCCAACCACAGCAGAATATATACTGTTTTTAAGCACACATGGAATATCATCCAAAATAGGTGATATTCCAGGCCATGGGTTAGTAAATTACAGCCCAAGGGCCAGCTGCCTAGTTTTTTGTTAAACCATTTTTAAGTGTTCAATTGAGTGACATTAATTATATTCAAAACGTTGTACAACAATTACCACTATCTATACCCAAAACTTTTTCGTCACTCCCAATGTAAACTCTATCCATTAAATAATCCATTCCAGACTCTCTCCAGCTCCTCTACTTTCTGTCTCTATGAGTTTGTCTATTCTAGATATTTCATATAAGTGAAACTATATAATATTTATCCTTTTATTTCTGGCTTATTTCACTTAGCATAATGTTTTCAATGTTCATCCATATTGTAGAATATGTTAAAACTTCATTACATGTTATGGCTGAAAAATATTCCATTATATGTATATATATTTTGTTTATCCATCTGTTGACAGATACTTGAGTTGTTTCTACCTTTTGGTTATTGTGAAAAATGTAGTAATGAACCCTGGTGTACCAGTATCTGTTTGAGTCCCTGTTATCAAGTTGTTTGGGTATATAACTAGGAGTGGAATTGCTGAGTCATATGTTAATTCTAAGTTCTAAGAATTCTAAGAGCGTTCCAATTTCTCTACATTGTCATTAATACTTGTTATTCTCTCTGTTTTTGATTCTAGCCATTCTAGTGAGTATGAGGTAGTATCTTATTGTGGTTTTGATTTGCATTTTCCTAATGACTAATAATGTTGAGCATCTTTTCATGTGCTTATTCAGCTGCCTATTTTCATAAATAAACGTTTATTGAAACATGTCCACATTCATTTGTGTACCTATTTGTGGACCTATTGTCATTTGTGGACCTATTGTCAATGGTCCCTTTCATCCTGTAACAGCAGAGTTGAGCGGTGATATAGTTTGGATATATGTCCCCACCAAATTTACTGTTAAAATTTGATCCCCAGTGTTGGAGGTGGGGTCTAGTGGGAGCTATTCTGGTAATGGAGGTGGATCCTTCATGAATATCTTGGTATTGTCCTTGTGGTAATGAGTTAAGTTCTTGTTCTATTAGTTCTCATGAGAACGGATTGTTAAAATGAGCATGACACCCCCCTCCTTTCTTTCTTGCTCCCTCTTGCCATGTGACATGCCAGCTTCCCTTCACCTTCTGCCATAAGTGGAATCTTCTTGAAGCCTTACTGGAAGGATATGCTGGCACCATGCTTCCTGTAAAGTCTGCAGAACCATGAACCAAATAAACCTCTTTTCCTTATAAATTATCCAGTCCCAGGTAATCTTTTGTAGCAACACAGACTAAGACAAGTAGTAATAGAAATTATATGGCTTCAAGTCTGAAATGTTCATTAATATCTTACCCTTTAAGAAAAAGTTGCTGACTTCCACATTAGACAATTAACAAGCCTGAATATATTTAAAAACATTAAAATCATTCAAAGGATGATCTTTGCTCAAAACAGAATTGGATTAGAAATCAACACACACAACAATAGAAAATCTACACTATTTGGAAATTTGAAATAATTTGGAAATTAACACATTTGTAAATAACCCATGGGTCAAAAAAATCACAATAGGAAATTTTAAAAATATTTCTAATTTAATTTTAAAAATTATCAAAAGTCATGAAATGTAGCCAAACCAATCAGTACTTAATGGTGAAAGAATGAATGCTTTTTCTCCAAGATTGGGAATAAGGCAAGGATGCCCACACTTGCTGCATGCATTCAATGGAGGTTTTACTGGAGGTTCTAACCAGAGCAATAAGGCAAGAAAAATAAAGGCATACAGACTGGAAAGGAAGAAATAAAATTGTCTTTAATTACAGATGATATTATAAGGAATCTGAAAATAAAATCTGGAATTGATAAGTGAATTTTGCCCCATTGTAAAACACAACCTTATGCAAAAATCAGTTGTGTTTCTATATAACAATAATTAACAATCGAAAAAATGACACTAAGAAATCAATTTTATTCACAATAATATTAAAAGGAGTACCTTGCAATATGTAATACAATAAGTACAATATCTGAACACTAAAAGTGATAGAACATTGCTTGGAAAAATTAAAGAAAATCTCAATAAATGAATATTCCAATATTGTAAAAGCAGATTATGGGATGGTTTTACAAATCCATAATTTATTAAAAATAACTAAGCAGTACACTGACAATTAGTGAATTTTATGGTATGTAAATTGTACCTCAATAAAGCTTATTCAAAAAATAAGGTTTTTTTTAAAATGACCTTTTTGAGTACAGGTATCAGTCAAATTTTAGGTTTACATTTTTGAAATAAAAACTAAGAAAATGTGAGTTTCTTAAAAGTAAGATATTTTAGGTTTCTTCAGTCTCTAACTCTTAAAAAGCTGAACATTCTTCACAGATTTTAAATTCAAAACCTTCAAAAATACAATTTATGTGTCACCATTAAAAAGAAAACTTGGGATTGTGTATTTTGTTGATGTTATTTGTTAAAGCTATTGTGTATTATGCTGGTTACCATCAGAAGGAGAAAATAGAATGTTGTAAATCTCTATAAGTTATACTTATTTCAATAATTGGCATGGCAATAGAGCAGTTGAAGAATTTTCTCCATTTGATGAAAGTTGGCAATTAGCAGATTTTCCACAGCAAGGGACCCTTTAATATTGCTGGTCTTCTCAGTGTGAAAAATTCACATGTCATATAATCCCTCTATTAAATATCTTCCTCTTAGGTGGGGAAGTCCCCTGTGAAGCAGCGTCTGTCATTAATTTCATTCTTATTTTTAGAGAAATATGAATTAACATTTTTCTTAATTTTGGTTCTTTTAGGGAGTGAAGTTTTAAATTTATATGATTTTAATCTTTTTTTCAGCAGAAAGGGAAATAATAAAGCAACTTTTATTTGGTACCTGTTGACACTCTGACCCTGTGTCTTTGAAGTGCATGCATAGAATTTAAGAAGAAATTTCAATGTGGTCTTCATTTTTGTATGCCTATCTTCTTTGAAAGGTCTTTAATGCTCCAGAGTGTTCTTCACACAAGGAAAATAAAGACTGGTAAATACCACCAGGCACTGGAGTAAATAAATCCTCAGGACCCAACTTATGTTCTCTAAAACTCTTGCCTCCACTACTTTCTTGGTCTTGGGTAGGAATCTAGGCAACTGAAAAGGATATTTTGCCTGGAGTATTTTCTAGTAGCAAGTGATCAGGTGGACCGCCCTTTTTTAACAGCAATTTTTTCAGGAAGGAGAATGGCAGCTAATGCTGCCAGATGGCAAAGGGATCCTCAGATCAGAGATCTTAGGGTTAAGAACAGGAAGGGGTTAGAGACCATTTAGTCAAAACCAGTCATTTTATAGAAGAGAAAACTGAAACTCTGAAAGTTGAATGGACTTACTCAAGGTTAATAGAAACTAACAACTTTCTACCCGATATCTGTCTCCTCTTCTTCCTTAGTAACAAATCCTTGATTTTGTTTAGAGTGGCAATGATCCCAGAACAAAATAATCACCTCCCCAGCCTTCCTTGGAGCTAGGGGATGCATATTACCCGTTTCTCACAAAGGTATAAGTGAAGGTCACTGCATGGGGTTGAGGGAAGCTTTTTAAGGGGAAACAAATGCCCTGTGTGCTTGTCTCTACCTTCCTCCCTCCTGCTTGTAATGCAGACATAAGATTAGTTGTTCAGTTCTAACACTGTGGTTTTTAATCAGGTGCCAGAATCCATTCTGGGTGTGAAAAAACTGTTCACTTTTATAGCAATATCTCTTTCTGGTAATCCATCAAGTGTTGCTAATAGTAGGCAAGAACCCATTTATGGATGCTACAGACCTTAGTTGAATTCTACTAGTTTTCCTATGGACGCAAAGAGTATACATGAAGTTCTACAGAACTTAAGAGGGACAAGAAGCTTCTAGCTGTACATCCAAGAAGCATTATGATTGTGTCTTGCCTCCTACAGAGCCCTAACTGTGAACATCAGCATGTTAACTTTTGCTGCTTGTTCTAAGAGGTTTTCAGCACCAGCTCATACCGGAAAGTAAAACACTGAAGAAGCAAAGTTCTGGTAGAACAACAGTTACAGAGCAACACTATTGGAGCTTTACGGAGAGGTGTGCTGAAAAACGAAAGAAATGTGTATGCTTCTGGATTTCTGGACCAAAGTGGAGAAATTAGAAAATGACAAAAGGAAGAGGCAAAGAAGAAAAATCCCTACGTCTCATTAAGCCTGCAAAACTCTTATACACCTGTAAAATAGGTCATTTCGACACATCACCCTGCCCACTGGTGCTGAGCGCAACGCAAACTCCGCCAACTTGCTTAAGGAAAGTGGTTTCACGAACCTTGTAGTAAATCTTATTCGTGTCTAATCTAATTATTGCTGGCAGCTTTTTTCTTTTCTTTTTTTTTTTTTTAAAAAAGAAAAAACATCAAGCCTTTAATCGCAAAGACTGCCTAGAGCAGAGTGATGGCCTGGGACTGACTTTGTTCAGCCAAGTTTTCTTTTGAAGAGAAGCAAAGATTGTCAGGTATGGTCTGAGGCCACTTCAGCTGTAGCCTCCTAGGGAAGCTGCTGTTATAAAAAGAAGTATAGAAATGTGAGAAGCCTGCACTGAATGCTTTAACTCAACAAACGAAACAAATAATTAGAAAAGTGGACTTGTGGTAACTAACGGTGAGAGTGTCCAGGAACCTGGCTGGCAATTTTTTTTTATTTTCTTTTCTTTCCTCTTCTTTTTTTTTTTTTGTTGTTGTTAAAGGAAAGTTGAGTATCAAAAGGATATGGAGATACAATAGACCTTACACAACTAAGAGTGTTTAAAATACAATCCCTGTATTTGTTCTCATCTCAGAAGCGCGGGGCTTGGTCTTTATTACCTATTGGATTTCAGGAAGGCTGACTTGAGATGCACCGTTGCCATTTCCTGGCCTTCGCTTATGTATTTATTTATTTATTTTCCGGCTCTGGCAGCCAGCCCCTTTGTTGCGCCTCCTCTGTATTCATTTCTGTCTGCCCTCGCACCTCCAGACAGTGCGATGGGGCTTTTTTCCAGATCTTCGCGCCGAGAGCCGGGGACGGCCAACCTGCCGGCATGCGATAAAGGCCGGGGAATGTCCAGCTGGGGCTGCGCCGCACTCGGCGGACCCGCTTTGTGTGCGCGTTTGTTTGTCTCCGCTGCGGTCCGACCGCGGCCGCGACCCCCGAGGAGGCGGAGCCTCCGCGCGCCCGGCTCCGCCTGGTGAGGGTTTCACGGCCGCCGCCGCCGCCCTCGTTTGTTCCGTTAGATCGCGCAGCCCCGACCGCTGCACCCAGATCCTAGCAAGCCGGGCGAGGCTGCCCGGGAGCCCTCGGTGGCCTTCATTCCACCCAAGCCCGCTTCTTGCTTTCCTCGGCGCTTCCTCACTTTTCCTGGTTAACAGCTTATGGGCGGGGAGCTCGGCAAAACTCAGACTAAAAAGAGAAAAGAAAGGACAAATTCGATACACCCGCGTCGGTCCTCCAGAGTTTGTGAAGGGGCGTAAACATGTCGGAGTCTGGGGAGATGAGTGAATTTGGCTACATCATGGAATTACTAGCTAAAGGCAAGGTAAGTGATGAGGCGCGGGGCGCCGCGGCCTGGGCCCCCGACTCCGGCACTACCTGGCCCGCCACTGTGGGTGTCCGTGTCCATTCCAGCGCCTGGGAAGGGCGGGAGGCTGGAATCCAGGAGCCGCGCTCGCAGCCCGGGCGTCCCAGCAGCTGCGGAATGCAAAGTAGCCGCCTTTTCTTTATTGCGTGGCATCTCTGAAATAAGACAAGAGGGGACTTTCGGACGCTTTTGGGGCCAGCTGGGCAGCAATAGGGGCTCCCGGACACCGAAGGGCGAGAGCCCAGCGTCCGAAGATGGAGAGGAGGGCGGGGCGTTGGCCAAGGGGGCTCTCCCCCACCAACCAGGGCTACTCAAGCGTAGTGACTTCGAGTGGGTGACCTCTTCGTGCCTGGGCGCGGAGCGTGGAGGCAGGGTCCGCCCAGCGAGTGAATAGGCTCGGAGTGTGGGATTGGGGTCAGCCCGCAGTCAGAGCATGTGGCGGGTAAATAGGGACAGCACCTCCGTTCGCCCTGCCCTGGCCTTTTCAGGCCTCTTTCCACGTCCTTAGCTGCTGCTGCTCCAGGCCGGGAATATTTAAAGCAGCCTTCTTTCGGTAGGGTGGGGAAGATGCTGGAGGAGCGGGATTTCTGCCCCACACCTGTCCCGGAGCCTTTAGGAACCCAGGCTGGCGCCGTCGGTGGCGCCCGCGACCACGCCCTCAGCGGGCGGGGTGGTGCCAGGCCTGAGTCAGTGCGGGAGGCTGGGCTCCGCGCTGTATCCGAGAAATTGCCGGCAGAAGCTCCTAAGTGGTTTGCAGGCGGAACGTGTCGGGAAATACGGAGGCTGCACAGTGCACTGCCCTCCGGGACTCACAGACGGAGAGAAGGCGGGAAAGGGCGTCAGCGTTTGCCCTCTGCGCCTGGAGCTTCGAGAAGAGGTGATGGCACAAAGGAGCACTGGACTCCCTGTGCGCGGTTAACAGGAAGGAGGATGATTCTGTAGCCCTAATGTGAGCACCTGAAACCCTGCAGTCCCACACCCCACTAACTCCAACGCCGCCGATATAGCATATAGAGTAGTTTTAGCTTCATGCCCGACAGTCCTATGGCCCCAGGGCTGGGGAGCTGGTTTAATGCACTCTTAGCCTACAAAGTCCCAAATGAACCCTACGCCTCTCTGAATTCTCTTGTTCTACAGGCACTGAATACATTCATCAGAAACAGAATATTCATTAACGTTTCGAAAGTGGAGCTGTGTCTTGGGCCTCCCCTACCATTTACAACCCCGGGCCAGAAGTACAAATGGAGAACCCTCCTTCCACTTTTCTTCCAAGCCCAGGCACCATCCTGCACCTCAAGGGGCCTTCAGCACCCACTGTCCAGTATATCCGAACTCTTTGTCGCCCCAGCAGCAGCCCCTTGACCACCCTTCGGGCCTAGGGTGCATATTGCGGCCCACCCTTCCCTCTGAAGAATGGACCCTGGGGAGAGAAGTCCCCGAGAAAGGGCTGGCTCTGAGCAAAGAGGCAGGCAACCAGAGGAGGGCCAGAACCACAGCCTTTAAAGAGCAAGAGGTGCAGCAGCACCCCGACTGCTCAGGTCTAGGGGAATGCCTAACAGGGGCATCTATTTGGGAACGATGAGGGGCTAGGGGGCAGGGAGGAAAAAGAATGCCTTTGGTTGAACAAAATAAATGGACTACTCTTGATAGGATGGAGAATAAGATGATTGATAGGTCAATTTTGTCCTATGGCGCTCAGATGTTCTTCAAAATAAGTCAGAATTGGCTATGCTTTCCTTCAATAGCAGACAAATCCTGAAATTCTGAGAGAATAATTTTGGGGTAGGACCCAGGGATTTGCACGTGAAGAACAGCCCAGGTGACCATGAAGCCGACTGATGGATGTCCCATGAACATGAAATGGGGAAGTAGGGCAGAACCATTAAAACTCCTTATAATCAAGTCAGGTAAACAAAAACAAAACCCTAAGAATAGCAATGGGTTCATCACAGTATGCTCACTATAATGAAAAAACACTAACTTTCTGGCTTCATTTACTGGATTTCTCTGCTCTCTCTCTCTGTCTCTCTCTTCACTAGGCTTCAGCAATGGGCCTGCAGCAAACCCATGAGCATTCCCGGTTGACTTCTAAAGATGGAGAGGCCTGCTGTCCCTTTGAAATCTCTGAGGTTGGAAAGCAGTCTCTCCCAAGAAGAACTTAGGACAGTTCCTCTCTCTGTTTTGTGGGGGTTGGAGGGGGAGAGTTGGTCAGGAGTAGCCTCCTAACCATTTCAACGTAAGCTTATTTCCTACCCACTCTCCTCAGGCTCAAATCCTGCTCCGCCCCGCAGCCCCAGCACTAGCCCATTTAAGACCCCTGTTTTGTGTGTGATTATACAGGATTTGAACACTGAATATTAACCATGGAATAGCAGACCTTTGAGACTGACTTGCTTTATTTTCCTCTGTGGGGTTAGGTTCCACTTTGTAGTTGGGGTTTGTAATGTAAAGAATAATGGGAAACTGGTCTAAATATGAGAATTAAGAGAGCAGAGGCCTGTAGTTGGCCTGCCCTCCGCCCCACCATCCCTCAAAGTTGAGACCACTGAGTTGACCATCTTCTTAATTTCTCTCACTTTTACCCCAGATTTGTTTCATCCTTGTACTGGACTTCTCAAACTCTGGACATAATTAAAAATACATAGGTTTATATTTTTACTAACTTAATACCTGAATATATGCTTGTTGTAAAATATTCAAACTTCACAGAAAGTTTTACAGAGTAAAAAGTCTAAGTTCATGCCTACCTCCAATCTCATTCCTTCCCCAGTGGCAGCAGTTTGTGTGGCTATTTCAAATTAAGTTAGCATACCATATGTTCTCTGAAATGTGGGAAGTGAGCCTTTTTTTCTTAGGGTAACCTAAAATCTACAGGACAAACTGGATCAGCTTATTTACTCTATTGTGATGGCTACTTTAATATTTAAAGTACACAGTGATATCTGCCATTGTGACCTTTCTGCTCATCAAACAGTACTGCGAAAGTGTAGTTAATACTTACGATCATTCTCGAGGCTTAAAAATGAAAATGTATTTCCTTATGTTTCACTAGCAGTGAAACTTTTACCATTTCTGAAAGCTGTCTTCTTGTTTCTTTTGCAGGTAATCTCTCTGGATTAAAAGAGAGGTTTCCAAATCTGTGGTCAATATCTAAGGTTACTCAAAGCAGTATTTTCCAACTGTTTTGGTCTCTTGAAAGATTTGCCTCACTAATTTTTTTATCACCATCATACACTGTTCTGGAATCATATTAATGAAGATTTGATGACAAGGAATATAGAATTCAAATTTTAGTATATCTCTTTGTATTTTGTGTATTTAGCATATTTCCATTTATGTGTAAACAGCCAGAAGGTACATTGTTCCCATAATTTAATAATTACTATTCAGGAACATCTAAGGAGTATAATGGTTTCAGCAAAATGAGAGGCTTTGTAAATCTTATATTTAATTTTGATAGAGAAATAGGCAATGATACCATTACTTGGTGAATTATTTTAACTTTGAACATCTTTGAGGCACAAAAAATTCAAGAATTTTTACAAACACAAACTTTACCTTAAAAAAAGAAGACACTGAGGCAGGAGAATGGCATGAACCCGGGAGGCGGAGCTTGCAGTGAGCCGAGATTGCGCCACTGCACTCCAGCCTGGGCGACAGAGCGAGACTCCGTCTCAAAAAAAAAAAAAAAAAAAGACACACTCTGAAAGAATTAGTCTTGGAAAGTCCTCAAATCTAGACTAATAAAAGGTCATAAACATCTCCTGGGACCGAAACAAAAATACCACCAAATGATCTGTTTCAGAAGGATGAATAGATAGTTGCTCACACGACTAAAATCTAAACTGGGGTGATAATGGTAAGGTTGTGCCCACTGCATAAGTATTTTTATTTTTATTTTTATTTTTTCTGAGACACAGTTTTACTCTGTTGCCCAGGCTGGCGTGCAGTGGTGCAATCTCAGGCTCACTGCAACCTTCACTTCCGAGCTCAAGCAATTCTCCTACCTCAGCCTCCCTAGTAGCTGGGACTACAGGTACACGCCACCATGCCCGGCTAATTTTTTGTATTATTAGTAGAGACAGGGTTTCGCCATGTTGGCCAGGCTGGTCTCGAGCTCTGACCTCAAGTGATCTACCCGCCTTAGCCTCCCAAAGTGCTGGGATTACAGGGGTGAGCCACGGTGTCTGGCTTACAAAGTATTTTTTAAGGGTTTTTTAAATATCTATATTGAAATTGGGTGAAATGTATGTGCTGTGGGAAGTAGGGAAGGCAGGCAGAAGATTTAGATTTTTGTAATATCATTTGAAAAGAGCTACTTTCATAAATATCATAATTTTCCTCTGATTTTTTTTTACTATATTGCACTAAAGATAATTTGAAAAAAAAAAAAAAAGGTGTCTCCTAAACTACTTTGTAAAAGGATGTTTAAATCAGGTTTTTAGTGAAATTGTAAATTCTGTATTGTATACTTACCTGTGGGCAGTGCAATAAGGATGCTAGACTGAGACCCAGGTTTCAATCCTGGCTTTTTAGTATATAGCTATGTAGTATATAGCCTATAGATTAAGCATATTACTTAATCTATGGGCGGAGGTGGAGAGGAATTTTAGTTGTTACATGTCTTCTCTGAAAAGAATTATACCTATTTCACAGGGTTACTGCAAGGGTTAAATGAATCTTTTATGCAGGTTTCCTAATACTGACACATTATCAGTGTTATCGATATGATGTTATCGACACATCATAGGCCATAAATAAATGAAAGCTATTACTTCTAGCTTTTATGACAACAGGGTTGGGCCTTAAGACACCTTATATCCACATTGTGATCATTAAGAAGTGGAGGTAAGGCTGACAGATAAAATACAGGATGTAGAGTTGAATTTGAATTTGAGACAAATACTTTTTTTTTAGAATATGTACAATGTGATATTTGGAACATATACTAAAAAATTATCATGTATCTGAAATTCCAATTTAACTGGGTGTATTGTGTTCTTACTTACTAAATCTAGTAACCCTACGGGGAAGAACAATAAGATGTCAACAGAGAGGGACCTGCTAGAGTGCCTCAAAATATTACCAATTTTGTTTACCTGAAGTTGGCCAGAAAAATTCTTTGCCCACTAGTTATGCAGCCAGTACGCTCATCATTATTGGAAAAATGTCCGTGACAGCAGCACTGGGTTCCTCTTATCTTCCTAATTGCAAATTGTTGCTCTGGTGCTACTGTTTAGTAGACAAATGCTTATTAGATTTTGTCTTAAATAAAAGCTTAAATGGTCGAGAAGACAAAACATCAAACATCAGTGTACAAAGACTGGGTAGTTGTGTTAAACTGAGTGCTAAAAGAGTTCAGAATAAAGGGAGATAATCAATGAAATCAAAACTAATAAAGGAGGCTCCAGAAGTGCAACTTGAAAGATGAGGAGGATTTGGCCAGGTAGTGGAAATCCAAACTTGCTGGCTCTCTGGACTCCTCTCCCCTGACTTTGTTCCCACAGAAACACTTTATGACTGGTAAGCTTGGCCTGTCAGTAGCTTGAGTCAATGATTGATAGACAATGCCATTCATTATCCCTTCACTGGTAACCTCCTCATACCCAGTAGTATAGGTGGTCTGTGTGCCAATCTACTGGAAAACCCTGTAATTTACTTTATTTCCATACTTTTTATTTTCTATAAGTCCAGGGGCTCTCTTGATTTTATACCTATGGTTGCTTAATTATTAGGGGTTCCCAAAAGGGGGCAGAGTTTAGGGAATATGTGGCCATATTACCTTGTTTCTATTTCTTGTTTAGTATATACTAATAGAATGGTGGTACCCTGCCTGTCTGATCTCAGAGCAAACCAATTAATATGCACCATGGTCATTAGGACTTGACCCAGCCAGGAATTTAATCTCTTGTTGGGTATTAGGAATCAATATGGAAAGAGATCAAGTCAGCTTAGGGCGTAGTATACGATTTATAGCGTAAGGGGTTTATATTTTAAATATCAAGCAATGAACATTGATTGAGACTCTGTTTTATCAAAGCCTGAATTGTGTGTGTTTGGAGAGGGGAAACTTGACCTTTTGGACTTCATGAAGTAGATGGATGTGAGAAAGCTCATGCCCCTGTGATAGAAGAGCAATTAAGTAATACCAGAAGTAGAAAATTAGATATCACAATGAAGGCAAGAGTATTGAAGGTCTGTGGACTTAGGGGGATAAGAATGGGATAGGTTTTCTTGTTTTGCATTTTAACCCAGATTTTAAAATAAACTATTGAAAAAGGAGGTGCTAGGATACTCCAAACTTGGGAGGAGTAGGCACCAAGGGATAGCATATACAATGTAAAATAGGGGAATAATGATTTTTTTAAAGTTCAGATATTTCATGCCATTCCTGCTAAAAAGCCTTCAAAAGCTGCTCAACATCTACAAAACCATAGAGGCCTTCCATACTTTACCAGACTTATTTTGTTACCACAAGTTTATCACCCTCTAACGCCTGCTCTCCAACACATGTGCGCGCACACACACATACACGCACTCAAATACACATGTCCACACACCCCCTTACCCCCTTATGTTCCAATACCAAGCTGCCTGTGGTCCAGGACTGTAGCTTATTCTGCTCTTTGTGCAAACAGAGGCATGAGGACAGGGCTACACATATGGAAAGTCATCTGTAAATACTGAATTTATAGGCTACTGTTGTAATCTAGGCATGTAGAGAGGGGGCTTAGAGTGGGCACGGGAATTGGCTGTGAGGATGAGAAAGAACAGAATCTGACAACAAACTATGATTTAAGGCTGACCAGAGATAGACAGGGAAGAAGAAAGGAAGATAAAAAGCAAGCAAACAAAACCCACCAGGATTTTAACTTGAGGAACTGGGAAGGGTCTTGGTATCCTGGGAGGCTGGGATATTTGGATGTTGAAACAGAGAAGTTGATGACTTGACACAAAGCACGGCAGCCCAGGGAGACAGAAATGATCAGGGAACTGGGAAAGCAGTGGTTTAAAATGGCAGTTTTCGTATTTGTCTTCTTCCCCTCACCTTTTGTTTTTAAAAGTTTATGGATAGAAAGGATTTTTAACATTAAAACGTTTTAGAAGTATAACATGTACGTATAAGATGCAAAGATAATACAGTGTGAGTGAAGAGTTAAATCTTGTTTACCTGACTCCATCCCTTACTTCTCCACAATGGTTATCATTTTTTGTGCTATATTCCAGATGCTTATTTTTGTTTGCCTATAATCAGATATACCTAGTCTTTTGGCCAGAGTGGCAGCATTCAGAATCCATATGGTTTTGTACTTTTTTTTTTTTTTTTGAGACAGAGTCTCGCTCTGTCGCCAAGGCTGGAGTGCAGTGGCACGATCTTGGCTCACTGCAACCTCTGCCTCCTGGTTTCAAGTGATTCTCCTGCCTCAGCCTCCTGAGTAGGCGTGTGACACCACGCTGGGCTAATTTTTGTATTTTTAGTAAAGAGGGGGTTTCACCATGTTGGCCAGGCTGGTCTCGAACTCCCGACCTCAGGTGATCCACCCGCCTCAGCCTCCCAAAGTGCTGGGATTACAGGTGTGGGCCACTGCGCACATTATATTTTAGAAATCCTTTCTCATCAGTACATTGATTTTAACTGCTGCATAGTATTCCATGGTATGAATGTGTATTATGGATGATGTTTAGTTATAAATAAGGTCTCAATAAGCTCTTTGTACATGTTTTTGTGCACACATGCAAGTATTACAGTAGGAACATTCTTAGATGTGGAATTGCTTAGTCAAAAGGTAAAAATATTTAAAATTTTTGATAGGATTTGTAAAATGTCCCTTCAGATAAGCTGTACCAACATACGATATCACAAAAAGGTTTGAGCAAAATAAGAGAGGCTTTGTAGATCTTATATTTTTGATAGAGAACTAGGCAATGATACCATTACTTGGTGAATTATTATTTTAACTTTGAACATCTTTGAGGCACAAAAATACTCAAAAATTTTTACAAACACAAAATTAAAACAAGAAGACACTTATACTCTGAAAGAATTAGGCTTAGAAAGTCCTCGAATCTAGACTAATATAAGGTCTTAAACATCTCATGGGACCAAAACAAAAATACCACCAAATGATCTGCTTCAGAAGGATGAATAGACAGTTGCTCACACAACTAAAACCTATGCTGGGGTGATAATGGTAAGGTTGTGCCCACTGCATAAGTATTTTTATTTTTTTGGAGACACAGTTTTGCCAAGTGTATTAACATCACGTTTGAATTTTGTGGATCAGGTACAAAATGATAGCTCAGTGAAGTCTGACTTGCAAAATGGAAGGCCATAGCAATGTATTTTCACCAAAATATTGTCTATACAGATTTTATCTTTAATTCCTGTTAATGGAGCCTTCTAATCGCTTTTACTGTGTCAACTAATAAGTTTTGGATCAAAGCAGGTGTGCTGATATGAAATTACACACCAAGGGGAATTATTTAGCTCAAAGGCCAGTATGAGAAAGACTTATAATGCTTTCTAATGGTTGAGCCGTTAAAGATATATATATATAGGCACCTAATTCACGCAGGCATTTGTTAGTCTCCTCCTGATTAGCACTTTTCAGAACCTGTGGAAAGGAAGCCTTCGCAAGTCTAGCACCTGCGGCCACGCAACGGGCATTAATCCGGATCAGAACAGCCCAGGCATTATTACCTGGCAAAGCTTTCGTCCTCTGTTCACCTCATCTGTAAATGGAGGGTATTCCATTAGAGAAAATTGCTATAGTCCCTCAACGTTCTTAATTCTACACTCCTTATTTAGATGCCGGAATGGAGACGAGGCTACCGCTGCAGACAGGGCTGTGGGAAGACGGCGGAACTTGCCACAGCGAGCGACTTCTCCCAAACAGGAAATAAAAGTGGGAAGCATTTTAAAACCTAAACGAGACGTCTTGCTACAGCTCTGTAGTCCCTACTTAACCCGCAATTTAGGGCATCTGTTCCTAAAGCCTAATACATAGGAATGAATTGTTTAGCTAGCCAGGAAGGCAGTGGCGTGATCTAATAATCGTAAGTTAATTTGTTCTCCGTGTGTCCTGAAAACAACACAAGAAACACACTTGCGCCGTGGCAGGTGAAATGTACGCCGCCAGTCCTTGAGCTGGCGCGCGCCTTAACGTTCAGCAGCACTCCCCGCGGGGGTGCGGGGATGCCGGAGCCGCTCAGGACCCTCTGTCCTGGTCCTCAGGAAGGAAAGCGTAGGCCCGGGTGGCGGGGGGTCGCTCCCCTGCCGCGGCCTTTTAACTTCTGTCCCTGGCCAGCATCCAGGAGAGGAATCCCCACCCTGCAGGCGGTCCCCGCGCCACTGGGCAAGAACGTGCGGTGACATCGCAACTTGAGGGTATAGAAACAGAAAGCGGGATACGACTGCTCGGTGCCCAGTCAGGGACTATTGAGTTCACCCAGCAAGTGAAGCCAGAAGAGAACGGGGACCAGCCGGGCGGGGACAGGGAACCCCAGGCCGCGCCTGGCTGGGGACGGCGGAGGGGGCGGGCGGGGTCTCACTCTGGTCGCCTCGCGCAGCTCTGCCGTGCTCGCCGCGGCCATTCAGGGAAGGTGGCTTAGGCTCGCCCTCGCCCGCACCGTCCTGTGCTGAGCCTGGAAGCGGGGCTTCGAACCGCGAGTGAAGAAAGCGCAGTGAGAGCAAACTGAAGGGCGGAGTGGCAGCGCGGGGGCCAGGGGCCAGGGGCCAGGGCTGCAGCCGGCTGCTCTGCCGCAGCGGAGCCTCCCCGCCCCGGCGCCGCCCTCGGCACCCGCCCACCGCTCCCTGCTGCCCTCACTTCCGCTCCTCAGAGACCCCCCCCCAGCCTGGCATAGGGCGGCGGGCGGCTACCCGGGTGGGAGTGAGGGGCTGATGCGTAGGGGGAAGGTGGCGGCTGAGGGCGCCGAGTCCCAGCAGCGTGCCACACCCACGCCCAGCCGAGTCCCGCTCAGCCCACCGCTTAGACACCGGGCCTACCAGCCCCAGGCGGCCCCGCCTCTTTTGTGCGGCTGGCGCTGTTGCCTGGGCAACGCCCAGGCCACGCCCTGGCCACGCCCCGCGGTGCCCCGCCTAGGTCTCTGCGAGGCGCCCTTCCCAGCCGCAGTCCGCGGGAGCCGCTGCCGCAGCCGGCAGCTGGGTGGGATTCCCGGGGCAGTCGCTGGGAGCAAAGCTCGCTTCTCCCGCGCCTGTGCTTTTGCCTGCCCCGGCTTACTTCTCCCCGCGTCGGTCCGCTGGCCAGGTACAGCTGACCAGCTCGTCTTCCAGCTTCGGACCCAGGCTCCACGGCCGCCGCAGGGACCCGCCCACCAGACCCTGCGCGCGGTAGCCGGTGTGTTTGAGTGGAACGTGCCGCTGATGACACCTGGCAGAAGGCAGCCATGGAGGGCGATGGCTCAGACTCGCCGGTGAGTGCGGAGGTGACCGCCGCCCCCACCTCGAGGGCGGTGTGCCTACCGCGGCTCTTTCTCTTTCCTCCGCAAGGAGCCCGGAGGGAGCCTCCTCCCGGGAGAGCAAAGGCAGGCGTGTGGGGATCCCGCTTCCTCTTCGCCTTCTCCCGCCTGGGGCTAGGTTCTGCAACCCGGGGCGTCCCCTTTCTATCCCCGAGAGCCGGACGTGGGTCCCCTGGGCCGGAGAAGAGCGCATATCCGATGGTTGCCCACCTGAGCACCTCGGGGAATCATGGCGGGTCTCTCTAATGAAGCTTAGGCTGTAGAATTAATTAGCGTTAGGGAGTTGGGTGCGGGCAGAAAGCTGGGGCGCGTGCCTCGCGCTTGCGGGGCCGCCCTTTGTCTAGGCGTCTTGACCGCCGCGGGCCCGGCCGGCTGCCACCGCCTGGGCCAGAGGCTCCTCCCCGGCTTCGTCTCCCCGCGGGGGGCGGGCCGGGCCCCCCACCGCCCCCCCACCCCCGGCAGCTGTCAGCCTGCAAGTGTTTTTGTTTAAAGGTGTCGAATGTGCAATTCTTCCGAAGTTTCCTGAGGAACTGCTTAATTGAGGGAGCCGCCACATCACAGTCAGTTTGTTTGTCCCTCAATGACAGATGAACTAAATTTTCTCTTGGGTAAGAAATACTTTATGTCCATTGTGATTGAAAAGTCAGATTCAAGACACTGCTTTATGTACAAGAAAATGGAAATGATTTTAGATCCTCCCCCAGTGAGAAGTAAACTTTAACTGACCATATTTATACATAAAATGGAATGTAGGAACCTATTTTGGATATCCCGGACAGGATTTTATTTTGAATTAGGTGCCAAACCCTTTGTGAAATGAGATAGGATGTGAATATTCTGTATTCTTTGATGTGAATTGTGAGGTTTGGTTATCTTATTTCCAAATCTGTGAACAGTTGGGAGGTGATATGGCTCTTCATCACGTATTTGAGTGATGCAGCAAGAGACTGCATTGAAACACCCACTGACAGTGATAAAACCAGTTGGCTCTAATGCAGTTAAATTGTCAGATTATTGAAGCACTTTGTGTCACTTTAGAGAGAATAGGTTAGCATACGTTTTAAAATTTCATTACATTTAGTTAAGTCAATTTTAATTTTCTATGTATTTCTAGTAGCTGAAATGATTGTCCAAGGTTATAAGTGCTTTGAAGTTGGGCTGTCTTTAAAATTGCAGGGATGCTGACTATAGGATTCATAGATATGAAGTCTGGGATACATGGAAAAAACTACATAGAGAAATGATGGGGAAACTGGTATGAGGTCATCAAACTTCTTTAGTTGTGATGAGTCTAAAATGCTTCTCACTTAAAATAATGAAAGCCTGTTGTATTGAGAGCATTTGTAGTGGTGCTTATACACCTTTTTAAAGGGTCCCCTACAGTGTTTTAATATTCTGTTAGGCTTTGTGTCCACACCCAAATCTCACTTGAATTGTAATCCCCAGGTGTTGAGGGAGAGACCTGGTGGGAGGTGATTGGATCATGGGAGTGGTTTCCCCCATGCTGTTTTCGTGATAATGAATTCTCCCAATATCTGATGGTTTTATAAGGTAGTGTTCTCTGTTCTTACTCTCTCTCACCTGCTGCCATGTAAAACGTGCTTGCTTCCCTTTCTGCCATGTTTGTAAGTTTCCTGAGGCCTCTACAGCCATGCAGAACTGAGTCAATTAAATCTCTTTTGTTTGTAAATTAGCCACTCTTGGGTATTTCTTTATAACACTGTGAAAATGGACTAACACAGAGAAGTGGTATCAAGGTAGTGGGCACTGCTGTAAAGATACCCAACAATGTGGAAGCACCTTTGGAACTGAATAACAGGCAGAGGTTGGAACAGTTTGGAGGGCTCAGAAGAGGATAGGAAGATGTGGGAAAGTTTGGAACTTCCTAGAGACTTGTTGAATGGTTTTGACCGAAATTCTACTGGTGATATGGACAAAGAAGTCCAGGCCAAGGTGGTCTCAGATGGAGATGAGGAACTTGTTGGGAACTGGAGTAAAGGTGACTCTTGCTATGCTTTAGCAAAGAGACTGGCAGTGTTTTGCCCCTGTCCTAGAGATTTGTGAAGCTTTGAACTTGAGAGAGATGATCTGAAATTGCAACTTACGTTTAAAAGGGAAGCGGAGCGTAAAAGTTTGGAAAATTTGCAGACTTAACCATGGAGTAGAAAAGAAAAACCTATTTCCTAGGGAGGGATTCAAGCTAGCTGCAGAAATTTGCTTAAGTAAAAAAGACTCAAATGTTGATTGCCAAGACTGTGGGTAAAATGTCTCCAGGACATGTCAGAGATCTTGGCAGCAGTCCCTCCGTTTGGCAGGGCCAAACGAATGCATTAATGAAGAGAGCCCCATCACAGGCCTGGAGGCCTAGGAGAGAAAAATGGTTTCGTGGAGTGGGCCCAGGGCCCTGCTGCTGTATGCAGCCTCGGTATCACAGGATCCTTAGGGTGTTGCTTCGCCAGCCAGAAACCTCTGTGGCAAGTGTTGCCTTTGCCCAAGTTTTGCTCAGGCCCACTGGGCTTGTTCTGCCCACTTGGCCCGGCAGGCTGTGCTTGGCTTTCACTACTGGCCCAGATCCCATGGCTGCCAAGGGCAAGCCAGGTGCAGAGCAGCAAGGGGTGCATGAGTGAGCGAGCACGGGGTACAGTGTGCACAGCCAGGCATGCTGGCTGTGGCGGGGCAGGCAGGTCCAGGTGCCAGTATGGGCGCCGGCTCCTTGCTGTGGCTGCAACAGGTGTACCACAAGTGGCTCCCACTACAAGCACTGTGGAACATGGTGGCACTCAGAAACTTGGAGATGCCAGGAACTGCAGAGCCACAAAGAGGATGTCACAGCCCTGGCTTGGGGAGCTCCTAAGTCCAGGCTCCCTGAAGGGCTGCAGCTCTTCTCTCCTCTCTTGTCTCCTCCTCGTCACCCACAACATGGTGAGCAGCAGGGTGTATTTTAGCCCTGTTTGTGTTGCAGCTTGTTTAGTCCTGCCATTTGGCAGGTCCAGAGTTCTGTACTGTGTCCAGGAAGAATGAGCTACATGGACAACTGGAGGGTGAACAAGGTGAAGAGGTGCTTTATTGAGCAAAAGAATAGCTCTTAGGAGACCCGTAGTGGGTAGCTGCTTTCTGCAGGCATTTCCTCCCAACGACTGCAGCTCTCAGCAGAGAAGAGACCCGGAGTGGGTACCTCCTCTCTACAGGTAGGTCATTTTGTCGAGTGTGCAGCCCTCAGTGGAGAGGAGACCCGAGTGGGTAGCTCTTATCTGTCGGCAGGTCGTCCCATCATCTGCCAGAGTCTGGCTGAGTTTGTGATTTTTATGGGCTTCAGAGGGGAGGAAGTGTATGCTGATTGGCCCATGGGTGGCCATGGGTGGGCCTGGAAAATTCACTGTAAGTTCTCACTCCAGTCAGTGGAACTGGCAGCCTGGACCCTAGGCTTCAGGCTTTCCCTGGCTTGAAGGTGGGGTTTCAGCAGGGACCTGTCGTTTTCCTCCCAGGAGCCTATCTCCCTCCCACTGCCGTCATGGTGCCCAGAGTGTTTTAGCTGAGGGATGCCTGCAGTACCACGTTGAGTCACCCTCAGCCCTGCCCTTGGCCTCCCTCCCACATTCATCAGCACCCAAAGTCCAGAGGGGGCTGAAGTGGCAGGGGGCTGGTGTGTCAGCATCTCCTCAAGCACACACACACCTGGCCAGGTCATGTCAGTGCCTGGGCTTGGCCACAGCTTTTCTCCAAAATCAGAGTGGGCACTGGGAATGGGGAGAGGCCAAGCAGTAGGAGCAGGCACTTCTGAGCATGTGGGGGAAGAAGGGCAGGGCCTCCGAGAGCATAGGAATGCCCTAGTCCACAGCTGGGTGGCTGCATTTGCACCCAGGAGCATGGGGCTCCCTCCGCACCAACTCTGAAGGGAGAAGGGCTCCTGCCTGTTGCTGGGTCCTGCTGGCTCTGTAGAGCAAGCAGGTCCGCCTGTGCCTTCCCAACTGCAGCCAGCATCTTTGCTGCAGCTGTCATCACTGGGACTTGGTGCCTTATGTCCCAGCTGTTCCAGTACCAGTTGTGGCTAAAAGGGGCCAAGGTACAGTTCAGAGCATTGCCTCAGAGGGTGAAAGCCTTGGTGGCTTACACATGGTGTTGGGCCTACCAGTGCACAAAAGTTAAGAGTTGAGGTTTGGAAACCTCTGTCTAGATTTCAGAGGATGTACAGAAACACCTGGATGTCCAGGCAGAAGTCTGCTGCAGGGGCAAAGCTGTCATGGAGAACCTCTGCTAGGGCAGTGCAAAGGGGAAATGTGAGGTATAAGCTGCCACACAGAGTCCCCACTGGGGTACTCCCTAGTGGAGCTCTGAGAAGAGGGCCATGGTCCTCCAGACCCCAGAATGGTAGATCCAACAACAGCTTTCATCATGCGCCTGGGAAACCTGCAGACACTCAACGCCAGCCATGAAAGCAGATGGTGTGGGGGCTGTACCCTGCAAAGCCACGGGGGTGGGGCTGCCCAAGGCCATGGCAGCCCACCCTTTGGATCAGTATACCCTGAATGAGAGACATAGAGTCAAAGGAGATCTCACTTGTAAGCTTTATGACTTAATAACTGCCCTTTTTGGTTTCAGACTTTCATGGGGCCTGTAGCCCCTTTGTTTTGGCCAATTTTTCCCATTTAGAATGGGAGCATTTATCCAATGCCTGTACCCCCATTGTATCCTGGAAGTAACTAACTTGCTTTTGATTCTCCAGGCTCCTAGGCAGAAGGGACTTGCCTTGTCTCAGATGAGACTTTGGACTTGGACTTTTGAGTTAATGCTGAAATGAGTTAAGACTTCGGGGGACTGTTTGGAAGGCATGATTGGTTTTGAAATGTGAGGACATGAGATTTGGGAGAGGCCAGGGCCAGAATGATATGGTTAGGTTCAAATCTTATCTTGAATTGTAATCCCAAGGTGTTGAGGGAGAGACCTGGTGGGAGGCGATTGAATCACAGGGGTAGATTTTCCCCATGCTGTTCTCGTGATAGTGAATTCTCATAAGATCTGATGGTTTTATAAGGAAGTTTCCCTTCTCTTGCTCTCTCTCACCTGCCACCACGTAACACAGATCTGCTTCCCCTTCTGCCATGATTGTAAGTTTCTTGAGGACTCCCTAGCCATGTGGAACTGTGAATCAATTAAATCTCTTTTCTTTATAAATTACCCAGCCTCAGGTATTTCTTTATAGCAGTGTGAAAATGGACTAATACATTTTCATAAAGTGCTTTTAAGATAATTGCTTTCATATACAGCATGAGAACCTCAGGCATTAATGAAAAATGGTCGCATTTAATGTAGAAAATTGCTGATAATTCAGCTTGTAAATAGATTCCAACTAGGGTTCCATGAACATACTTACTCAGCTAGTGTTTAATAGCTCCTGTTATTTGTCAGTCACAGTGTTAATTCACTAAATAAGAATATAGTTTTACCCTTAGTGCTATATTCAAAATTTGTATTG
Source organism: Hylobates moloch (assembly GCF_009828535.3). NCBI lineage: Eukaryota > Metazoa > Chordata > Mammalia > Primates > Hylobatidae > Hylobates > Hylobates moloch. Next base: position 33,497,414 of record NW_026652281.1, read on the forward strand.
ACATGATCTACTTTTAGGATTTCACCGAAGTCCTAAATCAGTGCACTGGTGATGGAGATTCGAATGATGCCTGTATAATTTTTGATAAAATATCATGGTCCCCTAATATTTTATGTAATTTTTCTCTTCATTTTTGCCTTTTACTATCTCATGTTCCTTCAGTTCTGGGTTATGGGTGTTAAGGGCAGTTGATGGTATCGAATTTTATTGCAGAAAAGAAATTTAAAATTTAAAAAATCATTTTCTTAATTCTTTTTGGAAAAATAAACATGTACTTATTCAAGAGGTATAAGAATGTTAATATATTTACCCACTAAGAGCCTTTAACTTGGATTCTTTTACTCTCAAGGTTACCATTAAGAATATCGAAAGGGAGCTCATTTGCCCCGCATGCAAGGAGCTGTTTACCCACCCATTGATTCTTCCTTGCCAACATAGTATCTGTCATAAATGTGTAAAAGAACTCCTGCTGACTCTTGATGATTCATTCAACGATGTGGGATCAGACAACTCCAATCAAAGCAGTCCTCGACTTCGGCTCCCCTCCCCTAGTATGGATAAAATTGACCGAATTAACAGACCAGGTATGTGTTAGAACTGTGGGCTGGGATGGTAGTGGGGGTAAGCTTATAGATATATATTCAGTGGTAACTGGAAGGAAAATTATTTTTGTCATCTTGACAGTTAATTTTTCCAGGTGAATAAATTAAAACTATAGTTATAAAGGGTCCTCCCCCACTGTTAAAATGTCAAAATGAACTCTCGTCTTTTGATACATACTTGAAGTAGATATTGGATATTGAACATAAACTTTGTGTTAAACTCCTTATTAACTGTGTTTGTAAGGCTGGGCACAGTGGCTCACACCTGTAATCCCAGCACTTTGGGAGGCCGAGTCGGGTTGATCACCTGAGGTCAGGAGTTCAAGACCAGCCTGACCAACATGGAGAAACCCCATCTCTACTAAAAATACAAAATGAGCTGGGCATGGTGGTTCATGCCTGTAATCCCAGCTACTTGGGAGGCTGAGTCAGGAGAATTGCTTGAACTTGGGAGGTGGAGGTTACTGTGAGACGAGATCGCAGCGTTGCACTCCAGCCTAGGCAACAAGAGTGAAACTCTGTCTCAAACAAACAAACAAACAAACAAAAACCTATGTTTGTCTTTAGGAATTATTCTGACTGTGCAATATACTTGATACATAAAATAATAGACTCCTGAAATACTAACTAGGAAAACATTCATATATGGTAATAGGTAAATAAATACTGCAGAGTTAAGGAGTGGGACTCCCTAATGGCTAGTCCTAGATAACTTTTAAGGGAATTATTTTTTGTCATTTTGTCCCATCTGGTCCCATTTGAGGGTTTTATTTTCTTTATCCCTCATCTTTTTTTTTTTTTTTTTTTGAGACAGAGTCTCTCCCTGTCTCTCAGGCTGAAGTGCAGTGGTCCAATACTGGCTTACTGCAGCCTCCCTCTCCTGGGCTCAAGTGATCCTCCCACCTCAGCCTCCTGAGTAGCTGCGACTACAAGTGGGTGCCACCATGCCCAGTTAATTTTTGTATGTTTTTGTTTCATCATGTTGTCCAGGCTGGTCTTAAACTCCTGGGCTCAAGCAGTCTGCCCACCTTGGCTCCCTAAAGTGCTGGGATTATGGGCATGAGCCACTGCATCCATCCTCTATCCATTTTTGTCTGTTTTTAAAAGAAGGATTTTGAACGTCATAAATAGTAGTAGAATTCTGTGGTAATGTATAGAAAATGAAATTGATGTACAACACATATATCTTTATTACATGGCCAATGTTTAAATTGTTTCTTGTTGGGATAATGTTACTTTTTCTTCTGGACAGACATTGCAGGATTCATGTAGAACAAAATTAATTTGAAATCACTGGAGACACTGAAATTCAGGGCCAAATACTAGTACGGAAGTCAGCTGCAAAGACCAAAGTGAGTGGAAACAACACAGTCTCATGTTAGGCATGTCCTTATGGAGGAGAGTCAGTGGTGGTCCTAAGTATCACACTTCAGCGTGGTGCTTCCCATTTTGGGCTTTGAGGTTTCAAGTTTAATCTTTTTGTCCACTCTGTCAGTTTCTCCCTCTTAAAGTATAGGAGTAACTTTTTAATCTTGTAAAAAAAAACTTTTCAGAAAGAAATCTAAGTTATATTTTAGAAAATGTTATCTTCTTTTAGTCTCTCTGTGACAAGGAGTCTCCTTGGGTGATGCTTATGTGGGCTCCATCAGAGAGTGGAGAAGAGTAGATAATGCTGTTTTTAAAACATGGTTTTTTTTTTTTTTAAATGGCAAAATGGCAATCACTAGTTACATGGATGATGTTTGCACATATGGAAATTGTGTGTATATACAAAAAAACAAGCAGCATCACATCAGGCAAATAGAAAGCTCAGAGAGTATGAAGTTACAAAGGGTCATGATCATTGTGAAGTCATCACCTTTATGTTTCCTCCCTTGCTACCAATCTGGTGCATTGACTAGGGAAAGACAGCATCGCTTGAAATCAGTCCTGCTAGGTAAAACTTGGTATTCTGTTGGTAGATCTTCATTGGCTAATTGGGAACCCCTGCTTGATTGACCAAAGAAAACTTTTTGTATATTAATATTTAGCACAAACAAATAAAATTTTAGTTATGTACTAGATATTTCTCCTTATAATTAGATTGCACTTATATACATATTTCACAAAATTCTGTGGGCTTTTAATGTTAAGATTTGGCTAGTTTTTTTATGTGATTCATATGAAGAACAAGATGAATGATTTTCTGTTTTCAGGAATTTACCTAGCATGGTACTCTGTAGATGCTTAATATTTGTTGAATGGATGTTGAATGAGAAACCTCTGCCACAGAATTTGTACAGAGTGTGCCACAATGGCTTATATTCAGTAATAATGGCATTTGTCTTTTGGAATATGAGCTCCATTACACCATACATTTCACTGTCTAGATCTGAAATAGAATTAATGTGATGTTTCTCCCTCTTCTTTAGGAAGAACCCTATGAAGTTAGATTATGTCCTAAGAGGGGAAACTTAGAATGGTGGAGTGTAAAAACTTTTCTCTGTAAAGAACGATTACAGGAGATGAGAAGGGATGACTGCAGAATATGATAGCTTTCTTATGGATAGAATGAGTATGCTGGATATCTCTAGCAGAGGTTCCAGGTCAATGAGTAGATGGACTAGGAAAGCAGATTTAACTTAGCATGAAAGAAGACACACACACACACACCCCACTAAGGCTGTCCAGAAATGAAATGGGCTAAGTATAGAAGACTCCTGCCACTCAAAGTGTTTACATCAGGTGTCAAATTTAGATGCTGCAGGGCCAAACGGGTGCATTAATGAAGAGAGCCCCAGGCATAATAAATATAGGACTCTCCTTCATTTTAGTTTTTTGCTGTAAATATGGAGACAATAAATATTTGATTTTCCCTTTAGCTCAACTACTATAAGAAAACCATCAGCCCAAAGTGACGGCAGCCAGCTGATTTTAGGACTCCCTATTGGAGAAGTAGGGTGTGGTTTGGGACAGTGGAGACTGAAACCGATGCCTTGTTAAAGGGGGCAGTAACCGCTTGGCCCTATCAGGGTTGAAGATGCCAGATTGTCAGAGTTACTGGTTTTTCACAAAAACTTGATAGTGGTTTCCATGTGAAATCTGTTTTTTAAATATTTTCAATTCAGATTATTTAAAAATACCACACCAGCTCAATAGGGCAGGACAGCCAAAACATATCTTTGGCTGTGACCCATGCAGCATTTGGCCATCAGTATCTGAAGACTTCGTTTAAAACAATGGGTGGGTGGCCACTGTCTGCAGTATTGTGGAGGGTATTTCTGCTATGGGTGGTAGGTTGGGCCAGTTCTGTCACGTGCCATATCTCCAGCACTGAAGTTCTATGCCTTATTAAATACCTGTGACATTCATTCATTCAACAAATATTTGAGCACCTGCTGGCTACCAGATATGGCTAAATGGTTAAGAACAATGAACAAGATAGACCTACCTTCTTTTTTTTTTTTTTTAAAGACACACACCCCTTAGCATTGTGCAAAGCTTTATAACAGATGTAATTACTGGAGCATAGTCCTTTATCAAGAACACATACAGAGCAAGTTAACAAAGAGAGAGCACCCAAAGGGTGAGAATGCTGCAAGTATGGAAATCATTCCTGGAGGTTTTAATGCAAATTTTAGGATTGTCCTTTACCAGTTTTAAACTAGTAGAAGTCACTGCAGTGCAAATGTGATGTTACTTGCCATCCATTTATTGGGCATTTGCATATAATTCTTTTTTTGGTAGATTCATGAGTAATATTCCTTTTTTTCTGACAACTTTCTTTTTAAATTTTTATCCTTTAGACATTTATTTGAGACAGGGTCTCACTCTGTTACCTGGGCTGGAGTGCAATGGCTCGATCATAGCTCACTGGGTAACTCTGAGGCTCAAGTGATCCTCTTGCCTCAGCCTCCTAAGTACCTGAGACTAGAGGTGCGTGCCACTCACTCACACCCTGCTAATTAAAAAATTTTTTTTGTGGAGATGAAGGTCTCACTTTGTTGCCTAGGCTGGTTTCAGACTCCTGGCTTCAAGCAGTCTTTGTGCTGTGGCCTTCCAAACTGCTTGGATTACAGTCTTTAGTCACTGCACCCAGTCTAGTTTTGCCACTGGCCTAATAAAGAGATTAATTAAACCTGGATTGTCCAGTATGGTAGCCCCTAGCCACATGTGGCTATTGAGTGGTTGAAATGTGGCTAGTCTGAATTGAGATATGCTGTGAGTTAAAATACACAGAATAAAAAAGACTGTGAAATGATCTTTAATAATTGTTATATTGTTTATATTTTGAAATCATAGTATTTTGGATATAGTGGGTTAAATAACGTTATTAAAATTAATTTCAATTTTTTTAATATGGCTACTGGAAAATTTGAACTTAAGTATATTGTAGTTTTGGCTCATATATTTCTTTTGGATTATTTTGCATTAGATTTTTGACAGTTTTTTTTAAAGGGTAACTTGAAAGGAGAGTAAGATTTGTGTGCATAACACAGTAGCATATTAAATTATGTACAAACAAAAGCCATATTACTGTATACTTTTGATCATATATATGTAAGCTTTCCCCGCATTTTGTATTTTCTGGTTGTCTAAACTGAATATGTTCAGTTTTAGTTTTTTTTTTTTTTTTTTAACAGTTATTAGGTCAGTAAAAAGTCAAAAGATGTTTGATTTCACTTTGTATTTGCAACATTTACCGTAAGTATGATTGTTTAAAAATACAAATCTATATAGGACAAAGTATTGTCTCTTAAGTGCTATACCCACAATGATTATAATAAGATTGCTTGATGGATGTTTTATACTACTGGCTTCATAAATACTATGTGTACCAGGAAAAACACATTTTTACTGTTAATTCAATAATTGTATTATTTTCAGGACACAGTTACCACTTTCTCTTTTGTTAACAAGTTGTGAATCTTCTCTTTGAAATTAAATTCTAAATCCAGCTTTCTGTTCATTGTTCACAGCATCACAACGGAGATCTGTGGGGTGGAGAGGTAGAAAATGTTTTATTGCTTTTGTGGCCGCAGGCAATATAGTGTTAGATTTCAATTAAATAATCTTGTGTAAGGTTCTTAAACATCAGTGGTCAAGTCTTCAAAATTGTGTAGAGTGAACAAATTGGGCTGAAATGACTTAAAGGTCAACAGGACTAAATTTCCAACCAAGTTCTGATGTTTTTAAAAGAAAACACTGATTATTGGTGCTTGCATTTTGTCAATATACATGACAAGATATTTTTGAAGAAAATGATTTATACCGCTTTTGTTTTTTTGTATATCTTAAAAAATCCTTTGCATTTACTTAGTGAACAGAGCTTGATATTGCTACATTTAAACGGTGAAATAAGCTAATGCTTTCTTATGTATTGAAAAATTTGATTAAAGGTATTGATTATTTTTCTATTTAATGATATCTTTGCTCGTTTTATACATATAGAGTCTTTGTTGATGTTTTAAAGTACTTGGCATCAGAGTTTTAGCATTGAGGTCTTACCCACTTGTGGTTAAATGTACACTCCTTTTTTAGACTTTCTGAAATATTTGATTCTATGTAAAAGATGGGGCGACCTATCTTATTAAAATTTATTTTTACTCCAGTTGACCTTTAAAAATAACATTGACTGCTTTTTAATGGAATGCTGGTGATACCACCATCTATTTCATGGGAGAATACTTAACACCTGAAATTTATCCCCTTTCTGTCTTTCTCTCTTTCTTCTGCATTTCTTGATTTAAAAATCTTGTAGCCACGATTAGAAGCCACGTATAATTCTTTTTCTTACAGGCTTTTGAGAATATACATTTTAAGTGTTGAAATTTAGTAATTAGAAAGACAGATAGGAGCAGTTTGCTTTAAAAAAGCTACTACCCATTTTTGATTCAGAGGATAGTTGAGAGAAATAAATTTTACGGGGTGAAGAATGCTGATATAATACCCAAAAGGTAAATGTAACTCATAGGCATCAAATAGTCAGAATGTACCAAAAGAAGCATTAAGGTGGCAGCATAAGGTATCAGGCCACTGCCAAACACCAAAAGCCCAACAGTAGTGTCCACCATTGGGAGAGGTAGTTCATGAACTGTCCAGGGACAGCGATGGGGGAAGTCGCAGCCAGAATATGGGAGAGAATGCAACCGGCAGAGGTTTGGAACCTGTTAGTTATGAACTGACTCTCTTCTCTTTGTTTTGAAATACTTTATTTTCTCTTTGATCTTTAAATGGTTAAACGAATGACTGAAAGCTGACTTTTTTAGGGGATTTGCTATAAATTGATTTGAAAATTTTTAGAGTATTTTAAAATTATGCTGACTTTTTAATCTAACTTCGAAGGAAAGATTTGTGGGAAAAAGAATAGATTCTGTAAGGTGCTGGTATTCACATAATTTGCAAATATTATTGTCCCCACAGATTCAGTTTGATATATAAAATTGCATTTCTTAGTCTACATTACTTCCTTACCTTTCCAAGCCATCGTTACTTTTCTTTCTTTCTTTTATTTTTCAAATTTTTTTATTTCCATAGTTTATTGGGGTACAGGTGGTGTTTGGTTTCATGAGTAAGTTCTTCAGTGGTGATTTGTGAGATTTTGGTGCACCCGTCACCCGAGCAGTATGCACTGCACCCTATTTGTAGTCTTTTGTCCCTCACCCCCTTCCCACCCTTTCTGCCTGAGTCCCCAGAGTCCATTGTGTTATTCTTATGCCTTTGCATCCTCATAGCTTAGCTCCCACTTATGAGTGAGACCATATGATGTTTGGTTTTCCATTCCTGAGTTACTTCACTAAGAATAATAGTCTCCAATCTCTTTGAGGTCACTGTGAATGCCATAATTCATTCCATTTTATGGCTAAGTAGTATTCCGTCGCGTATATATACCACAGTTTCTTTATCCAGTCAATTGATAGGCATTTGGGTTTTTTCCATGTTTTTGCAACTGCTAATTGTGCTGCCATAAACATATGTGTGCAAGTATCTTTTTTTGTATAATGACTTCTTTTTCTCTGGGTAGTACCCACTTGTGGGATTGCCGGATCAAATGGTAGTTCCATTTTTAGTACTTTTTTTTTTTTTGAGATAAAGTTTTGCTGTTGTTGCTCAGGCTGGAGTGCAATGGCGTGATCTCGGCTCACTGCAACCTCTGCCCACCAGGTTCAAGCAATTCTCCTGCCTCAGCCACCTAAGTAGCTGGGATTACAAGTGAGCACCACCACACCTGGCTAATTTTTCTATTTTTAGTAGAGACGGGGTTTCACCATGTCAGTCAGGCTGGTCTGGAACTCCTGACCTCAGGTGATCCACCCACCCTGGCCTCCCAAAATGTTGGGATTACAAGTGTGATCCACTGTGCCTGGTCTCTACTTTTAGTTCTTTAAGGAATCCACACTCTTTTCTGTAGTGGTTGTACTAGTTTACAGTCCCACCAGCAGTGTAGAAGTGTTCCCTGTTCACTGCATCCATGCCAACATCTACTGTTGTTGTTTTTTTTTTTTTTTTTTATGGCCATTCTTGCAGGAGTAAGGTGGTATCATATTGTGGTTTTGATTTGCATCTCCTTGATCATATAGTGATAGTGAGCATTTTGAAATATGTTTGTTGACCGTTTGTATATCTTCTTTTGAGAATTGTCTATTCATGTCGTTAGCCCACTTTTTGATGGGATTGTTTTTTCTTGTTGATTTGTTGGAGTTCATTGTAGATTCTGGATATTAGTCCTTTGTCAGATGTATAGATTTTGAAGATTTTTTCCCACTCTGTGGGTTGTCTGTTTACTCTGCTGACTATTCCTTTTGCCATGGAAAAGCTCTTTAGTTTAATTAAGTCCCAGCAATTTATCTTTGTTTTTATTGCATTTGCTTTTGGCTTCTTGGTCATGAACTCCTTGCCTAAGCCAAAGTCCAGAGTGCTTTTTCAGTGTTATCTTGTAGAATTTTTATAGTTTCAGGTCTTAGGTTTAAGTCTTTAATCCATCTTGAGTTGATTTTTGTATAAGGTGAGAGATGAGGATCCAGTTTCATTCTCCTACATGTGGCTAGCCAATTATCCCAGCACCATTTGTTGAAAAGGATGTCCTTTACCCACTTTTATGTTTTTGTTTGCTTTGTTGAAGATCAGTTGGCTGTAAGTATTTGGGTTATTTCTCGGTTCTCTATTCTGTTCCATTGGTCTATGTGCCTATTTTTATACCAGTTCCATACTGTTTCAGTGACTGTGGCCTTACAGTATAGTTTGAAATTAGGTAATGTGATGCCTTCAGATTTGTTCTTTTTGCTTATTAGTCTTGCTTTGGCTATGTGGGCTCTTTTTTGGTTCCATATGAATTTTAGAATTTTTTTTTTAAATCTGTGATGAATGATGGTGGTATTTTGATGGGGATTGCATGGAATTTGTAGATTGCTCATGGCAGTATGGTCATTTTCACAATATTGATTCTACCTATCCATGAGCATAGGATGTGTTTCCATTTTTTTGTGTCTTCTATGATTTCTTTCAGCAGTGTTTTGTAGTTTTCCTTCTAGAGGTCCTTCACTTCCTTGGTTGAGTACATTCCTAAGTTTTTTGGTTCTTTTTTTGGTTTTTGGGTTTTTTTTGCAGCTATTGTAAAAGTGGTTGAGTTATTGATTTGATTCTCAGCTTGGTCGCTGTTGGTGTACAGAAGAGCTACTGATTTGTGTACATTAATATTGTATCCTGAAACTTTCCTGAATTTTTAAAATTTTTTTTTATTTTTTATTATTTATTTATTTATTTATTTTTTGTTTTAATTTTTTTTTTATTATACTTTAGGGTTTTAGGGTACATGTGCACAATGTGCAGGTTTGTTACATATGTATCCATGTGCCATGTTGATTTCCTGCACCCATTAACTCGTCATTTAGCATTAGGTGTATCTCCTAATGCTGTCCCTCCCCCCTCCCCCCACCCCACAACAGTCCCCGGAGTGTGATGTTCCCCTTCCTGTGTCCATGAGTTCTCATTGTTCAATTCCCACCTATGAGTGAGAACATGCGGTGTTTGGTTTTTTGTCCTTGCGATAGTTTACTGAGAATGATGTTTTCCAGTTTCATCCATGTCCCTACAAAGGACACGAACTCATCATTTTTTATGGCTGCATAGTATTCCATGGTGTATATGTGCCACATTTTCTTAATCCAGTCTAT
>NW_026652281.1:33512167-33693668 GCF_009828535.3 Hylobates moloch
TTCAGTATGATATTGGCTGTGGGTTTGTCGTAGATAGCTCTTATTATTTTGAGATACGTCCCATCAATACCTAATTTATTGAGAGTTTTTAGCATGAAGGGTTGTTGAATTTTGTCAAAGGCCTTTTCTGCATCTATTGAGATAGATGATCATGTGATTTTTGTTTTTAATTCCATTTGTGTGGTGTATCATATTTATTGACTTGCATATGTTAAACCATCCCTGCATCCCTGGTATGAAACCCACTTGATCATGGTGGATTATCTTTTTGATATATTGTTGGATTTAGTTAGCTAGTATTTTGTTAAGGATTTTAGCTTCTGTGTTCATCAGGGATATTGGTCTGTAGTTTATTTTTATTTTTGAGACAGAGTTTCACTCTTTGTTGCCCAGGCTGGGGTGCAGTGGTGCGATCTCGGCTCACTGCAACCTGTGCCTCCCCGGTTCAAGCGATTCTCCTGTCTCAGCCTCCTGAGTAGCTGAGATTACAGGTTCACGCCACCACACCCAGCTAATTATTTTTTTAAACCGTGTTTTTCTCTTGTTGCCCAGGCTGCATTGCAACGGCACGATCTTGGCTCACCGCAACCTCTGCTTCCCAGTTTCAAGCGATTCTCCTGCCTCAGCCTCCCAAGTAGCTGGGATTACAGGCGTGCACTACCATGCCTGGCTAATTTTTTTTTTTTGTATTTTTAGTAGAGACGATTTTTCTTCCATGTTGGTCAGGCTGGTGTCCAACTCCTGACCTCAGGTGATCTGCCCGCGTCAGCCTTCCAAAGTGTTGGGATTACAATCGTGAGCCACCACGCCCAGCCTGGTCTGTAGTTTTCTTTTGTTATGTCCTTTCCTGGTTTTGGTATTAGGGTGATACTGGCTTCATAGAATGAGTTAGGGAGGGTTCCTCTTTCTCTGTCTCATGGAATAGTGTCAATATGATTAGTACCAGTTGTTCTTTGAATGTCTGGTCGAATTCTGCTGTGAATCCATCTGGTCCTGGACTTTTTTTGTTGATAATTTTTAAATTACCATTTCAATCTTGGTGCTTGTTACTAGCCTGTTCAGGGTATCTAATTCTTCCTGATTTAAGCTGAGAAGGTTGTATCTTTCCAATAATTTATCTGTCTCTTCTAGGTTTTCTAGTTTATGCACGTAAAGGTAGTCATAGCAGCCTTGAATGATCTTTTGTATTTCTGTGGTGTCAGTTGTAATATCTCCTGATTCATTTCTTATTGAGCTTATTTGGATTTTCTCTCCTCTTAGTTAATTTTGCTAATGGTGTATCAGTTTTATTTATCTTCGAAGAATCAGCTTTTTGTTTGATTTATCTTTTGTGGGTTTTTTTTCATTTGTTTCAATTTCATTTAGTTCTGCTCTGATCTTGCTTATTTCCTTTCTTCTGCTAGGTTTAGGTATGGTTTGTACTTGTTTTTCTAGTTTCTAGAGGGGTGTCGTTAGACTGTCTCTTGGTGCTCTTTCAGACTTTTTGATGTAGGCGTTTAGGGCTGTGAACTTTCCTCTTAGCACTGTCTTTGCTGTGTTCCAGAAGTTTTGATAGGTTGTGTCACTATTGTCATGCAGCTTGAAGAATTTTTAAATTTCATCTTGATTTCATTTTTTTTTTTTGACGCTGTGCTCATTCAGGAGCAGGTTATTTAATTTCCGTGTATTTGCACGGTTTTGAAGGTTCCTTGTGGAGTTGATTTCCAGTTTTATTCCACTGTGGTCTCAGAGAGTGCTTGATGTAATTTCAATATTTTTAAATTTATTGAGGCTCATTTTGTGGCCTATCATATGGTCTATCTTGGAGAAAGTTCCATGTGCTGTTGAATAGAATGTATATTCTGTGGTTGTTGGATGGAATGTTGTGCATGTAACTGTTAGGTCCATTTGTTCCAAGGAATAGTTTAAATCCATTGTTTCTGGCTGGGTATGGTGGCCCGGCACTTTGGGAGGCCAAGGTGGGAGGATCACCTGAGGTCAGGAGTTCGAGACCAGCCTGGATAACATGGTGAAACCCTGTCTCTGCTAAAAGTACAAAAATTAGCTGGGCCTGGTGTCACCCACCTGTACTCCCAGCTACTCGGGAGGCTGAGGCAGGAGAATCTCTTGAACCCACGAGGTGGAGATTGCAGTGAGCTGAGATCATGCCACTGCACTCCAGCCTGGGTGATAGAGCATAACTCCATCTCAAAGAAAAAAAATTCATTGTTTCTTTGTTGGCTTTCTGTCTTGATGACCTGTGTAGGGCTGTCAGTGGTGTATTGACACCTCCCACTATTACTGTGTTGCTGTCTATCTCATTTCTTAGGTCTGTTAGTAATTGTTTTATACATTTGGGAGCCCCTGTGTTAGGTGTATATATGTTTAGGATTGTGATATTTTCCTGTTGGACAAGGCCTTTTATCATTATATAATGTCCTTCTTTGTCTTTTTAAACTGGTTTGCTTTAAAGTTTGTTTTGTCTGGTGTAAGAATAGCTACTTCTGCTGGTTTTTGGTGTCCATTCACATGAAATGTCTTTTTCCACCCCTTTACCTTAAGTTTTTGTGAATCCTTATGTGTTAGGTGAGTCTCTTGAAGTTGATTGGTGAATTCTTACTTATTCTGCAATTCTTTATCTTTTTTTAAGTGGAGCATTTAAGCCATTTACATTCAGTTGGTATTGAGAATATGAGGTACCATTTCATTCATTGTGCTATTTTTTGCCTGTAATTTTTTTTTTTAATCTTATTTTTGTTTTATAGGTCCTGTGTGTTTTATGCTTTAAAGAGGTTCTGTTTTGATGTGTTTCCAGGATTTGTTTCAAGATTTAGAGCTCCTTTTAGCAGTTGTTTTAGAAGAGGCTTGGTAGTGGTGACTTCTCTCAGCATTTGTTTGTCTGAAAAAGACTTATCTTTCCTTCATAAAAGAAGCTTAGTTTCGCTGCATATAAAATTCTTGGCTGATGATTTTTTTTAGGAGGCTGAAGATAGGGCCCCAGTCCTTTCTAGCCTATAGGGTATCTGCTGAGAAATCTGATAGGTTTTCCCTAGGTTACCTGGTGTTTGGTGTCACAGCTGTTAAGATTCTTTCTTTTTTCTTAACTGATAACCTGACGACAGTGTTCCTAGGCAGTGATCTTTTTGCGATGAATTTCCCAGGTGTTCTTTGTGCTTTTTGTATTTGGATATCTAGGTCTCTAGCAAGGCTGGGGAAGTTTTCCTCGATTATTCCCCCAAGTATGTTTTCCAAACTTTTAGATTTCTCTTCTTCCTCAGGAATACTGATTATTCTTAGGATGGGTCATTTAACTTAGTTGCAGGCTTCTTGGAGGCTTTCTTCATATTTTCTTATTCTTTCTTCTTTGTCTTTGTTGGATTGGGTTAGTTTGAAGACTTTGTCTTCGAGCTCTGAATTTCTTTCTTCTGCTTGTTCAATTCTGTTACTAAGACTTGCCAGAGCATTTTGCATTTCTATTAGTGTGTCCATTGTTTCTTGAAGTTTTCATTGTTTTTTATGTACGCTATTTCCTTGAACATTTCTTCCTTCACTTGTATCATTTTTTTGGATTGCTTTACACTGGACTTTGCCTTTTTCTGGCGTCTCCTTGATTAGCTTAGTAGCCTCCTGGATTCTTTTTCAGGTAAATCAAGGATTTCTTCTTGTTTGGGTCCCTTGCTGGTGAGCTAGTGTGATTTTTGCTGGTGTTAACCTTGTTTTGTCATATTACCAGAGGTGATTTCCCAGTTTCTTCTCATTTCGGTAGGCTCTGTCAGAGGAAATGTTAGGGCTCAAGGTTGCTGTTCAGTTCCTTTTGTCCCATAGGTTGTTTTTGATGTAGTACTCTTCCTCATTTCCTATGGACGTGCCTTCCTGGGAGCCGAGTTGTAGTAATTGTTCTCTCTTCTGGATCTATCCACCCAGCAGGTATACCAGGCTCTGGGCTGGTATTGGGTGTTATCTGCCCAGAGTCCTGTGATGTGAACCATCTTTGGGTCTTTCAGCCATGGATACCACCAGCACCTGTTCTGATGGAGGTGGCAGGTAGTGAAATGGACTCTTTGAGGCTTCTTAGCTTTGGTGGTTTAATGCACTATTTTTGTGCTGGTTGGCCTCCTGCCAGGAGGTGGCACTTTCCAGAGAGTATGGGGAGGAACAGGCAGTGGGCAGGGCCCTAGAACTCCCAAGATTGTATGCCCTTTGTCTTCAGTTACCAGGGTAGGTAGGGAAAGACCACTGGGTGGGGGCAGGGCTAGGCGTGTCTGAGCTCAGACTCTCCTTGAGCAGCTCTTGCTGCAGCTGCTGTGGGGATTGGGGGATGAGGTTTCCAGGTCAGTGGAGTTATGTTCCTAGGAGGATTATGGCCACCTCTGCCGTGTCATGCAGGTTGTCAGCGAAGTGAGGGAAAGCCGGCAGTCACAGGCCTCACCTAGCTCCCACACAGTCCAAAGGGCCAGTCCCACTTCCACTGTGCCCCCAACAACAGTACCAAGTTTGTTTCCAGGCAGTGGGTGAGCAGGGCTGAGAACTTGCCCCAGTCTACCCGCCTCCCAGCTGCAAAAGCAAGTATGGCTTTCCTTCTCCCACCTATGGAGTCTGCACACTGGATTTACACCCTCCCCCATGTTCTGGCCAGGAGGCTTCTCCATCAGTTCAAATTGTTACAGACTTCAGCTGGAGGTTTCCTTCTCCCTGTGGCCTTTTCCCAGAGCCTCTGGCCATTCTCCGGAAGGACCCCTGTGAGGCCAGGCAAAAACGACTTGATGGAGGCCAAGTGAGCTTCCAGGGGTTTTCCCACTCTTCCTCTACGCTTGTATTTCACTCAGCTCTCTAAATTGACTCAGCTCCAGGTAAGGTCAAAATCTCCCGTTATCCAGGCCTTCAGTTTCCCCAGTAGAGGTGTGTTCGGGGGCAGACAATCTCCCTTTCCCACTTCCACAGTTTGGGCCCTTGTAGTATTTAGGGTGTCTCCCAGGTCCTGTAGGAGCAATCTGCTATCTTCAGGGGATCTGTGGGTCCTCTCAGCCTTCTAATTTATTTCTGTAGTCGTTCTGGAGCAAAATTTCACAATGCTAGCCTCCACATGCTGCTCTGTCAGAGCTGCAATCTAGTCCTTCCTCTAGTTATAGTCCTTCAGTCTAGTTCGTGATGATCCCTCTATTTTTCTTTTTCATTGTCTAATGCAATTGAGCAATAATACTATGCGATAGAACTTTCTACTATAATGGAAGTGTTCAACCCTCTGTCATATAATATGGTAGCCGTTAGCTACGTGTCTCTTGAGAATTTGAAATATGGCTATGGTAACCAAATAAGTGAATATTAAATTTTATTTAATTTTAATTAAATTTTAAAAGTCACATGTGGCTAATGGCTACTGTATCAGATGGCACAGCCATGGAAAGTAGAAAGTTGACTCTTCCATTTTGTTCTTAATTCCATTGCCTTGATTTTTTCATTAAAGATATTATTTCCCAGAATATCCTAAGATTCTCATTTTCTTTATTGCTCTGAACATCTACTGTTTGTTTTTATGAAAACAATGAAAGAAGTATGAGACAGATGAAATAAAAGTTCTTTAGCATTTGTAAGAAATATATAAGAGCATTCGGCCAGGCGCGGTGGCTCACGCCTGTAATCCCAGACTTTGGGAGGCCAAAGCTGGTGGATCACGAGGTCAGGAGATCGAGACTATCCTGGCTAACATGGTGAAACCCCATCTCTACTAAAAAATACAAAAAATTAGCTGGGCGTGGTGGCGGGCATCTATAGTTCCATTTTCTCGGGAGGCTGAGGCAGGAGAATGGTGTGAACCCAGGAGGCGGAGCTTGGAGTGAGCCGAGATCACGCCACTGCAATCCAGCCTGGGCGACAGAGCGAGACTCCGTCTCAAAAAAAAACGAGCTTTCAAGATCTGTTTAGAAAGATAGCCAAGATATCTATTTGAATGAGTTGTGAAAAATTACATGTCTTAATTTAATGTCTGATTTAAGAAGTTTAGTGTTTCACACCTTTTTTTTTTTTAACTGTGAAAATACATTAGCAGAGGTATACAGAAAAGGGATGAAACTTTTTTTTTTTTTTCTCAAATTTCTGAGGACCCAATTCTGGGTGTCACCAGCATACATGTTAAAGCTTGATTTTGTTGTCATTATTTACTTTTCATTATCCCATTACTTTAATTGGTCATAATCTTCATAAAACCAAAAATAACTCATTTTTTAACATTTTTGAGATTATTTTTCTATTTATCTAAATTTTCATCACCTATTTCATGTGTGGAAACCTGCAGTTATATATGAATTTCCATTTGTTTAAACTTGACCACTGCACCATACCATTTCCAGAATTGTTTGGCTTGTTTTCTTTCCTAAATGAAATTTTCATTGGCATGTGATTTAAAAGTAGCTTTGCTTCTTATTTCATGATATGCCTGCTGTGGTGTGAAAGATTTTGGATTGTATTGCATGTTTTTAGAATTATTACCTGAATATATTTTAGGATTTTCAAATTTTTATGGGGCAGCTTTTTTGTATGCATTAATGTTTCAAAATGTAAAGGTTAAAATATCTTTAAATGAAGGTATTAAAAATATTCTGCATGTTTGTTGTATAAGTAGATTTTGGGGCCCAATGCCATATAGCATGCTATTAACATCACTTCCAATAAGTAATATTATGGGCTGATTGCTAAATTTTACCTGAACTGATATCATGTCAGACATCTTTTAAGATATTCTTTTGAGGGATGACAGTTATATTCAAAGGGTATATTGATGTGGCTGTTTAAAGACCTTTTGTAATGTGGTATACCAAATTCAGCCATTCATTTCTGGTGTTGGATACATGGTGGTATGAAAGAAGGTGTAGGTTAGGAAGTTTGTGTTTATGTTAAGGGAGTTATTTTTTGGGCAACTAAGACTACATACCCTTAAGAACAGATTTACGGCCGGGTGCGGTGGCTCACGCCTGTAATCCCAACACTTTGGGAGGCCGAGGCAGGTAGATCACGAGGTCAGGAGTTCAAGACCAGCCTGGCCAAGATGGTGAAACCCCATCTCTACTAAAAATATAAAAATTAGCTGGGCGTGGTGGTGGGCGCTTGTAATCCCAGCTACTCGGCAGGCTGAGGCAGAGAATTGCTTGAACCCGGGAGGCGGAGGTTGCAGTGAGCTGAGATCACACTCCAGTCTGGGCGACAGAGTGAGACTCTGTCTAAAAAAAAAAAAGAACAGATTTACAAATGGGGGAATGTGGTATGCATGGTATGCATGCACATGTGGTAAATGGACAACCTGGATTCTTGTGAACCAGTGGGTAAGGACTGTCATGCGTTGGTTTCTTGATTTATTAAAATTGGGATAATACTGAACAAAAATGTGATGTTTAAGGTCATTCATTGTTTTATATATGTTGTAAAATTATTTGTAGTGTTTTTGGGGTAACTTTTGGCTTACTGAATTAAGTAATCTTAATGATTCTTTGTTTCAGGTCATAAGAAGATATTAAATGGTTGGTCCCTCTTAAAAACCACTAAATTATAGGTCTATGAATGAATTTTTCACTCTTTTATAGATTGCACTCAATTAACTAATGATCTTCCCTACTGAATTTTTCCAGATAAAACAATACTACGTGGGAAACCTTCTATTGTAGTGTTGTTAAAAATTTTATGGTCACATCACATATTCTTTTGAAAATCTGATAAAAGCTGCGGGTTTTTAGCAGTAAATATGCGTATGTATATAGATGGAATATTTTGTGCAGAATTTCAAATAGTTCATGGATCTGCCTGGGCCTCTTCGTGGGCTTTGTGCTAGGGACCCCTGCTCTTTTATGTATCGATTCATTTCCTGTCAGTCAGCAAAGATTGTTCTTTTAAATGCCTTTGGATATGGTGTATAATACTAACTATAAATGCTGATTATATAATTTTAAAAGATCTTAACCCCATGTAGTATTGTATTATGTGTTTTATCTTTATATCTATGTTTGATTTAATGTGGGTTTTATGTGGGTTTACTATAGAATATTTTCCTTTTTGATTTGATAACTATTTAATAACTTGGGCTTGTCTTTTGTATACTAAGGAAAAATTTTTAAAAACATTTTCACAATACAAGTTTCACGTGGAGCCACTTCGGATACTGTTTTTGTGATACATTTGTAGATATGTCTCTAAGGCATGACTCCTCTTTTCTTCATTCTAATCATTTTCCTACAGCTGTAACTAAACAAAGACTTACTAATTACACAGGCTGGAAGCGCAATTCATTGACCCCGAGGACAACTATTTTCCCTTGCCCTGGCTGTGAGCATGATGTGGATCTTGGAGAACGAGGAATCAATGGTCTGTTTCGAAACTTCACTTTGGAAACTATTGTGGAAAGATATCGTCAGGCAGCTAGGGCAGCCACAGCCATTATGTGTGACCTTTGTAAACCACCACCTCAAGAATCCACAAAAAGCTGCATGGACTGTAGTGCAAGTTACTGCAATGAATGCTTCAAAATTCATCATCCTTGGGGTACTATAAAAGCTCAACATGAGTATGTTGGTCCAACTACTAACTTTAGACCCAAGGTAAGTGACGTTTTTATTAAGTTAGAATATTATTTTAACTTAATGTTATGAAACTTATGTACTTAATGTTATGAAATAAATTATTAAGTCTAGAACTTGACAGAAAGGAAATAACTTTAAAAGCAGGTATAAGAACTTAAGGCCTAGTTGGCTGGAGTTACTATGGGGCTAAACATCCCCACCAAAGGAGGGCAATATTGTGGTTTATTCTATTACAATCCAGTGGGATATAATACAATAAATGAATGTTTATAATGATAACTCTGATTAAAGAAAGGTTATCTCAGATATACTCTTTAAGATTGAAATGATTAAAGTTAAAAAGCTTTTTTGTGCTTTAGTTTCATAAATCCATAATTGCTTAAAAGGTTTGACTGTGAAACATATTTTTGTTTTGGTTAGCTAAAATTGTACAATGAATAAAAGTAATTGCAGCCTAATATTTTGTAGCTTGTGATATAATGGTTATATGTTATCTAAAGTAGAATTTGCATTTCTTAAACATTCTGAGTAATTTCTTTAATATTGCTCAAAAGAAGTTTATGTATTGTTTGCCCTGCTGTGTGCCTGGAAAGAAACTGATCTTTTGATATCTTCACTTCTTTCTGATGTATATAGATTTTAAAAACCTATGGTTGAGTTTTTCAAAGTTCTTACTACTTATAACTTAGTGACTTGTGTATGAAAATCTACTTGCATTCTTAAGTGTAAAACCTTTAATTTGTAATAAAAAGTGGGGAAAAAAATCTCAAAAGTGTTTTTGAAACTATGAGCTATTTCTTAAATAGTGAAGGATGGGTAGATTAAGGCAAAAACAATCTATGCTATCATATTTTGAATGACCTTTCTCAAACTGTGTCAGTCTGGCAGTAGATTCATCAGATAGCTTTTAATCCTATATTATGTTCCTCATTTTAAATGCTCAAGGCCATCAATTTTTAAAAATTTGTGACTTCAACCTGATGTTTTAATGTTTCTTTTAAATGATTAAATTGATTTCTACCATGAGATAACCTTTGATTAAATGAATTTTATTAGGCTTGGGTCTTTGTGAATTAAAAATTTAAGGAAATTTTGAGCATAGCCTTACAATTTCTATTTACAAATATTAAAAGATTGATAAGAGAAGACCAAAGAAACATGGATAGGTTATACTGAGAAACATTTCATTTTTCCAGTAGTTAGAGCTACTCAATATAGTAAAATTTTAAAACGGTGTCCAAAATGGTATCCCTTATTGCTATGGAATATTTGCCTATAACGTTGAGTTCTTTTGATCATTTCTTGCAGATGGACAAACTTTGTATTTTATTTTAAATGTAATGGCTTTGGGGATGTAGAAACTTGGACATGCTGAAAACCTTGAAACCTCTTCCAATTGTTTTTCTCCTGAACTTATATATTGGTATTAGGACTTTCTATATTGTACTTTTTGTTTGTTCCTTTTAAATGTCTATAAGTTACAAAATTAGCTGGGCATGGTGGCACATGCCTGTGATCCCAGCGTCTTGGGAGGCTGAGGCAGGAAAATTGCTTGAACCCAGGAGGTGGAGGTTGCAGTGAGCGGAGGTTGCAGTGAGCCAAGATCGCACCACTGCACTCTAGCCTGGGCGACAGAGCGAAACTCTTTCTCATAAAGAAAGAAAGAAATAAATGTCTATAAGTTATCAGACAAGTTACAATTGCTTAAAATCTAATCTATTGGAATCTTTAACAACTTTTGATTTTATTAACATACTAACTTAAAGGAATCTCCCCTTTCTTACAAATGAAATGTTATTTTACATAAAATTTTATGTTATTTGATAGCTTTTAATCCTCTATGATAATAGTTTACAAAGTAAATAAAAAGGTAGACAATCAAATCAGAAAAACAGTTCCAAATTTGGTCAGTGCATTTGTAATTAATTTGTAAAAGGAAACACATCTAGAAGCTTATAAAGTTTTCTGACTCTTTTAGCAACAGATTTCTGTTACTGAGGCCATGAGTCTCATAAATTGCTATGGTACTTCATTAAAAATATTGACTATGATCATTAAGAATTGCCTCATCAGTGTGGTCAGATGGCCTTTCTAACTTGGTTAAGTGTTCATTCCATTTGAATCTGGTAGGAATGAAACTCTTAACAAGTTTTGGAGAAATAACATCTACATATTATGACGAGATCGGGCATGTTCAGAGGGGTATGGCCGTAGACAACATCTACCTATTAATCATTTGAACCGTCAACTGAAAAATAGTAATTCCGATATAGAGAATTTTCATGTGGTATATCAACCATTCTTCTTTTTACATTCATATTCACTTAAATGGCTTTATTTAGTGATTTTATAAAGCAAATCTTTGTATTTTGATAATTTGTCAGATTACTTGAAACCTAGACCTTTAATCACACTTTTATTCTTTACTCAATAGATTTTAATGTGCCCAGAACATGAAACAGAGAGAATAAACATGTACTGTGAATTATGTAGGAGGCCAGTTTGCCATCTGTGTAAGTTGGGTGGTAATCATGCCAACCACCGTGTAACCACTATGAGCAGTGCCTACAAAACCTTAAAGGTAGGACTTATTTTTGGAACAGAATTTTGATTCTTTACCTTTAACTTTTCATTTATAAAATCATGGTGTGTTATATGGTCTCTTTTGTACTAAAATGAGTTGAAGTGTTACTTAGTGATCTACTAATATTAGGTTGTTAGTATTTCTGATCAACAATTATTTGTGGTACTGATAAGGCCCAGCATATATTGACACCTACGTTGTATTAGCTCTGAATTCTGAGGGAAGAGAGAAGGATGAAGGACACTTCATCATGATACCCAAATGAGCCCAATGTCTATGATAATGGATGTATATATAGGATTGACATACTTTAAAGGGTTGTGGCTGTATTAAGACACTTGATTCTTATTTCTTGCCTATAGAATTAGTATTTTGTTCATTCTGGTGGCATGCTTACCATTTAAAACTGAATTACTTCCGTGGCTCACGCCTGTAATCCCAGCTCTTTGGGAGGCTGAGGCCGGCGGATCACGAGGTCAGGAGATCGAGACCATCCTGGCTAACACGGTGAAACCCCATCTCTACTAAAAATACACACAAAAAAATTAGCTGGGCATGGTGGCGGGTGCCTGTAGTCCCAGCTACTCAAGAGGCTGAGGCAGGAGAATGGTGTGAACCCAGGAGGCGGAGCTTGCAGTGAGCTGAGATGGCGCCACTGCACTCTAGCCTGGGCGACAGTGTGACAGTGTGACTCTGTCTCAAAAAAACAAAACAAACAAAAAAAAAAACCTGAATTACTTCCTTTGTGTTAGCTTTATTGATGATGTTTAAAACTTTCAAATTTCATAATCAACAGCAAAGCAGGCAGCGGTACACTACTGTCTTTCTGTTTTCGTCTTTTTCCGTTTAAACAATATTTTTAAAATAAATCATCTATGTACCCACTACCCATTTTGTTTCTTTCCTCTCTTTAACAATATGTGTATGCATTTTTTGCCTCTGTCTAATTGCATATATGGAAACTGTTTTGTGTTTTGCATTTTATTTTTATGTTGTGTTCCACTCTGCACATACGGAATGCAGGTATAATTGTATAATTGTTCTTAGCTACTAATTCTTTCATCTGTTTCACTACTAGGTCAGTTTTGATTGTTTTTTTTTTTTTTAGAGTTTATATTTCTCTGTTACCTTGCATGCCTGGTAATTTTTGATTGACTGCTAGTTATTGGATAGTTTTGTATTCCTACAAATGCTATTTTCTTTGAGTATGTGATTAAGTTACTTGGAAATGTTTGGGTCTTTTGTGAGGCAGGACAGAACTGCATTTAATTCTAAGGGCTAATTTTATCTGATTATTGAAGTAAAAGCCTTTGATTACTCTTTTCAATGCCTTGTGAATTTTGAGATTTTTTTTTTTTTTGTCTGGCTGGTGGGGAACAGGCACTCTTCCCAGCCTTGTGTAAGCTCCTAGGATTGTTTCCTTGAACCTTAGGGTGATTCTTTGCCTGGGCTTGGACAGTTTCCTCACACACAAGAGTTAATGAGGACTGCTGAATATATAAGGGAGACTGTGTCTCTGGAGTTCTTTCTCTTTACAACAGTCTCAGGGACATGCCTTACAACCTATGGTACATGCCTTACAACTGGCCTCCTTGGACTCAGCTGCATCTCCTCAGGGTTCTTGGTTTGCCCTCAGGAGACTCTGATATACACTAGTGTTTGAGAGCCACTGATCCAGAGGAAAGCTTCTGAGCAGTTTTGAAGTCCCTGAGAAATTAGCTTCTGATTAGTTCCTAAAGAACTGGGGTCGTGATTTATCTAAAGGAGTTAGAGGTAGCCTTGTCTTTTTACATTTTAATTTCAGTGCCTGTTTTCAGTGTGTGGTACATATACTTTTTGGAGACCTGTGAATAAATGGACATTCTGATTCTTGGTTAAAACTGATCTAGTCTTTTAAAACAAACTGGCTAGATTTGAGGGGACTATTATGACTGGAGCTGTCTCAGAGAAAAGCTATTCTCAGATAAACGTATAGTTGGCCAGATACTTTGAGCATTAAAACTCAGAGTGTGTGGTGCTTTTACATCATGCGCCTGAATTCTGCCATCCATTCTTCTCTGGTCCTTACCTCTTTGAGTCAACTAACTTATCTGTTCCTATCTTGTAGTTCTAATTTAACCTGCTATCATACAGCTAAGCCTTACTTCAATTTAAATGGCCAAATTTATCTTGTTGCTACCCTAGTTAAAAAAGAGTACCCCCACTTTGCACCTAGTACTTCTGATCTCCACATAGGCCTGTTAGGGATGGTATTATCAGAATTGCCATTTTGCTTTCAGCTTGGTGCTGAGACGTACCTCTCAGCCTGTGGAATAGTGTTTAGTGTTTAATAGTGCCCTCTTGTTGAGCACCCTTTTCGTTTCAAGTCATCGGTGGTAACTGAGCGTGAAATGCTCAGATTGGCCTTTAAGGGCTACAGCTTGAAAGGCATTTTCTGGATGTTCTTATTCTTATTTAGACTCTCAATACATTTTTCTGTTACAACTTTTTACCCCATGGTGTTTCGGGGCTTTTGTGTTTTGGTTTTTGTGTATTTCAGAGTAGGTTTTCTGGGCAAGACCAGGGATCTCACCAAAACCTATGATGGTGTTTCTGTGGGAAAGAAACTATACTTATTTAAAAAGGTCTGCCTTACAGACAGATTATTCAATGAGCTCTGGAAATTGCCTATTTTTATAAAACTGTGTTTTCATTATTGTGTAATTATTTAATAGGCTGGGATGGACTGTCAGTATTATTTTGGAAGTCTCTTTGTTGCTACTATTGTGTATAGGTGTGTGTGTGTGTGTGTGCACGTGGGTGTTTGTGAGAGTAAATTATAAAATCTGAAGACAAAACTATTTGAATTGCTGCTCTTCCATTTACTTAGAAGCCTTAGGAGCAGGAGCTCTAGGAATGATAACGAAACGTTAAAAATGTACTATTTTTATATTCAGAAGTTTTGACTAATTTAACCATTATTGCCTTGTTCTTTTTTCCAACTGATTCTAATCTTTCACACACCCTTTGACCCTCTCTGCCTAAGGCCATTAACTGTTTACTCTGGGTTAATAATGATAATTGCCATAGTTGATTTTAGTATCTGTTTATCAGAGACTGTAGAAGAGGATGAGTCCTGTGTAATTAAAAAAAAAATTCTGCAAAGTCTTTGCTAAACTCCCATTTTGTCCTTTTGTGTTATGAATATGTTTCAACAGGAAAAGCTTTCAAAGGATATTGATTACCTTATTGGTAAGGAAAGCCAGGTGAAGAGTCAGATATCTGAACTAAACTTGTTAATGAAAGAAACAGAGGTAAGTGATAAACTAGCTTGCATATTTTAAATTATTATTTTATCTAGACATTCATTTATTTGTTCATAAAATCCTGAGTGTATTATATGGGCTGGGAATACAAAGTTGTGTTAGATTTCACCCCTGCTTTTCTGGGGCTATGGAAACAAATGTAAAAAATGAATTATAATGTTGTGTGGTCACTTCTGTGATAGAGGTAGTGATTAAATGATACTGGAACACAGAGGGAAAGATGATGATTTGTGTGGCAACTAACAAGATCTCAAAAGTATTTAATAGTAACATAAGGGAAATGATAGGTTTTACTTATTTTTATTATATTTTTAAAAATGAATAGATCACTTTTGGAAAATGCACTGTATGCAGATTGGGCCAGGTTTATTTTAAATTCTGGTATTCCTGAGTGTATACCCTATATATGTTCCCCAAAAGACATATATTAGAATGTTGGTGGCTTCTTTGTTTGTAATTGTCACTAAGTGGGATCTACCCACATGCCCATTAACAGTAGAATAAAAATAGCAATAAGAATGAATGATCTGCAGCTGCACACAGCAGTGTAGATTAATCTTGCAATAATGTTGAAAGGAAGGTGCCAGATACAAAGGAATACATGCTATGTGATTACATTTCTAAAAAGTACCAAAAATGGTGAAACTAGATGATGATGTTAGAGTTGAGGAGGGGTAGGTTAGTGTCTGGAAAGGTTATATGGAGGCTTCTGGGATACTGGTAATGTTCTTTTATCTAATCTGGATTTTCTCTTGGATGCTGGTTATATTGAGTGTGTGGGTAAAGATTCATTAGTCTTTATACTTACATGTACATTTTTCCATTTGTGTATTATGTTTCAATAAAAAATTAGAAAAGATAACAGCATTTTAAAAATAATAGTAAAAGGGGATTGGATTGGGTTGTTTTAAAAGTCCAGATATTCTTCATTGACTTTGTTGTGCGCTTTTCTTCTCCATTTGAAACGAAGTTGAGCCATTACTCCTGATTTTTAGTAATTAAATATAAAAATATCCCAGCTAGTATGACACTGTTAGTTGAAGAAATTTTTTTCCAATATAGGTTAAAATTATTGAGAAATCACATAAATTAACACCACTACCAGCAGTGCTTTTGTTTTTAATATTATTTTCCTGATCTTTACTGATTCACCACCCTAAGTCAGTCATTTTTCCATGCAGTTTGGGGTTTTCTTTTTCATATTTTTGTTGGATTAAGTGACAGACTGTCTCAACACAAAGCAGATGATCACCTTAGTAGGTCGCTTCAAGTGTTGCATCTTTGGTCATTTTATTAATAGCCTTGTTTGTTGGTCCTCTCAGTCCTGCTGCCCTTCACTTCTGAAATAAAGACCCAGAGTCTGTTTTGGGGTTTGTCATCAATATGTTAAAAATTGAGGAACTTAGGTGTCAAGTATTCACGTAGACGCTGATTCCTTGGGATAGTGGGGACATTATTGAGTTGTTTTGTATCATTTGCCTGAGCTGTATCTGTAGGCTTATCAATAAGAATTTTTTTTAAGCTACATAACTTGCCTCCATTCTCAACATTTACTTAGTGATGATGGTGACACTGTCTTTCTTATCTATAATTATACTTAGATGGAAAAAAATCTATAATGATATTTCTGAGTTGAATGTTGTGATTTGTCAGTGAAATACTATCAAAATGCCACTACCTTCTGCTCCTTCTCTTTTAAAAATATGTGGCTGTCGGGGTTAGGAAACAGGAGATCTGGAAAAAATTTCCTTTCATTATAGGTGTTGGCTGGAAGCCAATGGAAAATGCACAGTACACTTCTGCCATATATTGTCAGCTTTTAAGAATGTTCCTAGCCAGGTGCAATGGCTCATGCCTGTAATCCTAGCACTTTGGGAGGCCGAGGCAGGCGGATCACAAGGTCAGGAGTTCGAGACCAGCCTGGCCAACATGGTGAAACCCTGTCTGTACTAAAGATACAGAAAAATTAGCCCGTTGTGGTGGTGTTCACCTGTAATCCCAGCTACTGGGGAGGCTGAGGCAGGAGAGTTGCTTGAACCCGGGAGGTGGAGGTTGCAATGAGCCAAGATCACTCCATTGCACTCTAGCCTGGGTGACAGGGCGAGACTCTGTTTCAAAAAAAATAAAAAATAAAAATAAAAAAAGCCGGGCAAGGTGGCTCACGCCTGTAATCCCAGCACTTTGAGAGGCCGAGGCAGGCAGATCACGAGGTCAGGAGATCGAGACCATCCTGGCTAACGGTGAAACCCTGCCTCTACTAAAAATACAAAAAAAAATTAGTAGGGTGTGGTGGCGGGCGTCTGTAGTCCCAGCTACTGGGGAGGCTGAGGCAGGAGAATGGCGTGAACCTGGGAGGCGGAGCTTGCAGTGAGCCGAGGTCGCGCCACTGCACTCCAGCCTGGGCGAGAGAGAGAGAGAGAGAGAGAGACTGTCTCAAAAAAAAAAAAAAAAAGAGTGTTCTTGAAGACTTTTTTTCTGTTGGCTGCTGTCTGTGAGTCTGTTATAATAAGTGCTTAGGAGTGTTTGCCAGTCTTCTCAAAATCATGAGCTCTGATTTTATAGGAATTCAGAATGTTTGGCAAACACTAGGGTCATTTTATGACAGTTTGTATGAATGTTTATTTACAGTATGTGACATTATGGTGTATACTTTATGTAAAGAACCTTTTAAAATCTCTTCACAAAAACCTAAATGGTTTTTCTTATCCCCTATTTTCAGAAGAGCAAAACAGAGAGAGAAGTGAAATGATTAGCATATGGTCACACAGCTAAGTCAGGATTTAATTATAATTAAATTATATTAATGTGAAGAGGATACTTTTATTTTTGTATCTTAGTAAAGAATGTCATATTTTAGAGTTTTGTGGCTGAAAACTTTTTTAGGCCAGGCGTGGTGGGGATTATGCCTGTAATCCTAACACTTTGGGAGGCCGAGGGGGGTTGATCACGATGTCAGGAGATTGAGACCATCCTAGCTAACTCTGTGAAAGCCCATCTCTACTAAAAATAAGGAAAAAAAGCCGGGCGTGGTGGCACGTGCCTGTAGTCCCAGCTACTTGGGAGGCTGAGACAGGAGAATCACTTGAACCCAGGAGGTGGAGGTTACAGTGAGCGGAGATCGTGCCACTGCACTCCAGCCTGTGCAACAGAGCGAGATTCTGTCTCAAAAAAACAAAAACAGCTTTTTAAAAAGTTGGAGTAGCGTAGAAAGGGTGAAAACATTTCTGAATTTGAAATGAATTCAAAGCTCTGGAATTGTGTTTTCCTGTTTTTGTTTAAATTAGTTCATTTCTCCTTCATATTCCTTTATATACCACTGAAAGATTGTTCTCTTATTTAATTGACTAAATTGTTTATTGCCAGACTTTGGAGATGAAAAGCTTAAGGAAGTACAATGTTATAAAATTACAAAGTAAATCTGAATAAAGGTTGTCAGTTGTTCTTTGCCAAGTGTATTTGATGCCAAAATATTGTTCTGAAAATTTCGGAGTCAGATAAAACTTTTTTCTTTATAATATCTAGGTTGGTTTTATCGAATTTTGATAATGTTGTCATCACATAGATGAAATGTAATTATGCAGAACTTTGTGGAAAGCCATTTGGGTTTAGCAGAAGAGGCGATTCTTTGTTTTATCTTAGTGTAATGGAGGTACTGTTTTTTCATAGTGTAATGGAGAGAGGGCTAAAGAAGACGCAATTACACATTTTGAAAAGCTCTTTGAAGTTCTGGAAGAGAGGAAATCATCTGTTTTGAAAGCAATTGACTCCTCTAAGAAACTAAGATTAGACAAATTTCAGATTCAAATGGAAGAGTACCAGGGACTTCTAGAGAACAATGGACTCGTGGGATATGCTCAAGAAGTGCTAAAGGAGACAGATCAGTCTTGCTTTGTGCAGACAGCAAAGCAGCTCCACCTCAGGTATTCTCTTTTACTTCTAACTTTAGAACCTATTGAGCAATGTTATTAAATGCTGCTGTGTACTCTCACTTTAGCTCTGAGTGGTCCATAATGCTGTGTTAATGTGAGGTACATCTTGCCTCATTCTTAACTTTAATTTTGAGTGAAGTGTGGGTTTTATTTTGTTAATCATGTTGCAGATATTTAGTCTGATTTGCCTTCTTAAAGAATCATTTTTATATAAAATATCTGTCTGCAGAATTCAGAAAGCCACAGAATCTTTGAAGAGCTTTAGACCTGCAGCTCAGACTTCTTTTGAAGACTATGTTGTTAATACCTCTAAACAAACAGAACTTCTTGGAGAATTATCCTTTTTCTCTAGTGGTAAGTTTTAATGAAGGCAAAAACCTCATTCTTTTGTCTGAATTTATATTGTGTGGAAGAAAACACAAGTTCTCTTAAATTTGACATTATAAAGCAGCATCTCACTTGCCCAGGACTATTATAGCATCCTGAAATCATATCCTATGTATGTTTTTAAAACTCCTATGTTCCATTAGTTTGTGTGTTTTTAAACATTGCATAAATAGCATTATGTTGTATGTATTTTTGTAAATTGCTTTTTAGAAAATTAACATAAATATTTGTTAATATATGAAATTTTGGTGTAAAGCAATATTTTAACTATTTACAGTATTTCATAAGTAAATAAATCATTTTCCTACTAAGAGACCTTTTTTTCCATTTTTTTCCTCTTTTATAAGCAGTGCCGTATCGCACATCCTTGTCAGAATTTTTTGGGCAAGTGTATGTGAGTTTCTCGGACAGAAGCCTAGGGATGGAATCTGCAGGCTGTTAACATTGCTGTGTTAGTTTGCTTGGGCTGCAGTGACAAAAGTACCATAGACTGAGTGACTCAAACAAATTCATTTTCTTACATTTCTGGAGACTAGAAGTCGGACATCAAGGTGTTGGCAGGGTTGGTTTCTTCTGAACCTTTTTTTTGGTTGATAAATGATAAATGGCTGTCTTCTCCCTGTGTCTTCACATGGTCCTCCGTGTGTGTGTGTGTGTGTGTGTGTGTGTGTGTGTGATCTAATCTCCTCTTTTTATAAGGACACTGGTCATATTGGAGTAGGGCCCATTCTAATGACCTGATTTTAATTTAATTTCCTCTTTAAAGACCCTATTTTAAAATACAGTCACATTCTGAGGTACGTACTGGGGTTAGGACTTCAACATGTGAATTTCCAGGGGCGAGGGGTGGGCTCTGGGGGACTGGGGAAGGATGCAATTCAGCCCATAACACTTGCTTATGTTTGTATTTTGCTACTCCCTAGCAGGGAGGTCTTCCTTGCCTTTTTTTCTTCTCTCACCTCATTCCTCTCCCTAAGATTTCTCTTCTAGTGATGGTGAACATTAGAAAGATATATTTATAGTATAATTACTTTATAGGTGCAGATTTGTAGATTTGTACATTAATACAAGGAAATTTGTCTTGTTAAAAGTTTAAAACTCTGAAGGATTACTGTGACCTCATTTTCAAATCTATACCTGAATCTGATACTTATTTATTATGACTATCTTATTTTTTCAAATAGATATTTGTCATCACTTAAAATGCTGATTGTATTTCATACACTATACTGTGTTTCCAAAATGTGTGCTTGAATAGTGTACATACAAATAGATATTTGCTTACTTGTGAGTCCTAGGTCCTCCCTCCCTGTGGATCCCAAAATGGTTGCTGGAAAGGTGAGGCTGAGGGTGGGTGATCCTGGGTTATACCATTATATAGCAAGGAACCACTAAAACAGATGGATGAGAATGGGATAGTAGTCACCTAGCTTCTGGCTGATGAATCTTCCCCTCATTTTTTGCTACATGCATTTTTTTTTTTTTTTTTTTTTTTTTTTTTTAGTAAGCTATATTTCAAAAAAAGAGAAAAAGAGTATGGGGTTGGGGCATACTATTTGTTATTCTGTAACTTTTTTTTTTAATTTTAAAATGTATTTTGGATAACTTTCCAGATCTCATTATGGCTGCATAACACTCCGTTGTATAAATGCAGCATACACAGACATGCTTATACACTGGGGAATAAGGAGAGGAGAGAGATTTCTGCTTCTTATTCATGTCCTTCTCTGTGATTTGTCATAAATGTGTGTGTGTAGCTTTTATAGTGTATTGTTCTTAGCATATGCTTCCAGCAGTTAAGCTTAGGAATTGGCTCTACAGAAAGGACTATGCATATGAACAAAGATTTAGAATCATTTTATTTT
Source organism: Hylobates moloch (assembly GCF_009828535.3). Lineage (NCBI taxonomy): Eukaryota > Metazoa > Chordata > Mammalia > Primates > Hylobatidae > Hylobates > Hylobates moloch. Next base: position 33,532,781 of record NW_026652281.1, read on the forward strand.
TAGTGAAAAACCAGAAACCTGTTTCCAAAACTAAACAGTGAAATGTTGATATATCCATGTAGGTAGTATACCGTTGAGGGGGAAAATACTGGCAAGATCTATACAAAAGTTATAGTAATTACCTTTGAGTTAGTTAAAATCTTTTAATGTGTATTTTTTAGTTTCTGATTTCCTTACAAAAGTATGTACCATGATTTTATTTAGAAAAATTAATTTGCTTTGCAATGCTACAGAATAAACTATACAAAGAAACGATAAAATATTCACTGAGAGGCCAGGCGCGGTGGCTCATGCCTGTAATCCCAGCACTTTGGGAGACCAAGGCAGGCAGATCACGAGGTCAGGAGATCAAGAACATCGTGGCTAACATGGTGAAACCCTGTTTCTACTAAAAATACAAAAAATTACCCAGTTGTGGTAGCACACGCCTGTAATCCCAGCTACTTGGGAGGCTGAGGCGGGAGAATCACTTGAACCTGGGAGGCGGAGGTTGGAGTGAGCTGAGATCATGCCACTGTACTCCAGCCTTGGCAACAGAGCAACACTCTGTCTTAAAAAAAAAAAAAAATTCATTGAGAGTTAGATATTCTTACCAGACTTAGGTTTTAAAATATTAAAATAATAGTTTGTTTAGTGGGGGACATAGGTAAAAAAATTCCAAGTCCTGGGCTGTTATTCAGCAGGTAGAAAGCATGTGGTTAAAAAAAATTTACTTGTGGCTTTGAGGCAGTTTTTTTCTTTTTTACTCTTCTTTCTCCTTTCGGTTACAAATACAGATATACCTTTTAAATATAAAATATATAAAAAATAATATATTTAATTTTTGTGCTTTCTTAGATATAGTATCATAAATTTAGAAAATTATTGGACAGTATAGAAATCATTAAATATTGTTTATATGTCATTTTATTGAGGAAAAAACACTGGTTTTCAAATGTCAGTATTTTAATGTTGTTTTCTATTTCATAATTCTTTCAGGCATAGATGTGCCAGAGATCAATGAGGAACAGAGCAAAGTTTATAACAATGCCTTGATAAATTGGCACCATCCAGAAAAGGATAAAGCTGATAGCTATGTTCTTGAATATCGGAAAATCAGTAGAGATGATGAAATGTCATGGAATGAGATAGAAGTGTGTGGAACAAGTAAAATAATTGAAGACTTGGAAAATAGTAGTACCTACGCTTTCAGAGTAAGAGCTTACAAGGGTTCAATCTGTAGTCCTTGCAGCAGAGAATTGATTCTTCATACTCCTCCAGCTCCAGGTATGGTGAATATCAGGAATAAAAAAAGCATAGAGTTGCAAGAGACCTTGATAAAATAAACTAGTCAGTATCTCCACGTAGACCTGCACTGAAACCAGCTCTTGTTTTTAAAGACTCCAGAAAAGTAGCTTCTATCCCAGCTGGGCTTTAGAAATGAACTGAGTACTTGAATTTTTACCTTGTAGGCTGAGAACAGGATTAGGTTTTAACTGATGTCAGATAGAGAAAAACATGGAATGAAGAAATTTGGGTGAGCAGAGCTATTAAGTTGGGATTTAAATAGCATAAATGCTACTTTAAAAGTTTTAAATATATAATTCTATATTTTTGGTTAGTTTATGGAAATCTCTAAAACATAATTTTTAAAATTTATTGGTCTAATATCCTAAAATATAATTTTGATTTAACGTAATTCTGATTTGTCTGGATTTTTTATCTAACTTGGCACTTCTCAGCTAATAGGGATGGAAGCCATATATTAGAATCACATGAATAGCTTTTCCTCCCGCGCTAAAAGCTCCTTATGCCCAGTCATCGCCCCCTCCCTTCCCAAGTTAAAAACCACTGATACTACATATAGAACATCTAAAGATTTTTATAGAATGAGAATGACTTTAAAGGTTTGTTGATGTTCACTATGATGTCTCCATGAACAAGGGATATTTAGAACCAAAGTTGTGCTCAGCCTGGTTAGCAGGAAAACATTTTCCCCTTTCAGTCACTGCCTCAGAGATATCTTTAATTAGATTTTAGGTCCACTGCCCCCTGCCTGTTTTTAGTGTCTTATGTACCCATATTTTCTGCACTCTCCCCTTTCTTCCTTCTTTGTTCAAAATAGAAAAGCACAGTTTGTTTTTGATGCACATTGTAGCTTTTAAAAAATTGGAATACGAACATATAAGATTGGCTAAAATTGTATTTCTTAAATTTTAATCAAATCCAATAGAGAGTTTTGGGATGAATTTGCAAGTATTAAGTAAGTATTTTATGGTTTATGCTATTTCCGCTTCCTTTTCTAGTCTTTCTGCCTGAAAGTGGAAGAAAAACCTGGACATAACTGCTGTTTTCAGTCACATAGTGGAGGGGAAGGGAGGAGAGGAAGTGTTAACAGTTGTCTTCCTTTTTATGAGAGAAGATACATGACTAGGGTGACCTTTTAAATTTATTTTGCAAACTGGGAGACTTTTGAGATTGAGAGCAAGCAGAAATAATCATGCCAGGAATATAGGCATTAGCAGGAAGAATGGTCAGCTCGCATGTGGGTAATGGCTGTAGTTTGCTAGCAGCCTTTTTTTTTTTTTTTGGAGGTGGAGTGTGGCTCTGTCACCCAGGCTGGAGTGCAGTGGCACCATCTCAGCTCACTAGCTCACTGCAATCTCTGTCTCCTGGGTTCAAGCAATTTTTCTGCCTCAGCTTCCTGAGTAGTAGCTGGGATTACAGACGCAGACCAGCATGCCTGACTAATTTTTGTATTTTTAGTAGAGCCAGTTTTCACCGTGTTGACTAGGCTGGTCTCAAACTCCTGACCTCAAGTGATCCACCCACCTCGGCCTCCCAAAGTGCTGGAATTATACGTGTGAGCCACCATGCCCAGCTACTAGCAGCTTGTTTAAAAAAAAAAAAAAATATATATATATATATATATAGAGAGAGAGAGAGAGAGAGAGGGAGAGAGAGAGAGATGGGGTCTCACTATGTTGCCTTTGCTGGCCTCAAACTCCTGAACTCAAGCAATCCTCCTATCTCCCATGTAGCTAGGACTAAAGGTATGCACTATGATGCCTGGGGGTCGCTTTTTAAATTGTGGTGTAATAAAGATAAAATGTATTGTCTTAACAGTTTTTAAGTATACAGCTCATTGGCATTAAGTACATTTACAGTATTGTTTAACTATCACTTTTATCTCCTTGACTTTCATTCTAAACTGAAACCGTGTACCCATTAAACAGTTACTCCTATTTCCCCTGTCCCCAGAGGCTGGTAACTTCGATTCTAATTTCTGTCTCTATGAATGTGCCTATTCTAGGTATCTCATATAACTGGAATAATGCAATATTTGTCCTTTTACATCTGGCTTATTTATCCATGTTGTAGCATGTATCCAAATTTATCCATGTTGTAGCATGTATCCTAATTTATCCATACATATTGTAGCATGTATCATACATGTAGCATGTATCCAAATGTATGTATCCAAATTTATCCATGTTGTAGCATGTATCCAAATCTTTCCTTGTTAAGGCTGAATAATATTCCATTGTATGTATATACCACATTTTCTTTATTCATCTGTTGATGGACTTTCGGTTGTTTCCCCATTGGCTAGCAGCCAATGTTATGCTTAATATATTTGAGTTGATACAGACTTATGGGAGTGGTATGATCATTCTGCAGATGAAGAAATTAAAGTTTGGATCAAACTCTAGTTGAATGCTTGAGCAGGATTCAAACCCAGGTCTCTCTCAACCCAAAAGCTGTGTTTTTGTTTTTGTTTTTTTACACTGTCCCATGTTTCTTATGTCTGCCATGTTAGTTGATACAGAAAAAGCTTTATTAAAATAGCTAAAATGTCCCAAATTAACAAAACTTACAATAAGAAAATATAGAGCTATTTATGAAAATATACAACTGTTGATTATTTTTTATCTTTAATAAAGATAAAAGAACAAATTCAATAGTGTGAAATACCTGTGATAGATTTGCTATCTCTATTCCAAAGAGCTGTTTGTATAAATTTTCACGTATATGTAAAATATTTTCATCTGCGTTTTGAGATTTCTGAAGATTTTTAGGTAGAGAATATACTGGGTAAGATATATTGCTAAGTTGGGTTTTGGCTTGTCATAGTTGTCTGGGGTAGTGTGACACATCCTTCCCACTTCCTGTCTCTTTTCAGTAATTTCTGTAAGAAAACCTATCAGATTTAACAAACTAGAGCAATGATAATTTTTAGCCTGATATTAATTTTAAGCTCCATTTAGTTTTCAGCTTCCTCTTTGATGAAAAATGTGGCTATAATAATGAACACCTCCTGCTGAACTTGAAGAGAGACCGTGTCGAGAGTAGAGCTGGATTTAATCTTCTGCTTGCTGCAGAACGCATCCAAGTAGGTTATTACACAAGCTTAGACTACATCATTGGAGATACTGGCATTACAAAAGGAAAACACTTCTGGGCCTTCCGTGTGGAACCGTATTCATACCTGGTAAAAGTGGGAGTTGCTTCTAGCGATAAACTACAAGAATGGCTCCGTTCTCCCCGGGATGCAGTTAGTCCAAGGTAGGTTTTTGTGTTGATCTAGAATTTGATAATTTTTAAAAAGTAAGCCTGAAAATAGATTCGGCTTTGTTGCATTTGGAGTATACATTTCTTATTTCTTAGATTCTAGTATTTTGGCTGTGGCTTGATTGAGAAAAGGAGCTGGGTATTCTTGTAATCAGAATAAGGAGAGTTAGCAGTAACTTTTTAATATCATGAGGAAATCTGTTTTGGATATCTCTTGATTATGATATAGCTTCACAGTTTTAAATTTTGAAAGTCTTTTACATGTTACCTAAATTATGTCATAAAAATTACCCACGTATATAATACAATGCCTCTGATTGTCATACTTCACAATTAAGTTGTCCTTTTCTTATGGGACACAGTTTCTTTAAACTTTCCTGTAAGTCCTTTTCAAAATTGGGTCATGGTAGACATATTTCCACAGCAAAAGACTTCCAGGTTCTTAAGAGATTGACTAATGAAGGTTGTACAGTTCAGTTCTTTCAGATGGAGTAAGGTCAACTAGCTTTGAAAAATAATTTTTGACCACTCATGTGAACAGTATCCCAGCTTATAACAATCTGAATGATAGGAAAAGCTTTTTGTAGAGAGATGAAAAATTTATATAATGCTGAAAATTGTAACAGTAAAACATAGTGACATGTCTGTCCACTTGATAGAAAATTAGTATTAATGTTTAAAAAGTTCATAACATGAGAAATAGAAGTGGAGAAACCTAATAAACATTGTTGATGCAGTATTATCCAAAATATTTAAAAGCAACATAGGCATATTGAAAAAAATGGGGAACATGTTTCAAAATTTTATATGTTTTTTATTGTTTTATGATAAAGGTGAAAAAGCTTCATAATCTTTGTTTGTTTCATACATCCATGTTGAAATCCCAACCAGGAAATAGAGTTCTTAGGATGAGAATGAACTTTTTTTCTCTTGCATTATTTTACTGTGCTCATATATTTCACTTAGCCTGGTAATTCCTTGGTTTAGGGCATACATCTTATCTTTGTATTTTCTTCCCTTTTTTGAGACGGAGTTTTGCTCTTGTTGCCCAGGCTAGAGTGCAGTGGTGTGATCTTGGCTCACCACAACCTCTGCCTTCCGAGTTCAAGCGATTCTTCTGCCTCAGCCTCCCAAATAGCTGGGATTATAGGCATGCACCATCACACCCGGCTGATTTTTTTTAGTAGAGACGGGGTTTCTCCATGTTGGTCAGTCAGGCTGGTCTCGAATTCCCGACCTCAGGTGATCCACCTGCCTCAGCCTCCCAAAGTGCTGGGATTACAGGCGTGAGCCCCCACGCCCGGCCTGTATTTTCTTATACAGTTATGTATTAGCTTAGCAACAGGAATATGTTCTGAGAAATATATTGCAAGGCAATTTCATTGTTGCGAGAACATCATAGAGTGTTCTTACACAAACTTAGATGGAATAGTCTGCTACGCACTTAGGCTATGTGGAACAGTCTTTTGGTCCTAGAATACAAACCTGTACAGCACGTACTGTAATACTGTAGGCAGTTTTAATGCAACAGTAAGTATTTGTGTATCTAAACATAGAAAAGGTACAATAAAAATGTTATAAAAGATAAAAAACTGTATACTTGGATAGGGTACTTACCATGAATGGAGCTTGCAGGACTGGAAGTTCTCTGGGTGCATCCATGAGTGAATATGAAGGCCTAGGACATTGCTGCACACTACTGTAAACTTTATAAACACACTATACACTTAGGCTGCACTAAATTTATTTAGATATATTCTTCTTTAAGAAATTAACCTTAGCTTTATAAACTTTCAATTTTTAAAAAAACTTTTTAACTCTCTTGTAGGAACACTTAGCTTAAAACACAAACACATTGTACATCGATATGCATTTTTTTTTTTTTTTTTTTTTGAGATGTAGTTTTGCTCTTGTTGCCCAGGCTGGAGTGCAATGGCGTGATCTCGGCTTACCACAACCTCCACCTCCTGGGTTTAAGCAATTCTCCTGCCTCAGCCTCCCAACTAGCTGGGATTACAGGCATGTGCCACCACGCCCAGCTAGTTTTGTATTTTTAGTAGAGATGAGGTTTCCCCATGTTGGTCAGGCTGGTCCCGACCTCAGGTGATCCGCCCTCCTCAGCCTCCCAAAGTGCTGGGATTACAGACGTGAGCTACCACTCCTGGCCCCCCGATTTTTTTTTTATAGCCTTGTTTTACAAGTTTTTTTTTAAATTTTTCAAATTTTTAACATTTTAAGCATTTTTGTTAAAAATGAAGACACAAACATAATAGCCTATCCAGGTCAACATCATCAATATCATTGTCTTCCACTTCCACATCTTGTCCCACTGGAAGGTCTTCTGGGGCAGTAACATGCATGGAGCTGTCATTTCCTAGGATAACAGTGCTGCCTGCTGGAAAACCTCCTTAAAGGGCCTGCCTGAGGCTGTTTTACAGTTAACATTTTTTTAAATAAGTAGAAGGAGTAAGTCTACAATAACAATAAAAGCATTGTATAATAAATACATGAGCCAGTAACAGTCACTTATTAAATATCACATAATGTACATAATTGTATGTGTTACACTTTTGTGTAACAACTTTAAGCACTGTTTACACCAGTATCACCACAAACATGTAACGGGTTACACTACAGCCTTATAGTGGCTACCACGTCACTAAGCTATAGGAATGAATGACTGAATGAATGAATGAATGTATTTATTTAAGACAGGGTCTCACTCTGTTGCCGGGACTGCAGTGCAGTGTCGCTATCTCGGTCCACTCAACTTCTGCTTCCTGGGTTCAAGTGATTCTTATCCCTCAGCCTCCCGAGTAGCTGAGACTACAAGCGTACACCACCATGCCTGGCTACTTTTTGGATTTTTAGTAGAGATAGGGTTTTGTCATGTTGGCCAGGTTGGTCTGGAACTCCTGGCCTCAAGTGGTCCTCCTGCCTTGGCCTCCCAGAGTGCTGGGATTACAGGCATGAGCCACTGCGCCCAACTGAAATATTTTAGTTTCATTATAATCTTATGGGACCACTGTGGTATATGAGGTCTGTTGTTGACTGAAATGTTATGTGGTGCATGATTGTACATGATTGTGTGCTATAAAAATTTAACATTTGACCAGTTCCTTCACTGCCTGCTCCCTCACTTTTTGGAAGGCTAAAATTATCAATGATTTTCTAGGGTTTCACTTGTATATGTAACTAAAGCAGTGTTTAATGACAGGGAATTTGGGGCTGAGTCTGTGGTATAATTCTAAATTGCAATGTGTCATTTTTATGTTTTTGATTTTGTTTTAATAGAAAGCTTTTGATGTAAAAATTATTTTAACTTTACATCAATGTATATTATCCTGTGAAAATGTTTTGAAGATACTTAGCTCTATGGTTGAAGATACAGATACTTTGTATTATGTTTCAGATATGAGCAAGACAGTGGGCATGACAGTGGAAGTGAGGATGCCTGTTTTGATTCTTCACAACCATTTACCTTAGTTACTATAGGCATGAAGAAATTTTTTATACCGAAGTCACCTTCTTCTAATGAACCTGAAAATAGAGTTCTCCCTATGCCAACAAGTATTGGGATTTTCCTTGACTATGATAAAGGGAAAGTAAATTTCTATGATATGGATCAGATGAAATGCCTTTATGAGCGCCAAGTGGACTGTTCACATACACTGTATCCAGCGTTTGCATTAATGGGCAGTGGAGGAATTCAGCTTGAAGAACCCATCACAGCAAAATATCTGGAATACCAAGAGGACATGTAGTTGAAACATCTGATGTGACTCAGGATAAAAACTGTAAACAAAGCAAAGCCTTAGCATTAACCTTCGTAACTAATTACATATCGCTGAGTGTTCTGTCACCCCACTTGTGTTTGAGTATGATTCTTCTTGAAATACAGAAAATCTAAACAGCCTTGTGTCTTCCATGTCATTGTTCTGCCTTTCACAAATGATGAAAGTGAAGATGTTCTTTCCAAGTTAATAGCGAAGTGGTTAACTTTGCAACTGGATTGTCTTTTACTTTATGTACAGGATATCTAATTTATTTCTGTCAGCTGGTTTTGCTGACACTTTCCTTATGGTGGGGGGGATAGAAAAGTATTTATTATGATTCCCTTGTGTTTGATTTTTCATTTTTATATCATGTTTATGTCCTAAGAGAAGATATTTTTTAAATGCCTTATGGATAGGAATTAGTACTAAGCACTGTGTCTTGCATTTGTTTTCAATAGGAAAACAAAGTTCTAGATAGGTAAAAAGAAAAACACCATAAAAGTGGTAGTATATTTAAGTGGAAAATTATGTATTTTAAAGTGTGTAACTATTAAAAATATATTGCCTGGAAAAGGAATACTACTGTTTTGTTTTGTTAAGACCACAAACTGTATTGTTAAGGACATTTTAAGAGTCTGCTTAGCCGTAACACTCATTTAACAGCGTGGGTAATAAGCATGGTTTCTTGCAGAAAACACAAAGTTCTCAGCTAACACATTAAACTTCTCACTTTATATACTTTTTTTCAGAGAAATTTATCTTCAGTTTTTCTTATTCTGTGAAAATATTTGTTCTTATATCAAAGAATTATTTTTCAGATATATTGGTAAAGATGGACTGATACTAAAGTCATATTTATTCTTTTACCCCCTTACTGTGTTTTGTGATTTTCATTTTTGGCCCAATTATTACATATCAGGTTTTCCTGGTTTATATTTACATGTTTGAAAAGTTCATTATATATTTTAGTAGCGTTACATATATTATAACATTTAATTGTTCATTTATGTGGCATTTTCTATTTCTCATTGGTAATAAGCATTTCTAATATAAGCCAGTAAAAATACAAATTTAATTACTTAGAAATGATAACTAAGATCACAATGACTGTGTATCCTTTAAAATACCTTTTAATTCGAGGAATTACATTCTATCTAAATTGTGTGTCTGTTTTTGAAAGGTGTTGCTTTCAAGTAGGTGGTTTTTATTTAAAGTACTTTTTTTTGAGGTTAAAATGTTCAGAAACTACTTTTATGCATTGTAGCAGTAATCATTTATGGAATGCTTTTGACATGTATTAACAGGGTAACCAAAACTTTTAGGCCTGTTTTTTTTGGTTGTCCTTGTTGTTATATTTTTAATGGAAATCTGTTACTCAGGCTGGTAGCATTAAATTAGCTATTTACCCTCAACTCAAGTAGCACATATCATGGAGAACTTCAGTGTTTAGCAGGCTGTTAATTTCCCATCTATGAATAGCACTTTATGATGTAGGCTAAACTAAGCAAATAATGCAGCGTTATGTGGATCATTGTGCAATAAAGCTGCTAAAGTCACATTTGTGGTTAAGTTTGATACTCAAGCCTTGTACAAGCACATATCATGTAGACATTTTTAAATATGAAGCTTTAACAGGAATAGGATAGCCGTTTCAAACGTTGTACATTGTAAACAGTTTAGCTGTGTTTCTTTCATTTTTAATAAAAAATTAAAAAGAATTCATGTGTAATTATTCAAATCTGCATTCCAGGAATTTTTAGTATGTTTACATGAAAAGTTGAAACAAACTGATTATGAAAACATGATTAGCTGTACATATTAACTCAGAGCTACAGTTTTATATGAAATCATTTTGAACATTTATTTATTAGCTTAATTTCTGTGAAAGTGATTATTAGAGAAGCTTAACATAAAACTTCAATTTTCATATTTTTTTAATATAAAACAATATAAAATTTTATTTTTATTACATAAGCTAATAATAGTGCAGGTTTGTTCTTTTATCCTCAAAGGAAAAATATGGTAAAAGTTATATCTTCACTAAGGATCTGAGGGTCAACATTTTAATAGTTAGCAAAATGCTGTGTTTATAATTAATATATTCAAAATATCTTTAAACCAAATGGTATATACTATAGGACATCAGAAAATATCTACTAATAGTACAATATAGTAACCACCTTATAACACTGTACTTAATATAGCTCAATTTTATAAAATATTGTAAATAGTTCTACTGTCTAAGCAATTCTAGATTTTATTTTTTCCTTAGTGCAACAAATCAGAATGCATGATTATAGAATGCTAAAAGCTCTTGGAGATACTTTGCCAGGCATCTTTGAGGAGAAATTTTAGAGAATCAACGACACTTGATTAAGCATTTATGAACCGTAAGTTTTTTCCTCTGCTCTCCTGTGGAAAAAAACAAACATAAAATAAAACAACAAACCATATTGGCAATCGCATATGTTTATAAACATTCCATTAATTTTTTTTCTGTTTTAATTATCTTTTAAGATGAAATAATCTGTCCATAGGCTAGAGCAGCAAGTTTATGCAAGAGAATATGAAAACAGCCTTCCTTCTGGTAGAATATGTATCCATAGTGCATGATGTCCACTGAAGTTTGTAATATTTTTACATTCAATGTTACTATTGCAATTATTGACAACCTATAATGTTTTGCACATAGTAGGCTTTCAAATGCTGTTAGGATTCAACATGGGACATAAAGCCTAAGAATGGAACCAGATTCCCTAGGGTTTCAGTATTTGATTTCTAGACGACTAGAAGACTGCCCTGGTATAATCTATGTGTTTTGGGTATTTTTTATGGTGATGAACAAAGTAAACATTTGACCTGGAAATCACTGGAAATATTCGAACCAAACAGAAGGGTAATAAAAAGTAAACCTATCCTTAACTTTAAAACCAAGCGTGGGTTCTACTGGTTGATGGGTGTATAGTTGAGAAAGCATTTTCCTCCAGAACTATTCAGTTTCACTGACAGGGAAGTCTTTTTTGGCACAATAACCAATTATTGAATTTTTTTTTTTTTATTATACGTTAAGTTCTATGGTACATGTACACAACATGCAGGTTTGTTACATATGTTTACATGTGCCATGTTGGTGTGCTGCATCCATTAACTCGTCATTTACATTATGTATATCTCCTAATGCTATCCCTCCCCCATCCCCCCACCCCACAACAGGCCCCGGTATGTGATGTTCCCCACCCTGTGTCCAAGTGTTCTCATTGTGCACTTCCCACCTATGAGTGAGAACGTGCAGTGTTTGGTTTTCTGTCCTTGCAATAGTTTGCTCAGAATGGTGGATTCCAGCTTCATTCATGTCCCTACAAAGGACACGAACTCATCCTTTTTTATGGCTACATAGTATTCCATGGTGTATATGTACCACATTTTCTTTATCCAGTCTGTCACTGATGGACATTTGGGTTGGTTCCAAGTCCTTGCTATTGTGAATAGTGCCACAATAAACATATGTGTGCATATGTCTTTATAGTAGCATGATTTATAATCCTTTGGGTTTATGCCCAGTAATGGGATGGCTGGGTCAAATGGTATTTCTAGTTCTAGATCCTTGAGGAATCACCACACTGTCTTCCACAGTGGTTGAACTAGTTTACACTCCCACCAACAGTGTAAAAGTGTTCCTATTTCTCCACATCCTCTCCAGCACCTGTTGTTTCCTGGCTTTTTAGTGATCGCCATTCTAACTGGTGTGAGGTGGTATCTCATTGTGGTTTTGATTTGCATTTCTCTGATGGCCAGTGATGATGAGCATTTTTTCATGTGTCTTTTGGCTGCATAAATGTCTTCTTTTGAGAAGTGTCTTTTCATATCCTTTGCCCACTTTTTGATGGGGTTGTTTGATTTTTTCTTCTAAATTTGTTTAAGTTCTTTGTAGATTCTGGATATTAACCCTTTGTCAGATGGGTAGATTGTAAAACTTTTCTCCCATTCTGTAGGTTGCCTGTTCACTCTGATGGTAGTTTCTTTTGCTGTGCAGAAGCTCTTTAGTTTAATTAGATCCCATTAGTCAATTTTGGCTTTTGTTGCCATTGCTTTTGGTGTTTAAGTCATGAAGTCCTTACCCATGCCTACATCCTGAATGGTATTGCCTAGGTTTTCTTTTAGGGTTTTTATGGTTTTAGGTCTAACATTTAAGTCTTTAATCCATCTTGAATTAATTTTTGTATAAGGTGTAAGGAAGGGATCCAGTTTCAGCTTTCTACATATGGCTGGCCAGTTTTCCCAGCACCATTTTTTAATAGGGAATCCTTTCCCCATTTCTTGTTTTTGTCAGGTTTGTCAAAGATCAGATGGTTGTAGATGTGTGGTATTATTTCCAAGGACTCTATTCTGTTCCATTGGTCTATGTCTCTGTTGTGGTACCAGTACCATGCTGTTTTGGTTACTGTAGCCTTGTAGTATAGTTTGAAGTCAGGTAGCATGATGCCTCCAGCTTTGTTCTTTTGGCTTAGGATTGTCTTGGCAATGTGGGCTCTATTTTAGTTCCATATGAACTCTAAAGTAGTTTTTTCCAATTCTGGGAAGAAAGTCATTGGTAGCTTGATGGGGATGGCATTGAATCTATAAATTACCTTGGGCAGTATGGCCATTTTCACGATATTGATTCTTCCAACCCATGAGCATGGAATGTTCTTCCATTTGTTTGTATCCTCTTTTATTTCATTGAGCAGTGGTTTGTAGTTCTCTTTGAAGAGGTCCTTCACATCCCTTGTTGGTTGGATTCCTAGGTATTTTATTCTCTTTGAAGCAATTGTGAATGGGAGTTCACTCCTGATTTGGCTGTTTGTCTGTTAATGGTGTATAGGAATGCTTGTGATTTTTGCACATTGATTTTGTATCCTTAGAATTTGCTGAAGTTGCTTATCAGCTTAAGGAGATTTTGGGTTGAGGATGATGGGGTTTTCTAAATATACAATCATGTCATCTGCAAACAGGGACAATTTGACTTCCTCTTTTCCTAATTGAATACCCTTTATTTCTTTCTCCTGCCTGATTGCCCTGGCCAGAACTTCCAACACTATGTTGAATAGGAGTGGTGAGAGAGGGCATCCCTGTCTTGTGCCAGGTTTCCAAGGGAATGCTTTCCATTTTTGCCCATTCAGTATGATACTGGTTGTGGATTTGTCATAAATAGCTCTTACTGTTTTGAGATACGTCCCATCGATACCTAGTTTATTGAGAGTTTTTATCATGAAGGGCTGTTGAGTTTTGTAAGAGGCCTTTTCTGCATCTATTGAGATAATCATGTGGTTTTTGTCTTTGGTTCTGTTTATACAATGGATTATGTTGATTGATTTACATATGTTGAACCGGCCTTGCATCCCAGGGATGAAGCTAGCTTGACCGTGGTGGATAGGCTTTTTGATGTGCTGCTGGATTCAGTTTGCCAGTATTTTATTGAGGACTTTTACATCCATGTTCACCAGGGATATTGGTCTAAAATTCTCTTTTTTTGTTGTGTTTCTGCCAGGCTTTGGTATCAGGATGATGCTGTCCTCATAAAATGAATTAGGGAGGATTCCCTCTTTTTCTATTGATTGGAATAGTTTCAGAAGGAATGGTACCAGCTCCTCTTTGTACCTCTGGTAGAATTTGGCTGTGAATCCATCTGGTTCTGGACTTTTTTTGGTTGGTAGGCTATTAATTATTGCCTCAATTTCAGAACCTGTTATTAGTCTATTCAGAGATTCAAATTCTTCCTGGTTTAGTCTTGGGAGGGTGTGTGTGTCCAGGAATTCATCAATTTCTTCTAGATTTTCTAGTTTATTTGCACAGAGGTGTTTATAGTATTCTCTGATGGAAGTTTTCTGTGGGATCAGTGGTGATATCCCCTTTATCATTTTTTATTGTGTCTATTTGATTCTTCTCTCTATTCTTCTTTATTAGTCTTGCTAGTGGTCTATCAATTTTGTAGATCTTTTCAAAAAACCAGCTCCTGGATTCCTTGATTTTTTGAAGGGTTTTTTGTGTCTCCATCTCCTTCAGTTCTGCTTTGATCTTACTTATTTCTTGCCTTCTGCTAGCTTTTCAATGTGTTTTCTCTTCCTTCTCTAGTTCTTTTAATTGTGACGTTAGGGTGTCAGTTTTAGATCTTTCCTGCTTTCTCTTGTGGGCATTTAGTGCTATAAATTTCCCTCTACACACTGCTTTGAATGTGTCCCAGAGATGCTGGTATGTTGTGTCTTTGTTCTCATTGGTTTTGAAGAATGTCTTTATTTCTGCCTTCATTTCATTATGTACCCAGTAGTCATTCAGGAGCAGGTTGTTCAGTTTCCATGTAGTTGAGCCGTTTTGAGTGAGTTTCTCAATCTTGAGTTCTAGTTTGATTGCACTGTGGTCTGAGAGACAGTTTGTTATAATTTCTGTTCTTTTACATTTGCTGAGGAGTGCTTTACTTCCAACTATGTGGTCAATTTTGGAATAAGTGGGATGTGGTGCTGAGAAGAATTTATATTCTGTTGATTTGGGGTGAAGAGTCCTGTAGATGTCTATTAGGCCCTCTTGGTGCAGAGTTGAGTTCAATTCCTGGATATCCTTGTTAACTTTCTGTCTCATTGATCTGTCTAATGTTGACAGTGGGTTGTTAAAGTCTCCCATTCTGATTGTGTGGGAGTCTAAGTCTCTTTGTAGGTCTTTAAGGGCTTGCTTTATGAATCTGGGTTCTCCTGTATTGGGTGCATATATATTTAGGATAGTTAGCTCTTCTTGTTGAATTGATCCCTTTACCATTATGTAATGGCCTTCTTTGTCTCTTTTGATCTTTGTTGGTTTAAAGTCTGTTTTATCAGAGACTAGGATTGCAACCCCTGCCTTTTTTTGTTTTCCATTTGCTTGGTAGATCTTCCTCCATCCCTTTATTTTGAGCCTGTGTGTGTCTGTCTGCATGTGAGATAGGTCTCCTGAATACAGCACACTGATGGATCTTGACTCTTTATCCAATTTGCCAGTCTGTGTCTTTTAATTGGGGCATTTAGCCCATTTACATTTAAGGTTAATATTGTTATGTGTGAATTTGATCCTGTCATTATGATGTTAGCTGGTTATTTCACTCATTAGTTGATGTAGTTTCTTTCTAGCATTGATGGTCTTTACAATTTGGCATGTTTTTGCAGTGGCTGGTACCTATTGTTCCTTTCCATGTTTAGTGCTTCCTTCAGGAGCTCTTGTAAGGCAGGGCTGGTGGCAGCAAAATCTCTCAGCATTTGCTTGTCTGTAAAGGATTTTATTTCTCCTTCACTTATGAAGCTTAGTTTGGCCGGATATGAAATTCTGGGCTGAAAATTCTTTTCTTTAAGAATGTTGAATATTGGCCCCCACTTTCTTCTGGCTTGTAGAGTTTCTGCTGAGAGATCTTCTTTTAGTTTGATGGGCTTCCCTTTGTGGGTAACCCAACCTTTCTCTCTGGCTGCCCTTAACATTTTTTCCTTCATTTCAACTTTGGTGAATCTGACAATTATGTGTCTTGGAGTTGCTCTTCTCAAGGAGTATCTTTGTGGCATTCTCTGTATTTCCTGAATTTGAATGTTGGCCTGCCTCGCTACATTGTGGAAGTTCTCCTAGATAATATCCTGAAGAGTGTTTTCCAGCTGGGTTCCATTCTCCCCATCACTTTCAGTTACATCAATCAGATGTAGATTTGGTCTTTTCACATATTCCCATATTTCTTGGAGGCTTTATTCATTTCTTTTTACTTTTTTTCTCTAAACTTATCTTCTCGCTTCATTTCATTCATTTGCTCTTCAGTCACTGATACCCTTTCTTCCACTTGATTGAATTGGTTACTGAAGGTTGTGCATCCATCACGTAGTTCTTGTGCCATGGTTTTCAGCTCCATCGGGTCATTTAAAGACTTCTCTACACTGTTTATTCTAGTTAGCCATTCGTCTACTCTTTTTTCAAGGTTTTTAGCTTCTTTGCGATGGGTTCAAACATCCTGCTTTAGCTCGGAGAAGTTTGTTCTTACCAATTGTCTGAAGCCATCTTCTCTGAACTCATCAAAGTCATTGTCGGTCCAGCTTTGTTCCATTGCTGGCAAGGATCTGCGTTACTTTGGAGGTGAAGAGTCACTCTGATTTTTAGAATTGGCAGCTTTTCTGCTCTGGTTTCTCCCCATCTTTGTGGTTTTATCTACCTTTGGTCTTTGATGGTGGTGACGTACAGATGGGGTTTTGGTGTGGATGTCCTTTCTGTTTGTTAGTTTTCCTTCTAACAGTCAGGACCCTCAGCTGCAGGTCTGTTGGAGTTTTCTGGCAGTCCACTCCAGACCCTGTTTTCCTGGGTATCACCAGCAGAGGCTGCAGAATGGCAAACGTTGCTATCTGACCCTTCCCCTGGAAGCTTTGTCTCAGAGGGGCACCCTGCCATATGCAGTGTCAGTCGTCCCCTACTGGGAGGTTTCTCCCAGTTAGGCTACTCAGGGGTCAGGGACCCACTTGAGGAGGCAGTCTGTCCATTCTCATAGCTCAAACTGCATGCTGGGAGAACCTCTACTCTCTTCAAAGCTGTCAGGGACGTTGAAGAAGTTTCTACTGCCTTTCATTCAGCTATGCCCTGCCCCCAGAGGTGGAGTCTACAGAGGCAGGAAGTCCTCCTTGAGCTGTGGTGGGTTCCACTCAGTTTGAGCTTCCTGGCCACTTTGTTTACCTACTCAAGTATCAGCAATGGCGGACGCCTCTCCCCCAGCCTCGCTGCCACCTCACAGTTCAAACTCAGACTGCTATGCTAGCAGTGAGCAAGGCTCTGTCTGTGGGAACCTCTGAGCCAGGCACAGGATATAATCTCCTGGTGTGCCATTTGCTAAGGCCATTGGAAAAGTGCAGTATTAGGGTGGGAGTGTCCCGTTTTTCCAGGTGCTGTCTGTCACGGCTTCCCTTTGCTAGAAAAGGGAATTCCCCCACCCCTTGCACTTTCGTGGTGAGGTGATGCCCCACTCTGCTCCATGGGCTGCACCCACTGTCTGACAAGCCCCTGTGAGATGAACCCAGTACCTCAGTTGGAAATGCAGAAATCACCCGTCTTCTTCGTCACTCAGGCTGGGAGCTGCAGACTGGAGCAGTTCCTATTTGGCCATCTTGGAACCTCCCTGGTTTATTCTATTAAATTGTTTAATATTTCTTTTCTGATACATAATAGATCAGGTTTTGACCAGATGAGCGGTCCTTTGTTCATATTCATACTCTTTTGATCTGTGATTCTGGTAGTTGTGGTGGGTTGTGGATCACAGTGAATCTTTACTAATGCTTGATGGGTCTTAAAAGTTTTTTCTTTCAAGGCTATCCCTATGATTCTTGATAATAATTTAATTGTCATGTGCACAGTTGCTCTCTTGAAAATAGTTTGAGTCAGAGCTATCTCCTTTTGGGGACTGAACACAATCTGGGCCTGTTAAATCTTTTGCCACAGCCCATAATCTGATTAGGCCCTGGAAGTGTGTCTCATGTGGAAATATAATCAATTGTATTGCTACAGTATTATAGGCAAGAATACTCTTAAGAAAGAAATTATGTTGTACCAGAGAGATTTGCATTCATTTTAAAGGAGTTTTGTCTGCTTGTTTTTGGGAATATCCTAAAAGTAGAGTTTTTGTTGAGACTCTTTTGCTTTAAAAATAAACTTGAAGATATTTCATTTTGTTAAGTTTAATTTGGAACTATTTCATTCACTTCACAAAAAGTTTTTAACTGCTGCTGTCTATAAAGTATAGTGCTGTGTAGTGGGCACAAAGTGAACATTGTTGGGTACAATGAACCTAGACAGCCCTGCTAGGTTCCTGTTTTCATGGAGTTTGCCTTCTAGCAAGGAGAGATGATAAAAAGAGGGAAGGGGCTACAGACTGCTGGAGGTGGGAATTGGCATTAGATTTGGTGGTGAGGGTAACCCCTCTAAGGAAGACGTTGTAAATTTGACACCTGATCGCTAAGGAACTGCCGTGCAAAATATGTGTGAAAAAGTCTTTAGGCTGGTGAATTGTTCAGGGTTCTGGCAGGAAATAGAATTCATCAGATACGATTCAAAGGAAAAGTTCATGAAAGAATTGCCTAACAATATGGGCAGCGGTAAAGAAGCAGCGAGCACTGGTGAGACACTTAAGACTAGCAACAGCCTGGAGCCATTATTGCCTCTGTAGCAGTGATGCGGGAAGAAGGACAAGAGGAAAATATCGTGTTTCTTGGATCTGAGAGTTAGAAGATTAAGGAAAGATTTCCTGGCAGGAGCTGAGGTCGCCATGAAAGGCAGCTATTGCCAGAGATGTGATGCCATCCTCCACCTGTTCTACTGGTGCTGTTTATTGGCCAAACCCAACTGGAAGCTAGCCAAAAAGGGCTCCCCAGGGACGCAGACAGCAGGATTTATCTTCCTGGGGGAGAGAAGGGGAAGAATATATATGGTGCTCGCTGAGGGGGCGTTATAAATTGGAAAATGGACATTGTGCTGACTGCTTAAATAAGGGTATTTATAATGTTCCAAGATGTTAGAACAACTCAAAAGGAACTTTTGAAGACTTGGAAAGCTATTGCAGCTTTTTGTTTCAGCTTTCTGGCATTTCTGTTCCCAGTTGGCCATTCCATGCTGACATAATCTGTGACTAATGGAGTTGCTGCTTCTCTTGAGTTTATACCTCTTATCTGTGGTCTTCTGTTTGCAATAGAGAAGAATAATTGTTACAGTAAAAAAAAAGAGTATCCTTAAAGTTCTGGCTAGACTCTGACCTGAAAGATTGTACAATATTTTCAAAATACAAGTAAGTTGAAATATGCCATATGTGAAGTATAGACTATAGTCTGAATACCTATGGATAAGTTAAAAATCCTTCAGAATAAAATTCTTCTTTTTCCCTAGATTCCTTTTTTTAACCTATCTGAACTCAGTAGTTGGCTTATTTCTTTTTATTTATTTTTGTAATTTCAACTTTATTTGCAATTTGGGGGTAGGTGTAAAAGTTTGTTACATGGGTATGTCGTGTGATGCTAAGGTTTGTGATATGAATGATCTCGTCACCCAGACAGTGAGCATAGTACCCAACAATTTTCATCCATTGTCCCCTCCCTCCCTCTCTTATTAGTCCCCACTGTCTGTTGTTGCTATCTTTATGTCCATGAGTACCCAATATTTAGCTCCCACTTGTGAGAACATGCAGTAGTTTTTTGTTCTTGTGTTATTTCACTTATGATAATGGCTTCCAGCTGCATCCATGTTGCTGCAAAGCGAATGATTTTATTCTTTTACATGGTTGCATAGTATTCCATGGTGTATATGTACCATATTTTCTTCAATACACTGTTGATTGGCATCTATGTTGATTCCATGTCTTTGCTGTTAGGAATAGTGCTGTGGTCAACATATGTGTGCATGTGACTTTTTAATAGAATCTATATTTTCTTTTGACTATATATCCAATAATGAGATTACTGAGTCAAATGTAGCTAAGTTCTTCGAGAAATCTCCAAACTATTTTCTTCAGTGGCTGAACTAATTTACATTCCTACCAACAGTGTTTAAGCATTTCCTTTTCTCCACAGACTCGCCAGCATCTGTTATTTTTGGACTTTTTAATAGCCATTCTGACTGCTTTGAAATGGTATCTCATCGTGGTTTCTGATTTGCATTTCTCTGATGAATAGTGATGTTGAGCCTTTTTTCATATGTTTATTGGCTGCTTGTATGTCTTCTTTTGAGAAGTATCTGTTCATGTCTTTTGCCCATGTTTTTAATGAGATTATTTGTTTTTTGCTTGTTCAGTTACGTTTCTTATAGATTCTGGATATTAGAACTTTATCAGATACATAGTTTGCAGATATTTTCTTCCAACCTGTAGGTTTTCTGTTGACTCTGTTGATAGTTTCTCTTGCTGTGCAGAAGCTCTTTATTAGGTCCTGTTTATAAACTTTTGTTTTTGTTGCAATTGCTTTGGAGAATACAGTCATAATTTTTTTCCCAGGGCCAGTATCCAGAGTGGTGTTTCCTAGGTTTTCTTCTATAGTTCTTACCGTTTGAGGTCTTACGTTTAAATCTTGAATCCATCTTGAGTTAGTTTTTGTATATGGTAAAAGGGGAATGGTTTCATTCTTTGCATATAGCTAGTTATCCCAGCACCATCTATTCAATAGGGAGTCCTTTCCTTGTTGATCATTTCTGTAAACTCTGTCAAAGATCGGATGGCTGTAGGTGTATGGCTTTATTTCTGGATTCTCTATTCTGTTCCATTGGTCTGTGTGTCTAGTTTTGTACCAGTACCATGGTGTTTTGGTTACTGAAGGTTTATAGTATAGTAAGAGGTCAGGTAATATGATGCCTCTGGCTTTATTTTTGCTAGGATTGCTTTGACTATTTGGGCTTTTTTTGGTTCCATATGAATTTTACTTTATTTTATTTTATTTTATTTGCAGTTGCAACATTTAATAGAGTGAAGACAGAGATCCCATACAAAGGGAGGGGACCCAAAGAGGGTAGCCATTGCTGGCTTGAATGCCTGGGTTTATATCCCGATCATTGTCCCTCCTGCTGTGCTCTCAGGTGATAGATGATGGCTATTTCTTTACCTCCTGTTTTTGCCTAATTAGCATTTTAGTGAGCTCTCTGATTGGTCGGGTGTGAGCTAAGTTGCAAGCCCCGTGTTTAAAGGTGGATGTGATCACCTTCTTGGCTAGGCTTAGGGATTCTTAGTCAGCCTAGGAAATCCAGCTAGTCCTGTCTCTCAGTCCCCCAACTTAACAGTAAAACCCAAGTGCTGTTGGGGAGGTTGGCCAGCAACCACTCTAAGTGCTTCCTGCTGAATTGGGGCATAGTAGGGGTTGTGCAGTTGAGATTTCCTTGGGATGGGTGCCTTTGATGTCATTAGCATCGGAGCATGGGCTAGCAGGCCGGTCCAGGGGTCCGCGTTAGATCTTAGTCAGGGACTGCATCTGGGGTTCCATTTGAAGAATGATTTGTAATTTTACAGCTTTGATTCTGGAAGAGACAAACTTAACAGGGAGGTTAAAAATACAGGGTCCAAAGAGGAGTAGCAATATTATAGCTGCTAGAGGTCCTAAGAAGAGGAGAATCCAGGGCATCCATTGGCCGAGGAGGCCCCAGGGTCCAGTGTTTTGAAGCTCCTCTGCTCTAAGTTGTATTCAATCTCGAATTTCTTTAACTTTCTCGGTGACAATTCCAGATTGATTAACATAATAACAGCATTCTTCCCCCCAAAATAAACAGGTTCCTCCTCTTTCGGCAGTTAGCAAGTCTAAAGTTCTTCGATTTTGAAGGACTACTGCTGCTAGGGAGTTAAGTTGGTCTTGCAAGGTGTCTAGGGAGTTGGCGACCCGTTCCATGTCACCATTTAGTTCTTGAGATAGTTTGTAGTAGAACTGAGTAGAGGTTGTGATAGCACCAGTGCCAGTACCTAGTCTGTCTAGCACTCCTGCTCCGATAACAAAAGGAAGAATAGGTACTCTTTTGTTGCGGGGCTTAGGTACAGCATGATTGTATAAATCTTTTTCAGTGTAGATGGTGATAAGGGGCACTAAGAATGAGAGGAAGCACATAGATTCTGAAGAGCCTTTCAAACAACGATAGGCTGAGGTACCACAGACAAAAAATATTCCTGAGGGTAAACAGACTCTTCGTGTGGGAGGAGTTACCCACCTGATGCATTGGGAGTTGGTTGTGTCTATCGTATTGCTAAATTTTACACAGGTGAGGTTTGAGGTATGGGTTATTTCCAGATTGGAAACAAGAGGTCCTACTAAAATGGAAGTGGTGTTTATTTCTGTGCTGAAGTTGTTCCATTGTTCAGGTACAGGGATTGAAATGTATGGCCTGAAGTGCAGGGGCAGGCACATCCAACAGTTAGTAGGGTTTTGGGACAAGACCTCATGGAGCCCAGTGAGGGTGGTATTAAATACACTTACCAGGCAAGAATGGCTACGGAGAGTTTCATGTAGTTTTGAGAGATCTAGTCCTTTGTACGGGGTAGGGGTGCTATGTACCCAGGTCAGTTGGGAGATTATTTCCTTTACTTGTTTTTCTCTTACTTGATGTTGAACTCCACCCCCATCAGACATACTGGTATGGGTGAAGTAAGTCCAACAGACAGTGGCTCCAAGTCCTCCAGGACAAATAGGTTTAATCATTTTCCCTGTCCAATAATGAGTATTTGCATGCCTGCAAAACGTGGCAGAGTTATAGCAGTTGCGGGGCTTATGGGTGTTGGCAGTGAAGGTGGGGGTTCTCTTAGATAAACTCCCATATGATGAGGCATCAATATTTCCAGGAAGCCACATTCTCCATAGAAGTCTTGATAAGGGGAGCTACTGATCGTACAGCAGCATGGAGGGGGTGCAGTGAGAGTGAAAGGGGGTAAGAGAACAGTAAAGAGAAAAATATCATAAGGGAGGGCCATGGGGATTTATGATTTTAGTTACTTTCCTCATGGTTGTCTGACAGCCACAAGTCTCCTTTAGCCATGAGTACGCCATTCACATCATGAGATGTCTGCACAGTAAGATCTCTTCCCTGTATCATTTTAACTGCTTCAGATACTAAGACTGCTACTGCTGCCACTACCCGTAAACAATGAGGCCAACCCTTTGCCACTACATCAGTTTCCTTACTCAGGTATGCCAAGGGTTGCAAGCTTGTCCCTCGGACCTGTGTGAGGACTCGTAGAGCTATTCCTGTTTTTTCTGTGACATATAAAAAAAGTCTTGTCCTGTTGGCAAGCTTAACACTGGGGCTTGGGTTAGGGGCTTCTTTAGGGCCTGGAAAGCTGCTTCTGCTTCAGGTGTCCATCTTACTAAATGGGTATTGGCTTTCTGAGTTTCTTTAATTAGTGTATGTAATGGTCTAGCTATTTGGCTGTATGTGGGAATCCATATTCGGCCAAAACCTGTTATGCCAAGGAACCCTCTTAGTTGTTTTAGGGTTTTGGGATGAGGATAAGCCAGTATAGGCTGGATACGTTCCTCACTGAGGCCCTGGTGCCTTTGGATAATTTTAGCCCTAAGTATTTAACCTGCTGTGAGCAGAGCTGAGCCTTTTGTTTGGAAACCTTGTAGCCACAGGTGGCGAGGAAATTTAAGAGCTCTTGGGTGGCTTGATGGCACAAGGTTTCTGAACGGGTGGCTAAAAGTAAGTCATCCATGTACCAAAGGACAAGAGTGTCCAGGTATGAGAATTGGCTCAAGTCTTGGGCTAATGCCTGGCCAAATAGATGGGGACTATCCCTGAACCCTTGGGGTAAAACATTCCAGGTAAATTGAGACGTTGGGTTAGAAGTATCCTCAAAAGCAAACAAGAATTGAGAGTCAGGATGTACAGGGATGCAGAAAAAGGCATCCTTAAGGTCCAGGATTATAAGCCACTGTGCTTCCTCTGGTATTTGGGAAAGCAGAGTATAAGGGTTAGGTACAGCTGGGTATAGAGGAAAAACAGCCTCATTGATAATCCTGAGATCTTGCACTAACCTCCACTGTCCGTTGGGTTTCTGTACTTCTAAAATTGGAGTATTGCAGGGGCCATTGCATGGTTTTACTAGGACTTGGGCTTTTAGGTCCTTAACAATCTTTTGGAGTCCTTGTTGGGCCTTGAGTCTAAGGGGGTACTGCCTTTGGCAGGGAAAGGAGGCAGAATCCTTTAGTTTAACTTGAACAGGATGGGCATTCTTTGCTCGTTCATATTGTACTTCTGTTGCCCAGACTTCAGGATTAATTCCTTCCTCAAGCAGGGGACAACAAATGGGTGTTCCTTCTCTTACGTTCAGGTGTATTATGGCCCCTGCTTTTGCTAGAATGTCTCTCCCTAACAAAGAAGTGGGGCTTTCAGGCATAATTAGAAAAGCATGTGAAAAGAGTAAACCTCCCCAGTCACAACTTAGTGGCTAGGAGAAGTATCTATTGACTGGCTGTCCTAGGACACCTTGGATAGTGACAGATCTGGAGGACAGTTGTCCAGGACAGAAGAGTAAGACTAAGAAGGCCACGCCAGTGTCCAGGAGACAGTTAACCACCTGGCCCTCAATGTTCGAGCATACCCGGGGCTCTGTGAGGGTGATGGCATGGGCTGGCACGGGCTGGCACTTGCACTGGGCACCCTCAGTCCTGCTGCTGGATCACTAGGTTAGTGGCTTCTGACTCAGAGGACCTTTGTCCCCTGGGTCAGTGGGCCTTCCAGTGATTCCCTTGACATAAGGGGCATGGACGAGGAGGCGGCTTACTTCTACTTGGACAATCTTTTTTAAAGTGTCCTTGTAGACCACACTGGAAGCAAGCCCTATTAGGCATTCGATTTGCCTAGCTTTTCCCTTTTCCAGAGCCTCGGAAGTCCACTTGCCTGAGGGCCATGACTGAAGCGGTGGCCTTTTTTTAATTCTGTTTGTCCCGTTCCACCTGCTCCTCCTGATCTCTATTATAAAAAAACAAGGTTGCCAAGTTCAATAGGTTTTCTAAGTTTTGCTCTGGGCCTTAGGCAGACTTCTGAAGTTTTTTCTAATGTCTGCAGCTGACTGAGTGATAAACTTATCCTTTAAGAGTAGTTGGCCTTCACTAGAGTCAGGTGACAGAGAGGTATGCTTCCTCAGTGCCTCCCTTAGTCTCTCCAGGAAGGCAGTAGGATTTTCTTCCTTTCCCTGTGTTATAGTGCACACCATTGAATTATTTATAGGCTTCTTCCTTGTTTTCCTTAGTCCTTGCAGCACACAAGTTAGCAAATGTCTGTAGCACAAATCTCCATGTTCTGATTCTGTGTTCCAGGGAGGGTCTACACTGGGAACTGCCTGTTGGCCTGTGGGGAATTGTTCTTTCCTCTGTTGTCATCCTATCATTGACCTGACTGAGATACCAGAGATTGCCAAACTCTCGGGCTGCAGTTATGGTGGCAGTTTTCCCATTTGGGGTTAGTGTCTGATTTAGCAGTAACATATCTCTCCACGTCAGATCAAGGGATTGTCCTAACCCTTGTGAAACATCAATATAGCCATCAGGGTTATCTGAGAATTTACCTAAGTCTGTTTTAATTTGCTTCAAGTCTGACGGGGAAAAATGTACATAAACTCTGACTGGACTGAATTTTCCAGAATACATCTTAGGGGCGTTTCTGCCTTGGGGAGAATGTTTCCCATCTGAAAAAAAGAGCAAATGGATGCCAGCACCCCTAGTCATTTTCCGATGAGCATTAGTCATAGAGCGTCCTCTATGGTCCTAATGCTTATTCCTTTCCAGAGTGCGTAACCACCCATGGACATCTGTTTATCAGATTAGTTATGCTTACTGATGTAGCAGTCCTGCACCCCTTTTCCTGCCTTTCTTGACCACAAAGAAAGGGATCTGGGCTACTGGATTCTAGTGGTCCTTTACCGGCACGCCCAACATTGTCTTTGTGCTCAGGAGTGAGTCTTAGAGCTGGGCTGGGTTCCCGAGTGTTTCGTAACAACCCAGCTGCTCCATCAAGATGCATTCCCACAAACAACAGTTCTTATGCAAATTCATTTCAGAGAGGGTGTAGGTAAACTTTTGAGTCAGGACTGAGAGTATTTTTTGATTCTGTAAGTACTTTAAGGCTTGGCTTAGTGCAAACAGCTCCTGTAGATGAGCAGAGCAATTATTAGGCAATTTTTCTAACTCTGCTTCCACAAAAGTCTCCCTATAGATTACTGAATACCCATTGTGGTTGTTTTCCTCAATCACCTGGGGGGAACCATCTATCCTCCTGTCCTGAAGGAAGTTCCTCCTAGGTCTGGTCAGACCTTTGTATGGTAATTAATATTTAAATCCCCTGTTAGGAAATCTGCTGGGTTAAGGGAATTATCAGTGGTTGCTGTTAAATTACCTTCTTCTAACAGAATAGCCCCATACTTTAAGATTTTTGAGTTAGTAAGCTACCTTTTTGGTTTTTTGACTTCGGGTAGTTCTGAACTGGTGAGAGTGCTCACAATAAGGTTTCCACTATAGGCTGATTGTCTACTTTCTTCTGTTAGCAAAGCAGTTGCTGATAAAGATTTAATGCATTTGGGCCACCCGCAGGTTTCTGGCTTTAGGATTTTTGATAGGAAGTCTACTGGTTGTTAGTGGCCTCAGTGCTTTCAGGCTACGCCCTTGTTTACACTGACAACAAGGTAGCATTGGAGTGTTATAGGGTCACAGAGAAGACCTTCAATTATCAATTATAGGTTTTAAATTTACCCTGGCTTTTAAAGAAATAGGGCACACTTTTTTTTTTTACTATTTCTATCTTTCTCTTTCTTTTTCTCTTTGACCCCATCTTTGTCTCTCTCTCTCCATCTCTCTGTCCTCCATCTCTCTTTCTCTCCTCTGTCTCTCTCTCCTCCATCTCTCTCTCTCCTTCATCTCTCTCTCCTTCATCTCTCCCCTCCATCTCTCTCTCTCTCCTCCATCTCTCTGTCTCTCCTTCTCTTAGCCATTACAAACTTGGGTCCCTGGCGAGGGTTGTGGGGAACGGGTCCCACATAACTGCCCATGTCAAGAGCTGTATACCTAAATCAGAAGGGTCACCAGGGAAAAAGCTTCCTGGGTTTATAGCCTAGATGTCTAAGGATGCAGCATAGAGCTTCCTTAGATCCCTTTGGAGATACAACTTGCTAGAGGAAATGAAAGTGTGAACCGTTAGTACCTAGGAGGCAGGGATTAGAGGAAGTAGATTCAGAGGTAAGGAGAATTCTGGGGCTACACTTTCAAGAAAGTCATGGTCAGGACCCCGGAGGTATGGGTCAGAAGGAAAGGTAGGGGTACATGCATGGGCGACTGTTGAGTAGAGACTTCTGGCTGCGCCATGATCTCAACCAGCTAATGCTGGGAGTTCAGGATGACAGCTTTCTGCCTCTAGTCTGCCATCGGCCTCCCCAAGAAAACTGAAAGTGGAACCTGGCTCCAGGCAGACCAATATCCCCAACCCAGAAGGGTTGGGGGTTGTTAGAAAGCCCTTCCCCAGATAGCCTCACACCTGAGTCTTAAGTCCAGTGGCCACACTTGTAATTTTTAACCAGCCAACAGGTGCCTGATATTTTCCTCCAATTCTAAGGAAGGATAGGACAGAATAGCAAGTGAAAGTGGTCCAATATCACTGCTTTGGAGGTCCCTTCATGGTTGCCAAATGTTACCTGGGGGTCCTTGCTCCCAGAGCTCCCAAGATGTTGGCAGGCCACTTCCAAAATGGCGGCAAGCATTGTGTTCTCTGACCTGGGGTTCTTGGCCTCATGGATTCCAAGGAATGGAATCTTGGACCATGTGGTAAGTGTTATAGCTCTATTAGAAGCCGTGGGTCAAGGAAGAGGACCATGGAACCCAGTGACTAGTGTTCATTTTGATTAGGATGAACCTGGGCACTTAACCATGCAGGAACAATGGCAAGCCTTTAGCCCGATCAGGAGCAGCAATGGGTGCCTCGCTGGATCAGGAGCACAGCAGACACCCTGCTGGATCCAGAGGGATGGAAGTCAGTGGCAAGTCTGTAAGGGTGGCAAACAGCAGTGGTGGATAGCGAGTGAAAGCTCAGCTCTAGCCATAACAAACACGGACCAAAAGAGAGTGCAGTTGCGAGATTTAATAGAGTGAAGACAGAGCTCCCATACAAAGGGAGGGGACCCAAAGGGGGTAGCCCTCCATATGAATTTTAAATGCCACCACTGCGTGCTTTGGGAGGACCTTAAAAATTTCCTTGGTGGTTATGTTGACATATGGTTCAAATGCAATCTGAGTTTATGCAGATTGGGCAGATTATATGACTGCTTATGGATATCTGTGCTTTTCCTTTTAATCATTCAAGTCTTGATCTAAGACAAGAATCTTCTAAGTGCAAAGATAATATCCTTCAGAATACTGTGCCTGTCTTATGATCTTAAGACAATTGAAGTAACTCTGTTTTTCTTTCCTTGTAGGGTGATGAACACTCTTAGCCACTCTAAAAGTATTTTATAATCTCTTAAAAATATTAATAGTATGTACATACATCTGCAAATCTCCAAGATAATAAATGCAAGAGTTTATAAAGTCAAATAAGACTCATAAAAACAGATTTCCAGTCCCCCATCTCTGCCCCCAACAAGCCCCTCAGTCAGCAACATTGTTCTCCTGCATTGACATCTATATGAATACTATTCATTTTCTACTAAATATTAGTTATTATTTCAACATTATGTAATGTTAAGTGAGGATTTTAGCATCTAAGTATTGTTTGATATTCAGCCAGGTAGGTGTATTATGATTGCATCTCTTTCTATCTATCTATATATTTTTTTTCTTTCTTGAAGTTAATGAATACCTATTTCACTTACTGAGTTTTCTTTGAATCTCTAAGTGGCTCTATGCTTTCTAAAAGCTCTATAAATGCCTCTAATAAGGCATTTCTACAGGTCAAACATACTTCTATTTGTTTTCCCTGGGGAATCTCTCTTATAACTGTCATCCTACTTCAGTATGACTGGTTGGTTCCTGGGCCTGCTACATAGCTCTTGGGGCTTTCTTTTGCTTTTATTCTAGGAATAACCCTTCCTTCTCTTCCAAATTAAATCCTATTTCCTGGACCCGATGTCTGTGTTTTATTTAGTTTATGTCCTTATCTTAGTAAAGCATATTCTCCAGTGAGTGTTTTGAGAGAAGATTCAGAGAAGGTAGAATTTTTGAAATTTTGCAAGTTCTAAAAATTCTTTGCTCTAACTTCCATTTAACAGGTCAAAATTGTTTTCTTGTTTTTTAAGGCATTGTTCTGTTATCTACTAGCACCCAGTCTTGCTAGTGAATTCTGATGCCATTTTAATTCTTGATTCTTTGGACGTGAACTGTATTCTACTCTGGAAACTTTTAGCTTCTATTTTTATCTCTGGTGTTTTGAAATTTTATAATATTTCTTAGTGTGAGTTATTTTTCTGCATTCTATGTTTTGGGCATTTGGTCCTTCCCTTCAGTTCTAGGAAGTTTTCTTATATTATTTCTTTGGGGATTTCTTTCCCTCAAGTCCACTACCTTTTTGAAACTCTCTTACTAGTTAGATATTAGACTGCTTCATGTCCTTACCATTTTGAAGCATGCTGTTTTTGTTTCATTGATGCCACATTTTTTCTTACCACTCCTAGACTTTATTATATTTCTTTGATTTTTTTTCTCCCTACATTTCCTTTAAGTATTCCTGTAGGTTTTCCATTGTTTTGTTTTTGCCTTTGATGTTAGAGAATTTTCTCAAGTGCTTAGGCTGTTTTTTAAAAAAGAGATTTTATTTTTTAAGAGAAGGTTTAGGTTCACAGCAAGGTAGAACGGATGGCGTAGAGATTTCTCATATATCCCCTAGCCTCATTCATGCCTCCCCCATTATCAACATCCCCCACCAGAGTAATATACTTGTCACAGTGTCCTACATTGACCCATCATTATCTCTCAGAGTCCATAGTTTACATTAGGGTTCACTCTTATACATTCTATGAGTTTGGACAAATGTAAAATCATATGCACATATGCATTCACAGTAGTACCTCATAGTAGTTTCACTGCCCTAAAAATCCTCTGTTCTCACACTGTAAATAAAGACATACCACAGGCCAGGCACGGTGGCTCATGCCTGTAATCCCAGCACTTTGGGAGGCAGAGGTGGGCGGATCACGAGGTCAGGAGATTGAGACCATCCTGGCTAACATGGTGAAACCCTGTATCTACTAAAAATACAAAAAATTAGCCAGGCATGGTGGCGGTCACCTGTAGTCCCAGCTACTCAGGAGGCTGAGGCAGGGGAATGGCATGAACCCAGGAGGCGGAGCTTGCAGTGAGCCAAGATGACGCCACTGCACTCCAGCCTGGGTGACAGAGCAAGATTCTACCTCAAAAAAAAAAAAAAAAAAGACGTACCAGAGGCTGGATAATTTATAAAGGAAAGAGATTTAATTGACTCACTATTCCACATGGCTGGGGAGGCGTCACAATAATGTCAGAAGGCAGATGAGGAGCCAAATGATATGGTTTGGGGACAGAGCCAAACCATATCATTCCACCCCTGGCCCCTCCCAAATCTCATGTCCTCACATTTCAAAACAAATCATGCTTTCCCAACAGTCCCCCGAAGTCTTAACTCATTTTAGCATTAACTCAAAAGTCCACAATCCAAAGTCTCATCTGAGACAAAGCAAGTCCCTTCTGCTGATGAGCCTATAAAATGAAAGTTACTGCCTAGATACAATGGGGGTACAGGTATTGGGTTAATACACCCATTCCAAATAGGAGACGTTGGCCAAAACTAATGGGCTACAGGCCCCATGGAAGTCCAAAATCCAGTGAGGGAGTCAAATCTTAAAGCTCCAAAATGATCTCCTTTGACTCCATGTCTCACAGGTCATGCTGATGTAAGAGGTGGGCTCCTACAGCCTTGGGAAGCTCTGTCCCTGTGGCTTTGCATGGTACAGCGCCCCACACCAGCTGCTTTCATGGCTGGCATTGTCTGTGGCTCCTCCAGGCACATGATGTAAGGGGTCAGTGGATCTACAATTCTGGGGTCTGGAGGACAGTAGCCCTCTTCCCACAGCTCCATTTGGCATTGCCCCTCTGGGGGCTTTAATCTTACATTTCCCTTCCGCACTGCCCTAGCAGAGTTTCTCCATGAGGACACTGCAACTGTAGCAAACTTTTGCCTGGACATCCAGGTGTTTTCATACATCCTCTGAAATCTAGGCAGAGGTTTCCAAACCTCAATTCTTGTCTTCTGTGCACCCACAGGCCCAACACCATGTGTAAACTGCCAAGGCTTTGGGATTGCACCCTCTGAAGCAATGGCCTGTGCTGTATGTTGGCCCCTTTTAGCCATAGCTGGAGCAGAAGCAGTTGGGACACAAGGCCAAATGTTACCAGACTGCATAGAGCACAGGGCCCGGGGCCTGGCCCATGAAACCATTTTTCCCTCCTAGGCATTCATGCCTGTGATAGGAGGGGCTACTGTGAAGGTCTCTGACGTGCCCTGGAGACATTTTCCCTATTGTCTTGGTGACTAACATTTGGCTCCTTGTTACCTATGCAAATTTATGCAGTTAGCTTGAATTTCTCCCCAGAAAAGTGGTTTTTCTTTTCCATCACATCATCAGGCTGCAAATTTTCCAAACTTTTATATTCTGCTTCCTTTTGAATGCCTTGCCAATTAGAAATTTCTTCCACCAGATACCCTAAATCATCTATCTCAAGTTCAAAGTTCCATAAATCTCTAGGGCAGGGGCAAAATGCTGCCATTCTCTTTATTCTAGTTCCCAACAAGCTCTTCATCTCCATGTGAGACCACCTCAGCCTGGACTTTATTGTCGATAATCACTATAAGCATTTTGGTCAAAGCCATTCAACAAGTCTCTAGGAAGTTCCAAACTTTCCCATCTTCTTCTGAGCCCTCCAAACTGTTCCAACCTCTGCCTTTTACCCAGTTCCAAAGTCGCTTCCACATTTTCAGGTATCTTTACAGCAGCACCCCACTACCTAGTACCAATTTAATGTATTAGTCTGTTCTCATGCTGCTAATAAAGACATACCCAAGACTGAGCGATTTATAAAGGAAAGAGGTTTAATTAACTCACAGTTCCACATGGTTGGGGAGGCCTCACAATCGTGGTGGAAGGCGAATGAGGAGCCAAGTTATGTCTTACATGGTGGCAGGTGAGAGAGCTTGTACAGGGAAACTCCCCTTTATAAAACCATAAGATCTTGTGAGATTTATTCTCTACCATGAGAACAGTATGGGGGAAACACTCCCACTATTCAATTATCTCCACCTGGCCCTGCCCTTGACACTTGGGAATGATTATAAGTCAAGATGCCATTTGGATGAGGACACAGCCAAACTCTATCAGTGTGCTCCCTATTTATCCTGCCTCCCCCAACCTCTTGCAACCTCTGATTTTTTACTGTCTGCATACAGCATGTAGCCTTTTCAGACTGGATTTTGTATTAGTCTGTTCTCACACTGCTATAAGGAACTACCTGAGAGTGAGTACTTTATGAAGAAAAGAGGTTTAATTTGCTCACAGTTCTGCAGGTGTACAGGAAGCCTGGCTGGGAGACCTCTGGAAACTTACAGTCATGGCAGAAGGGTGAAGGGAAAGCAGGCACCTTCACATGATGGGAGTAGAGAGAGAGCAAAGGGTGCAGTGCTACACATTTTTAAACAACCAGATCTTGTGATAATTCACTATCACAAGAACAGCAAGGGGAACATCCGCCCCCAGGATCCAATCACCTCCCACCAGGTCCCTCCCCCAACACTGGGGATTACATCTCAACATGAGGTTTCAGTGGGGACACAGAGCCAAACCATATCAGATTCTTTCATGTAGTAATACGCATTTAAATTCTATGTCTTTTGTGGCTTGATAGCTCATTTCTTTTTAGCACTAAGTAATATTCAATTGTCCGAGTGTACCAGTTCATCCATTCACCTACTGAAGGTCATTTTGGTTGCTTCTGGGTTTTGACAATTATGAATAAAGCTGCAGGAAACATCCATATGCATGTTTTTGTGTGGATTTAAGTTTTCACCTCCTTTGGGTACAGTACCAAGGAGCTCAACTGGTGGATTATATGTATTTGTTTTTTGCCAAATTGTCTTCCAAAGTGGCTGTACCATTTTGTGTTCTCTTTTTAGGCTTTTCGTTTGTCATTTCTATTGAAGACTGAAGCGCTAAATGCTGTGTGTAAGTAGGGCTTATTGACCATTGGACTTCACTGTCGCATGATCAAGGGATAAATGGTTTTTGTTGGATCCTCCCCACAAGTCAGTGTCTGCAGATCTTTTCTCTGGAGATACTTATTTTCCGTAAAGGAAGATCTTTCAATCTTCTGTCTGTATAGTGGTCCTCAGAAATTTGGGAGCTAGGCTGGTGTTTCTCCATTCAGTAAGTAAACTTTTCTTATTCTACTGATCTCCTCTATGTACTTAGTGTCCCTGAATGAGGAACTTTTCCAGTATTCTTCAGAAACTCCACCTCCTATATTGTTTGGAAGTTATTGGTGGTGGTGGTAGTAATGAGTCAGGTGGAGAGGAGAGGAGGGAGAAAGGGTAATCACCTGATAATGTGGGGTGGGTGGAGCTGGGAAACTGGAGGGGTGGGATTTAACTGCTCCTTATCAAACTGTCTCTGTTGGCTGTATTTTCAGAATATATCCAGAGTTCAACTTCTCCCACCTGTGATGTTATTACCAACATTCCAATCTGATCATTGTAATAGCTTCCTAACAAGACTCCTTTTTTCTTCCCTGTAGTAGCTGTATAGCTAACTTCTGTTAACATACCCTGAAACCTGAGGACATAACCAAAATGTATTTCTTACTCTCACAAAATCTATTGTAGATCAGTAAATGCTGCTCCACCAGCAATGAAGGTATCCAGACTCCCTACATTTTGTGACAGCACCTTAGCACATGGTTTTTAAAGTTACTACAACAGAAAAAGTACAGAGGAGTCCCAATAGCTGTTAATACCTATTAGTGCCTCGGGACGTCTTTTCTATCCACATTTCACTGGCTAAGACTAATCACCTGAGGCTAACTCACAGGCATTGGAATGTTACTTTGTGAGTACCCAGGAAGAAAAGAACTAGATATGGTTGAACACTAACAATTGCTACCTCAAGCCCTTGCACTATTAATTTCCGTTTTCAGTTTGAAAGCCAGAGTGATCCTTTTATAAATATGTAAGTCCCTTCATATCACCCCGGCTACTCCAGATATCCAAATAATCCCTTACCATCTTTGTGTTTTTTAGATGGCACTTTCTCAATGAGAACCATCTAACTACTGGTTTGTTTGTTTGTTTGTTTGTTTTGAGATGGAACCTCCCTCTGCCACCCAGGCTGGAGTGCAATGGCATGACCGTGGCTCACTGCAAACTCCACCTCCCAGGCTAAGTGATTCTCCCACCTCAGCCTCCCAAGTAGGTGGGACTACAGGCACTGACCACCATGCCCAGCTAATTTTTGTATTTCTAGTAGAGACGGGGTTTCACCAGGTCGGCCAGGCTGGTCTCGAACTCCGAACCTCAAGTAATCCACCCACCTCAGCCTCCCAAAGTGCTGGGATTACAGGCATGAGCCACCATGCCACCCAGGCCATAACCACTGTATTTAAATTACATCTTCCTGCCACCAACATACTCTCCATTTCCTCCTTTGTTTTCCATAGGACTTCTAAATTTCACTGTTGTCTGCATCCTCTAAAATGCAAGCTCTACAACAGCAGAATTTTTACCTAGTTTTTATCACTGCTGGATCCCAGCATGTTGAATTTCCCTTGGTTACCAGCCTGTGACTTACCTCTCTCTGCCTTTGGTGGTACTTGAGTACCTGCAGTTCCTGAGACTGACAGAGGATCTGTGTTGCTAAACTGACTTGCTTCTCCTGGGTTTCTTCCTCTGCAAGCTTTTGGATTTGACTTTTCCTTACTAAATCTTTTGCCATTCCCCCATATGCTCCCTTTTCATTATAGTTTACTGTTACAGATGTCTCCTAGTTGCACTGTAGTTGGAGTTTTGGTTTTTTGCTCAATTTGTTTTAGGATGATTTTCAAGAAGAGGAAAAAGTTGGATAGAATTTTGCCATCTTGAAGCTGAACAAAGTAGTTTTGGAATGATTATTTTAGCTAGAGGAAATGACATTTAATATTTATTCATTAGATTCATAATTAGTGTCTTTTCTAGATCTTCATTTTATAACACCCTAGGAAATAGTTCTTTGACTCTTCAAAACAATATAAATTTTTTTGTAGTTATTTTTTAAATGATGGATATAGTACAGGTTGTAGATGTTCCTTATGTTTGGCAGATATACTTTCTTGGATAATCAATTATAAAATGGACTTCTATTTGTGAAAATAAATAAAATTGAAAAGCTGCTGAAACCACCTCAAACGCTTTAAGCCTTGAGAGAGATGTGATTGTGATCTGAGTCACATGTGGTTACAACTTCTGTTCTCAGATTACAGATTAACTTGCCTTCTTATTTTTCTGGTTCTGTACAATGACCAGAGAGAATTAAATGATGTCAGGGACAAAAACTTCCTGCCTTTTTAATGACTGTTATAGATCCCCTTTATTGTCCTTTGTTTAGACCAGATGACAGAAATCTCATGACTATTATACCCTCTGTAAAAAATGCTAAGTGTACCCTTCCCAAAAAGAAACACTGCCTGTAACCAAATATTCCTGTAACTATGCACCAACCTTGTATAAATATTCCTGTAACTATGCACCAACCTTGTATAAATAATGTAATAATCCTGCTAAAAACTCCTCTGTCTCTGCCTACATAAATGAACCTTAACTTCTCTACTGTAGATCACTGACTCCATTCCTTTGGAGTTGGTGTTTCCAGATGAGTCATCCTCGTACATTTTGCTTGAATAAACCTTTAAATTAGATTTTCACCCTTTTGATTATTTTAGGTTAACATATTTGGTCAGGGGATTTAATATTGGATAAAATTTGAGAGTTTCAAGGTGCTGCATAACACTCTGTTATTTGGATTATTTATACTCTAGATTGTGCTTGCATTTCTTAAGCAAAGCATATCTGTACTATGTGGAAATATTTGTAGTCCAGAAATTACTTTCCTACTAAAATTTCTTGTGTTACCAATTCTGCCTGTGGCTTTTATATGCAAGTATTTAAATTCCTTTTTGGAGTACATGTTAAGTGCCTTAAAGTCGTTGGGTGATAGGGAATTCTAAAAACTTCTTCAAAAGTTGTGAAGGTGGCCAGGCATGGTGGCTCATATATGTAATCCCAGCACTTTAGGAGGCCGAGGTGGGTGGATCACTTGAAGTCAGGAGTTCGAGACCAGCCTGGCCAACATGGTGAAACCCCATCTCTACTAAAAATACAAAAATTAGCCAGGCGTGGTGGTGTGTGCCTGTAATCCCAGCTACTTGGGAGGCCGAGGCAGGAGAATCGCTTGAAGCCGGGAGACAGAGGTTGCAGTGAGCTGAGATCGTGCCACTGCATTCCAGGCTAGGCGACAGAGGGAGACTGTCTCAAAAAAAAAAAAAAAGCTTTTGAAAGTTAGTACATTGTAGTATATGTCTAAACGGTTGATCTCAGTAGTATACAGGTTTTAAGAAAGGGAGAGGATTCCATGAGCAAATAAGTTTGGGATGATATTCAGCTAGGCAAACTAGATATTTCTTTTAGTTTTGACTGCAGGAATTCTTACAGCATTTAGTGCCCATTTGACTTTAAATCTAACAGAACAGTCCGTGGAACACATTGTGGAAATATAACAGTAGTAGTGGTTACTATACTGGTAGTTAGGCATCCAAGACCCCAGTGGATGCTTGAAACTGTGAATAGCACTGCCATCAGTTGGAAAACATTCAAATGATATGTCTGAATGTCGGACGTGAATTCATACCTAAGTGTTTTGAATTTATATCTGAGCTTTGTTTCTTAATAATTGTGGGATCTCACACACGTTATTAACCTCTGAGCTCCATCTTAACTGTAAAATAGTTCTAGTGCTATATACTTTAGGTAAGTTAGATAATGTGTACAAAGCATTGTGTTGTGGATACTAGGTAGTCACTATACAGTGGCTTCACATAAATATTCTGTTTTCAAATAGCATTTCTGGAGCTGGGTGCAGTAGTACCTGCCTGTAATCCTTGCTAATCAGGAGGCTAAGGTGGGAGGATTCCTTGAGCCCAGGAATTTGAGACCAGCCTAGGCAACATAGAAAGACCCTGTTTCAAAAATAAACAGCATTTCTGAAAATGGGATGTAACCCCCATAAGATAGCTTTTTACAAATTATTATATATTTGAATAGAAAGTTGGGCTAGGGAAATCGTCAGTATATTCAATGGCTATTATTAGTTTATCATGACCAAAACGAAAATGGAGTGATTTGAATAATTAATTTGAGGTATAATTTAATCCATCAGGTAAAAATTAAATCCTGTTTTCTGAGAGATGAAGATACTATGATCCAGGTGTGTTTTTAATATTACATAACAATGAACAAGAGCTCATAAAATGCAAAAGAAAAGGATTTATAGAATCTGTGTCAAGTATTAGTATCTAAAGTAAACTTAGCTCATGACAGATTTCTCTAGTGGCTCCTAGAAACTGCAGATAGTCTTGATAGTTAAAAAGCGGCATGTACTACAGAGCAGTGCTTTTCAAACATTAACATGCATAGAGATCAGCTGGGATTCTTGTTAAAATGCAAATATGATTCAGGTGGCCTGAGGCAGGCTCGAGAGTCTGCATTTCTAACGAGCTCCATCCAGGTGAAGCTGGGCTTTATAAACCAGAAATGTTGCTCTGCGCATGTGTGAAGGGGGAGCCAGAATAGGAGGTACACGAACATACGCATTAGTTTACTCGGAAGAAAAATTTTTTTGGAGACGGAGTTTCGCTCTTGTTGCCCAGGCTGGAATGCAATGGCGAGATCTCGGCTCACCGCAACCTCCGCCTCCTGGGTTCAAGCGATTCTCCTGCCTCAGCCTCTTCAGTAGCTCGGATTATAGCCATGCACAACCACGCCCAGCTAATTTTTGTATTTTTAATAGAGTAGGGGTTCTCCATATTGGTCAGGCTGGTCTTGAACTCCCGACCTCAGGTGATCTGCCTGCCTCAGCCTCCCAAAGTGCTGGGATTACAGGCGTGAGCCACCGCGCCTGGCCTACTCGGAAAATTAAGTGGATCAACTGAAATGAAAACTGTCATCTGAGGTAGCCCTCGTGATATTTATAGGTAAGGCCAAAGTTGTTTCTTAAGCTTTGAATCGGCTTGGATTTTTGGACAAACATTTAATTGACTCTCCTAAGATACATACATACAGCATAAAGGAGAGAGTTTGGACTTCTCAAATTACGTGCAGGGATTATAAATCACCTCAACTGTGTAAAACAAACCAAGCAATCTCGGCATGGATCTTCCAGAATGTGTCTGAATAGAATTTAAGTGATTCTGACCCTTTGTCTTTGATGATACTAGAATGAGTCAATTGCAGAATACATCCACAATTAGCTGAAAGATTTGTTAGGGTTTTTTTTTTTTATTGTTGTTTTTTAAAGGCAGGGTCTTAAAAAAACTCTTTGCCCAAGCTGGAGTGCAATGGCTATTCACAAGTGCTATCATGGCGTCCTTCAATCTCAAACTTCTGGGCTTAAGCGATCCTCCTTCCTCAGTCTGCAGCTGTGCCATTGTGTCATTGTGCCCAGTTTAGGATTTATTATTTCAAAAGTTTACTATTTGTTGAGTGCTGTATTCCAGGAGCTATGCAAATTGCTTTTTGTAGATCTTATTTTAATTCTCATATCTTAAGTGTATCATTTTACCCATTTTACACGTGAGGAGACTGAGGATCAAAGGGGTTAATAACCTGTCTAGGGCCTCAAAGATTATAAGTGGGATTTGAATCCGAAATTTATCCCAAAATCTAAACTTTGAACAATTATCCAACCTTCCTATTAAAACCATTTAAGTATTGAGGAATGTTTGCTAAATATAACAGTAATAATAATTGGAAAAATTGTTTGTACCATTAACTCTTAGAAGAAAAGGTTTAAATGACTGCATGGGATTTCATTGTTGGATAATTAGGTTTTTTAGAATTTGTTCTTATAAATAATACTTTAAAGAATGTCCTTGGTATAGGAGTTTCAAAGTGGCTACTCTAGGAGGAATATATCTGTATATGTTTTGTTTCCTCACCTGTAAATGGGAAAAATACTTACCTTGTTAAAAAAAAAATGCGTGAATTTGAATGCCTTTCTACTTTCCGGCAGGACATGCCCTCTTCAGCATCAGGCTCACGTCATGCCTTTGTTACTTGCTTTGCCTCTGAAAGCCTGAGTTTCAAACTCACATGGAGTTTGAAGAGATGTGCAGTAGTTCCCGCTTATCCTCAGGACGACACGGTCTGAGACCCTCAGTGTTTGCCTGAAACTACGAATAGCACTGCCATCAGTTGGAAAACATTTCTGTTCACATCTTCCACAAACTTACTGCCTTTTTCATGCTAACTAAGCACTTATTACTCACTGTGGCTGTAACTTCTGCGGTTTGAACTGCAACAGCAAAACTAGCATGATTTTGTTTTTCCTTCTTCACAGCATCAGGGATTTGTTCTTATTGTAGATCTTAGCAACCTCAGCATACAATTTTTTTCTTTCCTTATAAAATCGAGAGCTGTCACCTTTATACTTAAGGGAAGCACTTTATGACTATTCTCTGGCATATCTGAATTGCCAGTATCACTAATCTTGCTCTTTGGAGCCATTATTATGTAAAATAAGGGTTACTTGAATATAAACACTGTAATACCTCAACAGTTGATCTGATTACAGAGATGGCTCCTAAATGACTAAGGGTGTGTAGTGTCTACAGAGTGGAAATGCTGGACAAAGGGATGATTCAGTCCTGGGTGGGACAAAGAGGAATGACACAAGATTTCATCTCGCTACTCAGAATGGCAAGCAATTTAAAATGTATGAATTTTTTATTTCTGGATTTTTCCACTTACTTTCAGACTGAAGACCGTGAGTAACTTCAGTTGTGGAAAGTGAAACCACAGATAATGGGAACTACTCTATAGCTAACTGGGAAAATGAGAAATTCTCCATCTTTTCAGTAGCTTTAGTAGACTTAAGCATTTTCAAAGGAAACTTGTAAAGTGGTAATGCAGATGAATTGACAAGGAGCCTGGTGATCAGAAGTCATCTTCATGGGCCATTTTCAGATTTAGATGATTCATTCTTAACTGGGTGGAGTTACTGGATTCTAGCTAGGAAAAACCCCATTATCTACAAGGTGTAGAATTGTTCTCAGTACCACCTTGTCCACCATTAGTAG
Organism: Hylobates moloch; assembly: GCF_009828535.3. Classification (NCBI taxonomy): domain Eukaryota; kingdom Metazoa; phylum Chordata; class Mammalia; order Primates; family Hylobatidae; genus Hylobates; species Hylobates moloch. The sequence continues at coordinate 33,572,958 of NW_026652281.1, forward strand.
AGATATGCAGCACTTTGGTGACAGTGCCCCCAAATCTGTCATAATTATCACCTTAGTTTATTACACTCTTCACTGTTTTCTTTTGCACTAACATAGAAATTAATTAAGAATGGATTTTATTGTGTGAGTAGTCTCATTTGGAGTCTGTTTGAGATAATTTTCCTAAGTTCCTCAAAGATATTTTGCTATATCAGTATGGTTTTTTTTTTTTTTTTTTTTGAAATAAGATCTCACTTTGTCACCCAGGCTGTAGTGCAGTGGCATGATCTCATTTCACTGCAGCCTTGACCTCCTGGGCTTAAGCGATCCTACTACCCTAGTCCTCCAAATAGCTGGGACTATAAACATGCACCACCACGCTCAGCTAGTATTTTTGTATTTTTTGTAGAGATGGGGTTTCGCCACGTTGCCCAGGCTGGTCTGGAACTCTTGAGGTCAAGTGATCTGCATGCCTGGGCCTCCCAAAGTGCTGGGATTAAAGGTGTGAGCCACCATGCCTGGCCTGCTTTGTCAGTTTTAATTTAACCAAGAGCCACAATAATCTCTCTTGACAATTATTATTTATTTTACTTCCAGAATCCAGGTAAGAAAGAGAGAATTAAGTAGACATAAAAGCCTTCAAGGCAGGTTTGAGCCTGTCCACAATTTGTGTAGTTTGAGAACTAAAATTATGTAATGCTTTAAAAGGTGTTTATGAAACTACAAAGGTTTTCAGTCTATACTGACCTTCTTATTTCCGTATCCCAGCATTCCACTTCATTCCATTTCTATTGATTTAGGGTCAACAAAAATGTAAGAAGCATTGATTTCAAAGAAGTAATCACATTGAACATTGTCCAAACTACTTTGTTAATGGAGATAAGTGAAATAAAGTTTAATTATGTAAATGAATTATGTTAGTTCCTAAATTAATCTAGAAATTAAATTCACTCATTTAGGCTCAATGTATGACTTTTTACCATTGTTACATTATTATAATCAATTACTTGGCCCTTTTTCCCCAACTGACAATTTTACTAAAGATATTTTTAAGTATTTGCAACCTAGAATCCCTGTGAATAAGGTCATTAGATGACCTTTGACATTTGGATGGTTGTTAACTTGGCTCTAGACATCTGAGGAATCTAAAGTAGCATTAATAGAAAAGATGGATGCAGTATGACAGGGTAACTCAGACTGAAGGATTAGGTTCCTACATGTGCTGTTAACATATTAACTGAAATTAGGCTGGCTATCCTCATCTCCTTTATAAGAGATTAGATTGCAAATATGAGGAAATCTGATATTTAAAGATCAGATCTCTTATAAACAGATGACAGATGAGTTAAGTCTTTAGAGGAAGATTAGAGAATCTGGATCATTGCATTTTTCTCATCTTGAAATTCTGTGAGTTTCAGTCATTTCACACCATCTGTGTTTTAGAGTTTTAGGATTTCATAATTCCAGTATATTAACTAATGCTACCAACATTGTGGACCCCTCACTCTTGGATGATCCCACTCCCTTGGATGCTCTTACCTTTGCACTTGCCTTCACCTATTTGCCAATTGCTCTATAATTTAATGTTTCCAGCCTTGACCTCTCCTCTGAGCCCCAAGGCCATTTATGTAACCACCAACTTTGCATGGACACTTGGATGTCTCAATGGTTCCTCAAAATGAAACTTATTTCCGAGGGCTCTTGACCTTTCCTCTCAGCCAGGCAATTCATTTAAAAGAAAATTTTATTTCAATAGCTTTTGGGGTACAAGTGGGTTTTGGTTACATGGATGACTTATATAATGGTACGTTCTAAGATTTTAGTGTACCTGTCACCTGAGTTATATATGTTGTACCCAATATGTAGTTTTTTATTTCACACCCTACTTCCCACTCTTCTCCTTCTGAGTCTCCAAAGTCCATTGTATCACTGTATACCATTGCACATTCATAGCTTAGCTGCCACTTGTGAAAATATATGCTATATGGTTTTCCATTTCTGAGTTATTTCACTTAGAACAATGGCTTCCAGCTCCATTCAAACTGCTTTGAAAGATACTATTTCATTCCTTTTTATGGATGAATAATGTTCCATTGTGTGTATATTGTATGTGTGTGTGTATTGTATATAACACACATTTTCTTTATCTACTTATTGGTTGATTGGTATTTAGGTTGGTTCCATATCTTTGCAATTGTGAATTGGGCTGCAATACACATAAATGTATATGTGTAATTTTCATATAATGACTTCTTTTGCTTTGGGTTGATATCCAGCAGTGAAGTTGCTGGATCGAATGGGAGATCTACTTTTAGTTCTTTAAGAAATCTCTATATGGTTTTTCATAGAGTTCATACTAATTTACATTCTCCCTAGCAGTGTGTTTCCTTTTCACCACATTCATGCTAACATCTATTGTTTTTTGACTTTTTAATGCCATTCTTGCAGGAGTAAGTTCATATCGAATGGTGGTTTTAATTTGTTGTTAAAAGAAGAGCTATTAAAAATCTTCTAAGAGTTAGAATAGTGGGTTGAAAAGATAATTTTGATAGAGTGTCATTTTGGTATCCTCAGTTGCTCATCAAAGTACATCAGAAAATTGTGTCAGCAATTTGCCATACCACTTCTGAAAGTCTAAAGAAAACAGTTTCTATGGTAGATTATCTCCCCTCCCCCAACTTATCAGTGTCATTTAAATTCTGGCTTAACTGCTCCCTAGATTTTGCCAGCTTTGCATTTGGCACTCTTTTTGAATCCACTCTCTAGGGATTGTGGTGCAACATACAGAACTTTGACACAAGCTAGACTTGAACTCAAATCGCAGCTTCACTATTTATTAAGGAATAACCTTGGCAGTTTCATAACCCCTCAGAGCCTTGGTTTCCTCTTTTGTAAAATGGGAAAAATACCTTTCTTGTGGGATTTCTGCAGATTAGATTAAATAATGTATGCCTGGCATATAAGTACTCAATGAATGTTAATTCCCTCCCACCTTTTCTTTTCTTTTTTTTTTTCCTCACCCAGCCTGGGATGCAGTGGTACAATCTTGGCTCACTGCAACCTCCACCTCCTGGGTTCAAGCAATTGTCATGCCTCAGCCTCCCTAGTAGCTGGAACTACAGGAATGTACCACCACGCCCAGCTAATTTTTTTTGTATTTTAGTAGAGACGGGATTTCACCATGTTGCCCAGGCTGGTCTCGAACTCCGGAGCTCAGGCAATCCACCCACCTCTGCCTCCCAAAGTGGTAGGATTACAGGCATGAGCCACTGCACCCAACCCCCACTCCTGCCTTTTCAAACTGAGAATAAACTTCACAAGGCTGCAATTCCTCTAGAAGCCCTTTAATTTCTTTATAATTCTCTCACAGGACGGAATTTACTTGTTGGTGCCTACCAATAATATGAACATTTCCTTTGACTTTGTTAGATTTGAAGAGTGTTTCCCTGTTTTTTTGTTTTTTTGTTCTCTGGTGGTAAGTGTTAATGTTAATATGGATTACGACCAAAGCAACGACAAAAAAATATATTTTTCTAGTAATTTAACAATTTTATTTTTTGAACTACACCAATATATTAGATTAGATGATTAAAAAGTTGTCCTTAGATTGTTGTGTTGCTTCTATTGACAATTACCTTGGAGCTGCTTTTTGAGGTACATGCTCTTGGTAGCTTGCTTGGCATGGTTTCTGGCATATAATAATTGCTCAGCAAATGCCAGTTCTGATTAGCCTATGGTACAACTATTGTCACGTCAATATTAATGACTAAATTATAATGACTCTTAACCATAGAATGGGAGTCCCTAGAATTATCAGACATATCCTCAGGATTGGATTTGCTTGTGTCCTTGCACTGTCACCCCTGACGACCTTTGTTGTCAATGACACCAGAAAAATGCTGCGTTCCTTGCTGGGCTCAGCTACTCTGCACCATTGCTTTTAGTAGAGTGCAGCCAGTCCTCTCTCCAGCTATTGTCATATTTGACTATCTGGATCCTGAGTCATTGCTGCTTGTGTCCAGGCTTAAGACAATCCTTCAGTTGGGGTTAGCAGGGAAGGAAATAGAAGAAATGTATTACATATCCCTCTTTCTCCTCCGCCCACCCTCAAGCCAACCATCCATTTACTTCCCTCCTTAGATTTTCAAAAGTCTAAAAGCCTCTGTATTCATTTCCTAGGACTACTGTAATAAAGTACCACAAATTGGGTGGCTTAAAATGACAGAAATTTATCAAAATCAGGGTGTCAGCAGAGCCGTATTCTCCCTGAAATCTGCAGGGGAAGGATTCTTTTTTGCTTCTTCTGGCTTCTGGTAGCCCCAGGTGTTATTTAGCTTGTGGCAGCATCACTCCAGTCACATGGCCCTCTTTTCTCTGTGTCTCTACATCATCTTCCCTCTGTGTACATCTATATCAGTGTGCATATTTCCCCCACCTTTTTTATAAGGACACCAGTCAGTGGATTAGGGCCCTCTCTAATGAGCTCATTTAACTTGTTTACCTTGGTAAAGGTCCTATTTCTAAATAAGGTCACATTCTCTGGTACTAGGGGTTAGGACCTCATCGTATCTTTTGTGGGGATCCATTATTCAACCCACAATAGCCCTCTATCTTTTAACTCAGGGGATCCTGACAACCACATTTTCTAACATGTATGTTTGGAATCTTTATTTGAGCTCTGTAGGGATATTTGCATGGACAGGTAGAAGACTAAAACAATGATAAAGTGTTAACAGATTTTTTTAAATGATGACTCTCATTAAGACTTAGGCACCTTAACAGCAGGGCGTGATGACTTATGCTTGTAATCCCAGCACTTTGGGAGGATGAGGTGGGCAGATCACCTGAGGTCAGGAGTTAGACCAGCCTGGCTATCCTGGTGAAACCCTGTTTCTTCTAAAAATGCAAAAAATTAGCCACACATGGTGGCACACACCAGTAATCCCAGCTACTTGGGAGGCTGAGGCAGGAGAATTGCTTGAACCTGGGAGGCAGAGGTTGCAGTGATCCGAGATGGCGCCATTGCACTCCAGCTCAGGTGACAAGAGTGAAACTCCATCACAAAAAAAAAAAAAAAAGACTTAGGCAGCTTAAATTTTTCTCTTAAAATTTTCTAATGATCTGTCTTCCTCCAGAAGTCTCGTAAGAATCCCAAAATGAGTTACTTTGGCTTGAAAACCAATACTAGTTCACTGATGTAAATGCCACTGCATTTAAGAGACTAAAAGAGTACACAGAATTTACATGTGTAAATCATCTTGCAACATACCATGGCTTTCTGATCTAAGTTCATATTACCAGGTAAGTTTCAAATGTTTCTGAAGTCATAAGTAGGAATACACTATCTCGAAAGACATTGTCTTGCTCCATGAGTAGAATGCTAGGAGGTCACTCCAAATCCTTATTCCTTCAGTGTAGATGATTCTTCCTAGTAGTAGTTTGTGTCTAGAGGGGTGAGGGTCCAAGCAACCATGCCTTTCCAGTTACTAGGTGAGGAAGTGGAAATCTCAGCATTTACTACCCTTTGAAATCTTGAGAAGGATTTTGTTTTCAAATAAAACAGCTGAATATTCTTTCAAAATGATATTATCAAGTTTAGAGTGACTTCACCTCACTTCATCCAACTCAGGGGAGAAACCTGAGCCTAGTGGAAACACTGCAGCACAAAAATATACATTAAATTGATTTGTAGGGAAAAAGTCACACTGAAGAGTAGAGCATTTCTTTTGGCTAGTAAACATATTTTGTATACCATGTATCAAAGCTGTAAACATAGTAAGACAACTCATACAATAAAGAACAAAAGACTTGAGTATATCACAAAAGAGGAAATTCAAAAGACCAATAAACATTCAGAGATATGCAAAATAAGATCACATTGAGATAGCAACACACCAGAGTGGCAAAAATTTTAAAGTCAGACAATGCCAAGTATTTGGAAGAATTTGGATCAATAGGAACTCATGCATTGCTGGTAGGAGTATCGACTGACACAGCCATTTTTGGAAAATAGTTTATTACCTTGTAAATTTGAAGATTTGCATACCCAGTGTGATGGTTAATACTAAATATCAACTTGATTGAAGGATGCAAAGTATTGACCCTGGGTATGTCTTTGAGGGTGTTGTCAAAGGAGATTAACATTTGAGTCAGTGGGCTGGGAAAGACAGAACCATCCTTAATCTGGGTGGACACCATCTAATCAACTGCCAGCAAATCTAATAAGGTAGGCAGAAAAATGTGAAAAGGCAAGACTGGCCTAGCCTCCGAGCCTACATCTTTCTCCCATGCTGGATGCTTCCTGCCCTTGAACATTGGACTCTAAGTTCTTCAGTTTTGGGACTCTAACTGGCTTCTTTGCTCCTCAGCTTGCAGATGGCCTATTGTTGGACCTTGTGATCGTGTTAGTTAATACTATGTAATAAACTCCCCTTTATATCTATATAACTATCCTATTAGTTTTGTTCCTGTAGAGAACCCTGACTGATACATCCAGTGACTGAACAATTCTACTCAAATGTATATGTGCCGGGGAATTTCATACTATATTATTTAGAAATGTATTTGTAGGTACAAAAAATATTTGAAAAGCCCCATTACCATAAAAGTCAAAATCGTGTGGCTGGGCATGGTGGCATATGCCTGTAATCCCAGCTACTCAGGAGGCTGAGGCAGGAGTATTGCTTGAACCTGAGAGGCAAAGTTGCAGTGAGCTGAGATGGTGCCATTTCACTCCAGCCTGGGCAACAAGAACAAAACTCCATCTCAAAAAAAAAAAAAAAAAAAAGAAAAGAAAAGAAAAGAAAACAAAAGTCAAAATAGTCTTATTTCTAGGGACGAGAAAGAAAGCTGTGTCTGGGAAGCAACTAACTGGGGAGTATCTTCTGAGGTGCTGGTAATTTCTTAATCTGGGTGATGATTATAGGAGTCTTCACTGTAATTTGTTCCTTAAAGTATGTATTTGTTTTTGTGTGTTTTCCTCTGTGTAATATTTCCTAAAAAATAGCTAATGCAATAGACTTTTAGTTTACTTTTTAATTTAATTTTATTTTTTTCTGAGGTGGAGTCTTGCTCTGTCATCCAGGCTGGAGTGCAGTGGCATGATCTCAGCTTACTGCAACCTCCGCCTCCTGGGTTGAAACAATTCTCCTTCCTCAGCCTCCCGAGTAGCTGGGATACAGGTACCTGCCACCACGCCGGGCTAATTTTTGTATTTTTAGTAGAGATGGGGTTTCACCATGTTGGCCAGGCTGGTCTTGAACTCCTGACCTTGTGATCTGCCCGCCTCGGCCTCACAAAGTACTGGGATTACAGGCATGAGCCACCGCGTCTGGCCACTTGATTTTATTTTTATATGCTTATTCTGGAGCATAAGTGAGAGGAAGGTGCCTGTGGGACTTTGGAAAGATTATATGGCAGCCGTTCTCACTGGGACTGTATATGCACATGTGACATTGGTAACCACAAGGCTGTTCATTGTACCAGGACTTCCTGGTAGTGGCTTAGGCAATAAAGACACCTGGGTTCAGTTTCTCCTTATTTTCCCTTTACTACTATATAACATGGGAAGCCTAGAATTAGGCAGTTTCCCCAACTGTGAAATAGGGCTCAGATAAGCCACCTCATAGGACTGTAGTGATTAAATGAGGACTAAAATCAGATAATGCATGAAAGGCATTTTCACCACCAGGGCCTCAGTCTGCACCTGTAGTGCTTTTGTGTGAATTAGAGAGGTACCTCCTCCTGCAAGACACTGTTGGGCTTGAAGGTACACAGCTTGGAAAACAGACAAAGCCACTGTCAATTTAAAAAGGTACACCTTCTAGGCAGAGGCAATAGCTGATTTTTGGGTCCCTGTCTCATTCTGCTGAGCTGAATACTGCTGTGTGGTAAATTGCAGAACCATGTAGCAGCCTTGACATTAGGCATATAGAAAGTGTTTAATGTAATTGCTATGATATGGATCCAAATTCCTATCCACTCAAAAGATGAGCTATGTACTAGGAAGCAGATGAGCTTAAAATATACAGAGCCTCAATTTTTCCTGTTGGAGAAGTTTAACTTTTTATACCAGCCTGAGCAATCATTTTCTGTTGATTCTATTGTGTTTTTAAATACAACGTGACTGTAAAGAGCAGTTTCCTCATCTTCAAAACAGGAGTTGAGCTGGAACTATAGTTTATGTAACTTGCTGGCAGGAAGCCCAGGGATGCTTCAGGGTTAGCAGAACAAAATGATTGGGAAGCAAGGGTGGGGTGGGGCTGCTGCTGAATGGGTGAGGCCAGAGGTCTCCTCTCTCACCTGCTCCAGCTAAGAACATTACCTTTTAAGTTTTTTTTAAAATTTGAGATTCTGCGTGAGAGTTCATTTGAAGATGAAATTTCACTAGACCCTGCTTTCGGAAGTCCCTGTGCTCTACCATTCTCTGTCTCTTAAGACTTCTGGATGACAGCGTAATATAGAGATTAACATGTGAGTTTTGGTGTCAGACTCTGTTCTACTCACTTATCCATTCAACTGAAATGACCTTGAGCAAGTTATTGCCTCACAGAATTTACATTGCTGTGAAGGTAAAATGAGTAACATGTTTAGCAGAAAAATAAGTGCTCTGGCATTGATGCAAAAACAGACACATAAACCAATGGAACAAATAGCCCAGAAATAAAGCTGCATCCCTACCACCAGGTAATCTTCTACAAAGTCGACAAAACAAGTAATGAGAAAAAGACTCCCTATTCTATAAATGGTGCTGGGATAACTGGCTAGCCATGTGCAGAAGATTGAAGCTGGACCCCTTCCTTACACTATATACAAAAATCCACTAAAGATGGATTAAATACTTAAATGTAAAACCAAAAACTATAAAAACCCTGGATGATAACCTGGGAAATACCATTCCGGACAAAGGCCCTGGCAAAGAATTCATGACAAAGATGACAGAAGCAATTGCAACAAAACCAAAGATTGACAAATGGACCTAGTTAAACTAAAGAGTTTCTGCACAGCAAAAGAAACTATTAACAGAGTAAATAAACAGACAACCTACAGAATGGGAGAAAGCATTTGTGAAATATGCATCTGACAAAGGTCTAATATCCAGAATCTATGTGGAACTTAAACAAATTAAGAAAAAAAAACATTAAAAAGTGGACAAAGGACACGAACAAAAGACATACGTGGCCAATAAGCATATGAAAAAATGCTCAACATGACTAATCATTAGGGAAATGCAAATTGAAACCACAATGAGATACCATTTCATACCAGCCATTTTTAATAACGGGTATTATTAAAAAGTAAAAAGAAAATAACAGATGCTAGTAAAGTTACAGAGAAAAGGGATCACTTACAAACTGCTGGTGGGAATGTAAATTAGTTCAACCATTATGGAAAGCAGTGTGGGCTATTCTTCAAAGTACTTGGAATTACCATTTACTGCTAATGGAATTATCATTAGCAGTTCCCTCACTGGGTATATACCCAAAGGAATACAAATTGTTCTACCATAAAGACACATGCACATGTATGTTCATCACAGCACTAAAATCATGTCCTTTGCAGCAACATGGATGGAGCTGGACGTGATTATCATAAGTGAATTTAGGAACAGAAAACCAAATGCTACATGTTCTCACTTATAAGTGGGAGCTAAACATCGAGTACACATAGACGCAAAGAAGGGACAACGGGCACCAGGGCCTACTTGAGGGTGGAGGGTGAGAGGAGAGAGGATAAAAAAACTACCACTGGGTCCTGTGCCTACTACCTGAGTGACTAAATAATGTGTGCACCAAATCTCCATGACACACAATTTATCTATATAACAAACCTGCACATGTACCCCTGAACCTATAATAAAAGTTTTTTAAAAAAGAAAAATGCTCAAAAAATGTTAATTTTGAGAAGTGGACAAATCCCTCTATCATAAACTATGACTTTCCATAAACCTCATAATTACTCTCCCAAGACAGGTTTCCCAAAGAGCAATCTGACTTTGTTCAGTGGTTTGTTAGGTAACCTGTATATATGCAGTTTTAGATATGAGAGAGGGCCTTTAACTCTGGAAAAATATACAGTCTTTCCCAAGCATTTGGGAAGTAGAAAGACTGTTTTCATGCTTTTCCCTATGAAGCTTAATTAACAAATTCTCCATCCTCCCTCATTCCCTACCACTGAATTAGTCTATGTCTAATCAAGTCTAGAAATGTCAAGGAAATTACCTCTCCCTTTTTAAATTCAGCATCTGGGTGAAATTAACTCTTGAAAAAAAATAGTTTTCATTTGATGGCTGGTTGATAGGCAATGACAACAGAGGCTATGAGAGTTTTGGGCTCTGCTTGCAGAATCATTCACATGGAAAATGACAAGCTATAACTGCCCAGGTAAAAATCAGAATTCAGCAACTACTGATGAGAGTTTTCAAAAATAATTGGAGAGCAGGTTTTCCACAGCCCCCAAGTGAATTTCGGATGGCATTTTATTTTACGTCCTCTTTGGATTCTTTAACTGAGAAATCCCCTAGTTGGGAGGAAAAAAGCAACAACAAAAATGTGTTAGGCATGTGCAAGTGGAGAGTAGATTCTAAGTGAAGATATTGCCCCCTAGTGCTGAAATGTAGCCCAACCAGGAGCACCCCCACAAAGCACAGCTGAATACGGTTATGCAAAAGACTCAGATTATTCATCTGATTTGACTTATTTGTGGATGCTCAAAAGAATTAACATATTAGACAGTGTTAGGCAATCTGCAGCTAACAATAACTCTTGCCCTTTTGAGTACCAGTTGGAAAACTTCCAGGGACTGTGATCTTAAGTAAATATAAGGTAGAGGTGATGACACTTTTAGAAGTAGCAGCTGATTTTGGTGAAGAGTTTTGGTTCATGAAGATTTTCTTTCACATTTGTGGTAAGTGGTTAATAATTTCACGGTTTGAATCTTGCCAATAGGATTTACAGCCAATTGTCTTTCATGAAAGATAAGCTTGTTATACTTTTTATATAACTCATATTAAGTATTGCTACTATTAAATTCTGTATACAATGTCAGGATATTGAATTCAGTTTGTTAAATTTGGCCAACATGTGAGTTTGTCCTAGGTATCAGGCAAAAGGCTTATTTGGGTTTTGTTATCAGGGAGAGAAAGTTAAAATGGCTTCTTCACCTCACAACCTGTGTTGGTCAGGGGCCAACCAGGAGACAAAAACCACACAGTAATTTGAAAAGGGAAAGCAAAAGTATTAACTATGACCAAGGATTTGAATAACAGGGAATTGGCTGGTAAGAAGTAAAGAGAATGTTAAAGGATACAGAAATAGCAGTTACAGGGAACAGCCACTGTCCCTGGCACTGAGAGATTGCACCAACAAAGGTGCAAATTTCAAGAAAACATTCCCAAACCCCGCCACTTCTACCGCCTGTCAGGTCTCCTGGCTGAGATCCAGACCTCAACGGAGAGGGTGTGTGTGTGGGTTTGGCCATGGTGCTAAGATGCCAGGATGGTGGCACTCCTTAGAAATGCTAAGGGAGGCTGGGTGCCATGTATCATGCCTGTAATCCCAGCACTTTCTGAGGCCAAGGCGGGTGGACCACTTGAGGTGAGGAGTTCAAGACTAGCCTGGCCAAAATGGCAAAACCTTGTCTCTACTAAAAGTACAAAAATTAGGCTGGGCGCAGTGGCTCCTGCTTGTAATCCCAGCACTTTGGGAGGCCAAGACAGGCGTATCATGAGGTCAGGAGTTCGAGACCAGCCTGACCGACATGGTGAAACCCCGTCTCTACTAAAAAAATACAAAAATTAGGCAGGCGTGGTGATGTGCACCTGTAATCACAGCTATTCAGGAGGCTGAGGCAGAAGAATCGCTTGATGAACCTGTGGGGCAGAGGTTTCAGTGAGCTGAGATCACACCACTACACTCAAGCCTGGGTGTCAGAGCAAGACTCTGTCTCAAAAAAAAAAAAAAAAAAAAAGGAACTAAAAGTACAAAAATTAGCTGAGCGTATTGGCAGGTGCCTGTGATTCCAGCTACTCAGGAGGCCTAGCAGGAGAGTTGCTTGAACGCAGGAGTTGGAGGTTGCAGTGAGCTGAAATTGTGCCACTTCACTCCAGCCTAAGTGACAGAGCGAGGCTCCATCTCAAAAAAAGAGAAGAAAAAAAAGAAAAGAAAGAAATGCTAAGGAAGCTGTTCAGAGGGAGGTATTGTGCCTTAGGGCCAAAGTGGGTGTCAGAGAAATCTGCCTACAGGGAACTGCTGTAGACTGTGCGCTGCCAGTTGCCTGCTGCCACATGCTGTATGAGCCAAGAGTGGTGGAAGCTGCGTGCTTCAGAAGCCTGCTGAGAGGAGCACACCAGAATCTGAAAAGCCGTGCTTTTCCCTCCTCCTGTGTTCCTTCCATGTGCTCTACTGACAAAGCTTAACAATGTGCCAGGTGGCAAAAGGAAGATACAGGTTCTTTCTCTTTTATTATGGAGCAGGCAATGAAGAATGGATTTGGATGCCAGTCAATAAATGAATAACTGTACAGGATATTTTAAATATTTTTCAGTATTGGAAACATGCTTTTTTTTTTTTTTTTTTTTTTGACACAGGGGCTTGCTCTATTGCCCAGGCTAGAGTGCAGTGGCATGATCATGACTCATTGCAGCCTTGATCTCCTAGGCTCAAGCCATTCTCCCACTTAAGCCTCCTGAATAGCTGGGGATGCAGGGATGCACCACCAAGCCCAGCTAATTTTTGTTGTTTTTGCAGAGATGAGGTTGCGCAATTTTTCCCAGGTTATTCTTTTCTAATTCACAACTTAACGCTATAAATTTCTCTAAGCACTGCTTTAGCTACATCCCACACATTTTAACATGTTGAGTTTGATTTTCACTCAGTTAAAAATGTTTTCTAATTTTCCTTGTAATTTCTTTTTACCCATGTGCTATTTAGAAGTGATTTCTTTAATTACCAACTACTTGAAGATTTTCCAGTATCTTTCTTTTATTGTTTCTAGTTTATTTCTGTTGTGGTAAGAGAATAGACTCTATATGACTTTACTCTTACGTATACTGAGACTTGTTTTATCATGCTGAATATGATTTATCTTGATGAGTGTTTCATGTCCATTTAAAAAGAATGTTGTTGGGTGAAGTGTACTACAAATTTCAACTAGGTCAGGATAGTTGATGATGGTGTTCACGTCCTTATATCCTTGCTGAGTTTTTATCTACTTATTCTGTGAATTACTGAGAGGGGAACATTGAAATCTTCAAGTTATGATTTGGATTAGTTTATTTTTCCTTCCAATATTCTCAGCACTGTGCAACCTCAGAAAATGCAAGTTCCGATTCAGGAGGTTTAGGGTGGATTCTAATAGTCTGCATTTCCAACAAGCTTCTTGGTAATGCTGTGCTGTTGCTGATTCCCTGATTACATTTTGAGTAGCAACATTCAAATCTACTATTTTACAGTTTCCTTGATGAGAAGAACTGCTTGGTTATTAAAATACAAATTATTGGGCCTCATTGATGGCAGGCCAAGTCAGCATTTCCAGGGAAGGGCCCTGGAAAGCTGGATGTCTGATCAACATCTGTCAATTTATATCAGGTAAGTTTTGGGTGGGTGGGAAAATTGAGCACGTAGGGGGATAACTATCAGCTTAGTTCTTACAAGCTTAGTTATTTTCTTGATCATTCAGCTACCACCTTTCCTTTGGCACAGAAATATTCTCAGTTAAGCACACATTTTCTTTGTTTGCTTTGGATATTCTAAAATTCGTCTATTTTTCTGTGATGTATTTGTGTAGACCATGAAGGTAGGTAGGCAAGGCCAAACTTAACTTAGGTTTAGTCTGCCCATCTGAAATTTGGAGTCCAAACAATTCTCCTTTTGCTCTAATAGTGTATGTAATTGTGACACGAGTCAGAGAAATCCAAATGCCCACATCAACAGTTGTCAAAGTACAGTCCTTAGAGGCTGGTTGGGCTACTGGGGAAATCAAGATGCATGAGGCCCAATTGACTTTAAAACTGCTTTTGTCTCTGGCAAATAATGAATGTTCCTGTAAGATTTTAATTGAATAGGCTCTTCTATTAAAACCATACACCAACAAAAATAACAATTGGTAAAACTTTTAAGACCTGTGCCCTAGCTGATTAAAATACAATTTCTGATGAACCTCCCATTCTCTCTCATGTCCACACAAGATTAGACTGTAAGGCAGGCACCTGGAGAAACTCTTGAGATACAGGTTCCTTGTTGATGCTTAGTGGCATTTGGTCTATTTTCCAAGCTCCCAACTCCCTTACTATAAATCATGGAAAACTCCAGAAGATGTGAAAACCAAAGATCTCACATTCCAGAACAACTGATAATAACTATTCTATATGAAAGTGACCATGAGTCATATAATATACCCTGTTAAACACAAAATAAACGTATCCCCAACTCAACTTGCCCTTAGCCAGATTCCAAAAGTGCCCTTGGCCACACCAGTGCCTTTTAACAGAAGGGAAGTCAAAGTGAAAAGAGAAATTTAATAGAAGTCTTTGTTTTACTTTTGTAAATTTTACAAAGACATATGAACGTGTGAATATCTTGCTAGTGCCCTTTCTGGAAATTTTGATTCTCCTGTGTAAGTGAGGGACCTTGAAATTAAGCTTCATTAGCCTTATGGTAAATCCAGCTCTGGCCACTAATTCACCAAAATGTTTCCAGGTACAGGTTGCCAATTCCAGTGGTCACGTCTTGGTACTCCTCTTACTCCAACTCTATCAGCATTGGGTTATGACCGTCTTATGGAAACACCTTTTCTTTGATTTCCACAGCTTCCTATTCTCCTGGGTTTTTCCTATTTCATAGGCTGTTCCTTCTCTGTGTACTCTGTGTGCCTCAGGGCTCAGTATTTGGGCCAAGAGAGGGTGAGCATTTACACTCACTCTCTCATGATCTCATCTAGCCCTATTATTGTACATATTGGTTATAAAAATATACCTTTCAAATTTATACCTCTGTCCTGGACATCTCCCAAGGCTTGAGACATGTAAATTATCTGCCCACTCACTACCCCACTTGGATGACTAATGGGAATCTCAAAGTAATTGTGTTCAAAATGAAACCCAACTCCAAACCTATCTTCTCATTTTAGCAAATGCTTCCACTCAGTAGGAACTCAACTCTTGATTTCTCTTTGCCTCTCATGTCACATAGGTCCATGAACAAGTGCATCAGTACTACTTTCAGAAAGTCTGAGTCTGACCATTTCCCCACTTTCCAGCACAGCTGCTCTCATTCTAGACCATCACTATTTCTTGCCTGAACTCTTGTAATGGCTTCCATTCTGGTTCCCTGTTTCTACCCTTGCCCCATTATAACTTTTCTTCATCCTCTGCTCAGAATCTTCCAATGATTCCAGTCACATTTAGAACATAATTCAAAGTCTTACTGGAAGGCTCCCATACTGTGGTCCCCAGGCCAGCAGGAACAGTATCACTTGGGAACTTGTTAGAAATGCAAATTCCCAAGCCCCACCTATTGAGGCAGAAACTCTAGGGGTAGCCAGCAAAATGAGTTTTCACACACAGGGTATGCTAGTGAGACTGAGACAGGCTAAAATTTGAGAAACGCAGTCCTATTATCTGTCCCATAGCTGGTTCTCTGACCTCCTCTCCTACCAGTCTTCCTCACTCATGGAACTCCTGGCTCACTGGCCTGGCTGTTCCTGGAACAGGTCAGATGAACTCCTCAGAGCTTCTGCACTTATGGTGCCTCAGCCTAAACTCTTCCCTCAGCCCTGTGGATGGCTGACTCCTTTGCTTCAGGTAGGCCTCTTGCTCAAGTGTCATCTCCTCAGAAAGGCTTTCCCTGGCCACCCTTTCCAAAATCACACCACTTTTCCTTGTTCTTCTTCATAGCCCATGCTGCTGTTACCGGGGTGTCCTTGTTCTTAGAGCTCCCAAGATGGTGGCGGGCTGCTTCCAAGATGGTGGCAAGCCTCTTATTCTCTGACCTGGGGTTCTTGGCCTCATGGATTCCAAGGAATGGAATCTTGGGCCATGCAGTGAGTGTTATAGCTCTATTCAGCTCGATTAGGACAAACCCTGGGCAGGAACAATGGCGAGCTCTAGTCCAATTGGGAGTGGCAGTGGGTGCCGCCTCGCTGGATCAGAAGTGCAGCAGACACCCTGCCAGATCCTGAGGGGTGGAAGTCAGTGGCGGCATCTGTGACGATGGCAATCAGCCGTGGCGGAAGGCGAGCGAAAACTTAGTTTGAACCGGAACAAACATGGACCAGGGAGTGTGCAGTTGCAAGATTTAATACAGTGAAAACAGAGCTCCCATACAATGGGAGGGGACCCAAAGGGGATTGCCATTACCATTGCTGGCTGGAATGCCTGGGTTTATATCCTGATGATTGTCCCTCCCCCTGTGCTGTCAGGCGATAGATGATTGGCTATTTCTTTACCTCCTGCTTTAGTTTAATTAGCCTTTTAGTGAGCTGTCTTTACTACCCGATTGGTCGGGTGTGAGCTAAGTTGCAAGCCCTGTGTTTCAAGGTAGATGTGATCACCTTCCTAGCTAGGCTTAGGGATTCTTAGTTGGCCTAGGAAATCCAGCTAGTCCTGTCTCTCAGTCCCCCCTCTCAACAGGAAAACCCAAGTGCCGTTGGGGAGGTTGGCTGTTGACCGCTCTAAGTGCTTCCTGCTGAATTCGGGCATAGTAGGGGTCGTGCAGTTGAGATTACCTTGGGAGGGGTGCCTTCGATGTCATCAACATTGGAGCATGGGCTAGCAGGCTGGTCCAAGGGTCCATGGTAAATTTTAGTCATGGACTCCATCTGGGGCTCCATTTGAAGAACATCTGTAGCTTTACAGCTTTGATTCTGGAAGAGACAAACTTAACAAGGAGGTTAAAGATGCAGGGCCCAAAGAGAAGTAATAATCTTATAGCTGCTAGAAGTCCTATGAAGGGGAGAATGCAGGACATCCATTGGCTGAGGAGGCCCCAGGGTCTGGTGTTTTGAAGCTCCTCTGCTGTACATTGTATTCTATCTTTAATTTCTTTAACTTTCTTGGTGATGATTCCAGATTGATTAACATAATGAAAGCTTTCTTCCCTAAAAATAAACAGGTTCCCCCTCTTTTGGCAGTTAGCAAGCCTAAAGCTCTTCGATTTTGAAGGACTACTGCTGCTGGGGAGTTTAGTTGATCTTGCAAGGTGACCAGTGAGTTGGTGACCCATTCCATGTCACCATTTAGTTCTTGAGATAGTTTACAGTAGAACTGAGTAGAGGTTGTGATACTGCCAATGCCAGTACCTAGTCCACCTAGCACTCCTGCTCCGATAACAAAGGGAAGAATGGGTACTCTTTTGTTTTGGGGCTTAGGTATGACACAATTGTATAAATCTTGTTCAGTGTACATGGTCATAGGCAGGACTAAGAATGAGAGGAAGCACATAGATTCTGAAAAGCCATTTAAACAATGATAGGCTGAGGTACTACAGACAAAAAAATATTCCTGAAGATAGGCAGACCATTTGTGTGGGAGGAGTTACCCACCTAATGCATTGAGAGTTGGTTGTGTCTATAGTATTGCTAAGTTTTACACAGGTGAGGTTTGAGGTATGGGTTATTTCCAGATTGGAAACAAGAGGTCCTCCTAAAACGGAAGTGGTGTTTATTTCTGTGCTGAAGTTTTTCCATTGTTCAGGTACAGGGATTGAAATGTATGGCCTGAGGTGCAGGGGCAGGCACATCCAACAGTTAGTAGGGTTTTGGGATGAGGGTAAGCCAGTATAGGCTGGCTTTGTTCCTCACTGAGGGCCTTGGTGACTTTGGATAATTTTAGCCCTAAGTATTTAACCTGCTGTGAGCAGAGCTGAGCTTTTGGTTTGGAAACCTTGTAGCCACAGGTGGCGAGGAAGTTTAAGAGTGCTTGGGTGGCTTGATGGCACAAGGTTTCTGAATGGGCGGCTAAAAGCAAATCATCCACATACTGAAGGACAAGAGTGTCCAGGTATAAGAACTGGCTCAAATCTTGGGCTAATGGCTGGCCAAATAGATGGGGGCTATCTCTGAACCCTTAGGGTAAAACAGTCCAGGTGAGTTGAGACATTGTGTTCGAAGGATCCTGAAAAGCAAACAAGAATTGAGAGTCAGGACGTACAGGGATGCAGAAAAAGGCATCCTTAAGGTCCAAGACTGTAAACCACTCTACTTCCTCTGTTATTCGGGAAAGCAGAGTATAAGAGTTAGGTACAGCTGTGTATAGAGGGTCAATGGCCTCACTGATAATCCTGAGATCTTGCTCTAGCCTTCACTGTCTGCTGGGTTTCTGTACTCCTAAAATTGGAGTATTGCAGGGGCTACTGCATGGTTTTACTAGGCCTTGGGCTTTTAGGTCCTTAATCTTTTGGTGTCCTTGTTGTACCTCGGGACTAAGGGGGTACTGCCTTTGGCAGGGAAAGGAGGTGGAATTCTTTAGTTTAACTTGAACAGGACAGGCATTCTTTGCTTGTCCATATTGTCCTTCTGTTGCCCAGACTTAATTCATTCTTCAAGCTGGGGACAACAAACAGGTGTTCCTTCTCCTACTGGTGTATAATGGCCCCTGCTTTTGCTAGAATGTCTCTCCCTAACAAAGAAGTGGGGCTTTCAGGCATAATTAGAAAAGCATGTGAAAAGAGTAAAGTTCCCCAGTGGCTGGGAGAAGTATCTAGTGACTGGCTGTCCTAGGACCCCTCGGATAGTGACAGATTTGGAGGACAGTTGTCTGGGACAGAAGCATAAGACTGAGAAGGCTGTGCCAGTGTCTAGGAGACAGTTAACCTCCTGGCCCTCAATAGTCAAGCATACCCAGGGCTCTGTGAGGCTGATGGCATGGGCTGGCGCTTGCCCTGGGCACCCTCAGTCCTGCTGCTGGATCACTAGGTTAGTGGCTTCTGACTCAGAGGACCTTTGTCCCCTGGGACAGTGGGCCTTCCAGTGATTCCCTTGACATAACGGTAAGGAGCATGGATGAGGGGGTGCCTTACTTCTACTTGGACAATCTTTTTTAAAGTGTCCTTGTAGACCACACTGGAAGCAAGCCCTATTAGGCATTCAATTTGCCCAGCTTTTCCCTTTTCCAGAGCCTCCAAAGTCCAATTGCCTGAGGACCATGACTAAAGTGGTGGCCTTTTTTTCTTTTTTATCCCTTTTATCCCATTCCACCTGCTCCTCCTGATCTCTATTATAAAAAACTGAGGTTGCCAAGTTCAATAGGTTTTCTAAGTTTTGTTCTGGGCCTAAGGCAGACTTTTGAAGTTTTTTCCTAATGTCTGCAGCTGACTGAGTGATAAACTTATCCCTTAAGATTAGTTGGCCTTCAGTAGAGTCAGGTGACAGAGAGGGATGCTTTTTCAATGCCTCCCCTAGTCTCTCGAGAAAGGCAGTAGGATTTTCTTCCTTTCTCTGTGTTATAGTGGACATCATTGAATAATTCATAGGCTTCTTCCTAGTTTTCCTTAGCCCTTCTAGCACTCAAGTTAGCAAATGTCTGTGGCACCAATCTCCATGTTCTGATTCTGTGTCCCAAAGAGAGTCTACGCTGGGAACTGCCTGCTGGCCCATGGGGAATCATTCTCTTTCCTCTGTTGTCATCCTATCATTGAACTGACTGAGATACCAGAGATCACCAAACTCTCGGGCTGTAGTTATGGCAGCACTTCTCTCATTTGGGGTTAGTGTCTGATTTAGCAGTAACATTATATTTCTCCATGTCAGATCAAAGGATTGTCCTAACCCTTGTAAAACATCAGTATAGCAATCAGGGTTATCTGAAAATTTACCTAGGTCTATTTTAATTTGCTTCAATTCTGAGAGAGAAAAAATTACATGCACTCTGGGCTGAATTCTCCTCCCTCTACTTGGAGGTGTCATAATTGGGGAATATTGGCATGCTTTGGTTCATTGTTTAGCCCTTTGTCTATCTCCTTTTGGACGATTTGGGTTGAAGGAAGGGTCCTTATTATTTGGGAAGGAGTTGGGGGGATGCTTGGGTAGGGAGGTAGACTCTGAGGGCTTCCTGTAGGACGTAAATCACACTTTTTACATAACTGCGAGTTGTCCTCTTAATGAAAAGAAAGTTTGTACTTATGGCACTTTATTCCATTTGCCTTCTTTTTTACAAAAGGGGTCTAGCTGTAAGATGGTGTTATAATTTATACTTCCCTCAGAAGGCCAGGTTTCTCCCACTTGAAGAGGATATCATGGCCAGACGGTACTGCGGAAGAATATGTCATTTCTTTCTCAGCGTCTGAGGGTCAAATTGGTCCTAATTCTCCGGAATACATCTTAGGGGCATTTTTGCCTTGAGGGGGATGTTTCCCATCTGAAAAAAGAACATAGGGATGCCAGCACCCCTATTCATTTTCCAATGAGCATTAGTCCTAGAGCATCCTCTATGGTCCTAATGCTTATTCCTTTCCAGGGTGCGTAACCACCCATGGACCTCTGCTTATCAGATTAGTTATGCTCACTGATGTAGTAGTCCTGCACCCCTTTTCCTGCCTTTCTTGACCACAAAGAAGAGGGTCTGGGCTGCTGGATTCTAGTGGTCCTTTACCAGCATGCCCAACATTGTCTTTGCGCTCACGGGTGAGTCCTAGAGCTGGGCTGTGTTCCTGAGTATTTCATAACAACCCAGTTGCCTCATCAAGATGCATTCCCACAAACAACCGTTCTTATGCAAATTCATTTCAGAGAACGTGTGGGTAACATTTTGAGTCAGAATTGAGATAGAATTTTTTGATTCTGTCTGTACTTTAAGGCTTGGCTGAGTGCAAACAGCTTGCATGTTTGAGCAGACCAATTATTAGGCAGTTTTCCTAACTCTGCTTCTACAAGAGTTTCCCTCAATTACTGAATACCCATTGTGTTTTGTTTTGTTTTTTTCAATCACCTGGGAGGAACCATCTATCATCCTGTCCTGAAGGGGGTTCCTCCTAGCTCTGGTCAGACCTTTGTATGGTAATCAAGATTTAAATCCCCTGTTAGGAAATCTGCTCGGTTAAGGGAATGTTCAGTGGTTAATGTTAAATTATCTTTTTTTCTTTTTTTTTTTAACAGAATAGTTCTATACTTTAAGATTTTTGAGTTAGTGAGCTGTCCTTTTTGCTTTTTTTGACTTAGCATAGTTCTGAACTGTGAGGTGTGCTCACAATGAGGTTTCCTCCAAAGACTAATTTTCTACTTTCTTCTGTTAGCAAAGCAGTTGCTACTACTGGGATCTCTCTCTTTCCATCTTTGACATTCTCTCTCTCTCCCTCTTTGACATTCTCTCTCTCTCTCTTTGACTCCCTCTTTTTCTCTCTCTCTCTCTCCTCTCTATCTCTCTCTCTCCTTCCCTTTTCTTTGTAGATGGATTTTGGGAACACAGCGGAAGGACGTTCACTCATTGTCTCCATTTACCGCTATAGGAATATGCACCTCCTTTTTAATTTACTCAATTTGCTTTCATCCTGATTTATTATGTTGCCAATAACCCAGTTCCAGTTGTTAAAGTACTGGGTTGCCAGTTCTAAGGCCCTGGCCAGGAAGCCAATGCTTGAAGATTGTGTTGTGCCGGGGGGAGTGTGGGGTAAGTTGGGTAGAAAATGGGGGATGAGAGCATCTACACAAAGGGAGAGCAATCCTCCCAGCCATTTACAAACTTGGAGCCCTGACAAGGGTGGTGGGGAATGGGTCTCACATAACTGCCCATGTCGAGAGCTGTATACCTAAATTGGGAGAGGCACCAGGGACAAGACTCCCTGGGTTCATAGCCTAGATGCCTAAGGATGCAGCATTGAGCTTCCCTAGATCCCTTTGGAGACACAACTTGCTCTAATGTTTGGGAGAGGAAGTGAAAGTCTGAAGCATTAGTACCTAGGAGGCAGGGATCAGAGGAAGTAGATTCAGAGGTAAGGAGAATTTTGGGGCTACACTTTCAAGAAAATCATGTTCGGGACCCCGGAGGTATGAGTCAGGAGGAAAGGTAGGGGCACACACATGGGCGACTGTTGAGTAGAGACTTCTGGTTGTGCCATGATTTCAACGGACTAATGCTGGGAGTTTGGGATGAGAGCTTTCTGCCTCTAGTCAGCCCTCGGTTTCCCCAGGAAAATTGAAAGCAGAAGCTGGTTCCAGGCAGATCAACACTCCCAACCCAGAAGGGTTGGCAGTTGTTAGAAAGCCCTTTCCCAGACATCCTCACACCTGAGTCTTAAGTCTGGTGGCCCACTAATCATTTTTTTAACTGGACAACAGGTGCCTGGTATTTTCCTCCATTCTAAGGAAGGATAGGAAGAATAGCAAGTGAAAGTGGTCCAGTATTACTCACCAATTTGGACAGTCCCTTCATTGTCACCAAAATGTTACTGGGGTGTCCTTGCTCCTAGAGCTCCAAAGATCTCGGTGGGCCACTTCCAAGATGTCAGCAAGCCTCTTGTTCTCTGACCTGGGGTTCTTGGCCTCACGGATTTCAAGGAATGGAATTTTGGGCCATGTGGTGACTGTTATAGCTCTATTCAGCTCGATTAGGATGAACCCTGGGTGCTTGGCCCATGCAGGAGCAATGACGAGCCTCTAGCCCGATTGGGAGTGGCAGTGGGTGCTGCCTTGCTGGATCAGAAGTGCAGCAGACACCCTGCCAGATCCAGAGGGGTGGAAGTCAGCAGTGGTGTCTGTGACGACAGCAATCAGCAGTGGTGGATGGCGAGCAAAAGCTCAGTTCGAACTGGAACAAACACGGACCAGAGAGTGTGCAGTTGCAAGACTTAATAGAGTGAAAACAGAGCTCCCATACAATGGGAGGGGACCCAAAGGGGGTTGACATTGCTGGCTGGAATGCCTGGGTTTATATTCCGATCATTGTCCCTCCCCCTCTGCTCTCAGGTGATAGATGATTGGCTGTTTCTTTACCTCCTGTCTTAGCCCAATTAGCCTTTTAGTGAGCTGTCTGTACTACCTGATTGGTCAGGTGTGAGACAAGTTGCAAGCCCTGTGTTTCAAGGTAGATGTGATCACCTCCCCAGCTAGACTTAGGGATTCTTAGTTGGCCTAAGAAATCCAGCTAGTCCTGTCTCTCACTGCCAGCTGCCATGTTGTATGTCTTCATTATCAATCTAAACTCCATGAGCTTAGGGATTTGATTTGTCCCCTTCTGGTCCATCGCCTGTGCTCAGAACACTGGCTAGCACATAGCATGAGCTCAGTAAGTACCTGTTGCATGAATTACTGTACTGATGATATTTAAGTAGTGGAGGAGCCATTTTTTACTTCCCTCTCCCCTTTCCCCAGTAAAGCTTGCCCAAGTATTTCTAGCTCCTTTATTCAATAGACCTTTGTAGATCTTGGCCAAGTTTAGGTGCATTTTTTCCCCATATTTGTGAATCTGAGAGTACAGTGCAGAAGGGAAAGGGCTCCAGCTGTAGTGTCAGCAGGCTTTTCTTTTTACTTTGCTGTCTGGCTCTGCCCCAGTTGCTGACTTTGGGCATAGGTTTGAGTTCTATAAGTACCAGCTCCTACATTTGCAAAACAGGGATAATTATCCTCATACCCAAAATAGAGGTGAATTGAGGATTAAATGCATGAAAGTCACTTTCATAGTGCCTGACATTGGTAAGTGCTAAAGAAATGTTAGTTTTCTTTGGAACTTGGTGACCTTATGGCTAGGCCTGGGGGCTCATGCCTGTAATCTCAGCATTTTGGGAGGCTGATACAGGAGGATCTCTTGAGTCCAAGAGTTTGAGACCAGCCTGGGCAACATAGGGAGAGTCCCATCTCTATTAGAAAAAAATTAGCCAGGCATGGTGGCATGCCTGTAGTCTCAGCTTCTCAGAGGGGTGAGATGGAAGAATCGCTTGAGCCTGGGAGCCTGAGGCAGCAGTGAGTGGTGATCCTGCCACTGTACTCCAGCCTGGGCAACAGAGCTCCCTGTCTCAGAAAAAAAAAAAAAAATTGTCATCTTGCTTTCTAAACTATGGAGATATCCCCAGAAGGTAATGAGAATGACCTGAATATCTGGTTTGCTGGGAGATGGTTTAGAATGAGGGAGAACCTCATCTGCTTAGAAAGCTCATTTCAAAGCAGTATTACAAAACAATTCTTTTTCTGAGGTATTCAGCATCTGGTGGCTTTGCAAGCTTTTAGCTTTTTATTTTATTTTCTCAGAAAAACATTTTCGCTTTTCTTGAGCTGCTGATTCACCTGTGACCAACTCTTTGTTGTGAAAACCCAGCGAGATATGCAAATGCAGAGAAGGCAGGCAGTGGCTGCAGGGAAGTTGGAAGCCCACCGCTGGGGCAGTTATTCATCTTGGGGGAAACTTCTTTGAAATGGTGCATTTGTGGCCAGGCGCGGTGGCTCAAGTCTGTAATCCTGGCACTTTGGGAGGCTGAGGCAGGCGGATAACCAGAGGTCAGGAGTTCCAGACCAGCCTGGCCAACATGGTGAAACCCTGTGTCTACTAAAAATACAAAAATTAGCGAGGCATGGTGGTGGGCCCCTGTAATCCCGGCTACTTGGGAGGCTGAAGCAGGAGAATTATTTGAACCTGTGAGGCGGAGGTTGCAGTGAGCTGAGCCAGAGCCATTGCACTCCACCCTGGGCAACAGAGTGAAACTCCGCCTCAACAACAACAACAACGGTGCGTTTGTGAAATTCTGAAGAAGCCCTGAAGGCTGAGGCGGTGAGTGGGAGGAGATCTGCTAAGAAGTCGATGTCTGCAACCCTGTGTCTTTGCCAGTACTTTCTAAGCCAGCAAATTACACCTTAGCGAGCACCTGCTCTAGAATCTATGCAGGTTTCCTTGTCAGTTATCTCCGTTTCAGATGTGCCTGTGTGATGTGTGTGCCTGGGAAATACGCTGACCTTGGTACAACTAGAATGGTTAGAAATGTGTATTTGCCTCCTCCCAGGTTTCCCCTTTTTAGGGTTCTCACCTCATTTTCTAGCCTCAATTCTCTTTCCAGTGGGCCTTGAAAGGGTGATAGTTGGAAATGACTTTAGGCTGATATCCTTGTCCTTATTAGCATAAGAAACCAAAGGCGTTTGAGATCTTAACGAATTAAATTTCAAAGGCTGAATTTCAGAGGAGGAAATGAGAGGACTTATCTGCACTGTAGCCTTTCCAGGGCCTCTCAAATTACAGTATTGTAGCTATCTCCTTCTGTGTAGCTCTCAGGCCTTGAGAAATGCAAGGTATTGAATTGATTTCCTTTGCTCTTAGTTCAATCTGTTTTTGTTGTTTTTATTTTTATCATAATAATGCTTTCATATTATATTTTGTGATTACTTCTGAGCTTACCACAAAACAAAAACCATACAAACCTCATAAAATTGTCAAAACATTAGCTTTATTAAAGACAGAGCTCTTATTGAATGATTCTCCTATTATTTCCCCTGTAGCTTGCTAGATCTTTGTTAACTTTCAGGAAGCCCCAGAACACAAGGTTATAAGTTGTTCTACATTTTAAATGTGCCAGTTCAGCCCCAATATAACACTTTCCTTTCCTCATTTTGCTCAGTGTAAAAACATGGAAATGAAGCCATGCTTTTCCTGGATTTCTCTACAGTTTCTAGCAATTCTACTGCCACTGACAAATGCTGACTACTTTTTACCAGTAGAGCATTTAAATTTTCCTCCTAAGTCAGCATAGAGTTCCAGATATCTACTGAGAGCTGACGATCCTGTTCAGGGCAAATATGTTGGTGAAGCTGATGAATAAAGATTATTCACCATCTGTCTTCTTTTTTTATTTATTAAAGATATTAACCAGCTGGGCGCGGTGGCTCATGCTTGTAATCCCAGCACTTTGGGAGGCCGAGGCGGGCGGATCACGAGGTCAGGAGATCGAGACCACGGTGAAACCCCGTCTCTACTAAAAAAAAAAATACAAAAAAATTAGCCGGGCGTGGTGGCGGGCGCCTGTAGTCCCAGCTACTCGGAGAGGCTGAGGTAGGAGAATGGCGTGAACCCAGAAGGCGGAGCTTACAGTGAGCCGAGAATGCGCCACTGCACTCCAGCCTGGGCGACAGAGCGAGATTCCGTCTCAAAAAAAAAAAAAAAATATTAACCCTTTGCCATATATATTGCAAGATATTTTTTCCCCCAGTTTCTTGTTTAGCTCTTGAATTTTTCTTTTTTTGAGATTAAGGTGTCCCTCTGTTGCCCAGGCTGGTCTCTTACCTCCTGGGCTCAAGTCATCCTCCTGCCTCAGCATCCCAAATAGCTGGGATTACAGGAGTACACCACCACATCCAGCTCTGACTTTCTTTTTTGTAGTATAGTTTCCCCCCAAATGCTTTATACTTTTATATGGTAAATAATTACATCTTTTTCATTTATGGCCTGGCCATTGGCATATGCTAATCTGTTTTTTTCTCAGTAAAAAGGAAAATTTCCAATGCCAGAGGCCATATAAGATCATTCTTATGGCTTAGTCATTTTCAGCCCCCTTGGACTCAGAAGACAGCTTATACTTAATTGTAGTTTGTGGGATACAGGGTTTTGCTACCGAATATCCCAACCTGTAAGTCAAGCTTTTCTTCCAAATCAGCATTAATTTATGAGCATTGCACGTTGCTAGTCTGGCTTCTCCAATGTAGGCTTTCTACAGCCACAGCCAGAATCAGCTGAGCTTTCTCATCCTTTGTGAGTAAATGAGCAGCTTTGGGGAAAATAGTTGGCAGTACTCAGGGTGGTGGTGATCTGGCTACAACCAGCATATCTGTGACTGTTGAGAACAATGCTGTGCACAAAAGCCCAAACATAACAGGGTGTAATGTCACGCTTATCTCACTTGAACCCTGGGCACTTTAACACTCTAATTTCTCCCTCCTTGAAAAATGTTTTTCCTCAGCCCCAACAAAGTGTTGATCATCCCTGTATATTTTCAACCACAAGGATCTGTTTTTACTTACTTGTAGTTGTAATTAGAATAGACGAACAATTGTTTTTCAGTTAACATTGTAAACCATGTGTCTTTCTGTATTTCTATGTACATATTTTCATTGGCCACATATTATTCTGTTAGTTGGAAAATATGATAATTTTCTTTGTCTTTTTATCTTAGCCTGGGTTTCCCCCAAAAGTAGACTTTAGTCAAGGATTTGGGTGTAAGAATTTGAATAGGAAGGTGATCCCAGGATGTGATGGGTGAAAGTGGGGAAGTGAGCCAGGAAAAGGAAGAAAGCCATTGAGGCTGCATTAATAATGGGTTGCTTTTGAGGGTGACTGGAGCTCAGTCTTATTAAGATCCCTCTTAGAAACTGTGGAAAATAATCCCAACATTTCCCACCAAGAGGTGAGAAAGCTGGGTCATTATGAATTTCAACTCTGGTTGACAGTCTCTAAGACATTAACTCCCTGGTACTTCCAGCCTGCCCCATATGTGAGCCAAGCACAGTCCTGGGCTGGAGAGTGCCCGCGGGCTAAGAGGCACAAGAAGCCAGTGGACAGTAAGGGCGTTGACTTCAGATGACCTGCAGGGTGTATCAAGGGGATACGGGCAGGGCATGAGTGCATCTTTCACAGCATGTCCTTTGTATTGCTTATTAACGTGTCCATGTTAAGTTCACTCTGTCACTAATTCTTTAAAGTGGCCTTAATCATAACCCTGATGGAAGGATGTAACAGCACGGTGGTTGGTGGGATGCTGCTGCAGTTATTCCCAGGCTGTGGGGATATTCATCCTCTCCTTCACAGAATGTTCATTCTGGAATCCCTTCCTCTTTAGTTAACGTTTCTTCTGGTCTAGATTGCTCACCTAATGGGATGACCAGACCTTCATCCCTGGTGAGTCTGGCTCCCTGGTGATCTTGTACTTGGAAGGCTACGGAAGCATTAAGGGGCACCCCAGTGATTCACTGACATTCTCCCTGCTCCCACTATGTAGCAGCAACCATGTCTCCTCATCGCAATCCTCATCAGTTATGCCTGCTAGTCTATTAACTTCTATAGAGGATCCCCAGATGATCAGGAAGCAGTGGTAACTTTAGGTTTAGTAGAACTCTGTTGTGTATATTCCGTGCCCATAGACTAAAATTTCTAACCCTGCAGAACCTAAAGTGGTAAGGACAGGAATCCCAAAAAACATAAATGGTTCACTGGAAGTGATGGTGAAAGGGGTTGTCCATTTGGGCTGTTATAACAAAATACCACACACTGGGTGGCTTACACACCACAGAAATATATTTCTCACAGTTCTGAGGGCTGGAAGCCTGAGATCAGGGTACCAGCATAATTGAGTTCTGGCAAAGGCCTTCTTCTGGTTGCAGACTGCAACTTCTACTGTAAACTTGCATGTTGGAAGAAATGATCTAGGTTTCTTGGGCCTTTTTTAATAAGGGCACAAATCTAATTCATAAAGGTGCCGCTCTCATAACCTAATCACTTTCCAAAGGCCCCCACCTCCTAATAGCATCAACTTAGGGTTTAAGATTTCAATGTAAGAGTTTTTGGGGGACAAAAATATTCAGACCATATCAGGCGATATTCTTACTCATACCCCTTCATTTCTAGTCCTATGTATTTTAACTACTCAGGATACTAACCACATAATGTCGTTGATTCAATGTTTATATCTTATCTTGAAGGACTACACCTCAACTGGGTGACATTCCCAAGCTGGAACAATAGCTGTGTCTTTAACAGGTTATTACAATGTTCTGTCACACTGGCAGCCTTCTGGGTGGAGTGGTAAATGATAGAACCAGTGGATCCTGTGAACACGTGCCCATTGTTGCATTGCTATAAAGTGGGTCCCTTAGTCCAAGTAGATGTTATATAGGATCTCTTACTGGTAAGTCACATACTCTATGAACCCTCCAATAATCGTGTTGATATAGGCAGTATAGGCAAAGAAGGCAAATCTTACCTGGACTACACATCCATCCCAGTAAAGATGAATCACTCCTCCAGTGTGTAAGGAAATCAACTTGTCACCAAGTGATTAGTTGGCTTCCTTGAGGGAATGTATGCCATATTTAGGGCTCAGTATTAGTTTCTTTCCTCTCCCTCCCTCCCTCCCTCTCTCCCTCTCTCCTTCCTTCCCTTCATTCCTATTTTATTCTGTTGCCCAGGCTGGAAAGCAGTGAAGCAGTGGTGCAATCACCACTCACTGCAGCCTCGACCTCCCAGGTTTCCCAGTAGCTGTGACCACAAGTGTGCCACCACACACAACTAGTTTTTACTTTTTTTTAGAGATCGAGTTTCCCTATGTTACCCAGGCTGGTGTTGAACTCACAGGTTCAAGCAATCCTTCTGCCTTGGCCTCCCAAAGTGCAGGGATTACAGGCATGAGCCACTGTGCTTTAGTTTCTTTTTAAAGTTTTCATTAAAAAAAAAATTGTTTATTCTTGAGGCAGGGTCTCACTCTGTTGTCCAGGCTAGAGTGCAGTGTGGCACAATCATAGCTCACTGTAGCCCTGAACTCCTGGGCTCAGGTGATCTTCCTGCCTCAGCCTCCTGAGTAACTGAGACTACAGGTGTGAACCACCATGCCTGGCTAAATTTTTTTGTACAAGTTGGGTCTCACTATGTTTCCCAGGCTGGTCTCAAATTCCTAGCATCAAGTGATCCTCCTGCCTTGGCCTCCCAAACTGCTGCAGTTACAGATGTGAGCACTGCACCTGGCTAGTATTGGTTTCTGATACTGATATTTAGCAGTGGTAATAACTAGAGTATCCTCGACAAGAAGGGCCTGTGTTGTCAGGCTTTGGCATAGCTTCCATCCCTGCCACCATGAATACTCTAGTCACAAACTTACTGTGAAAACACTGGAATGCCTGAGAACAGAGGCTGACTACCAGCACAGGATGACCCTTCCTATGTAACCCCTCTGTGATGAATGATCTGGCAGGGACTGACCTAAATCACAAAGATCCATATATGTGCTCCTTCTCCAGACTTCTTTTATCCTATCTTCCAATATTTCTCTCTTTCTTTTTTCAGACCCTGACCAGCCAACAGAGCTGTTTACCACTTCCCAGGAGTTCTTGAATATATCTGCCTCTGGCCACTTTTTCCTCCTCCCACAGTTGATGACTACATGTGCTGCTCAAAGCTCTTTCTACTGGGAGAACTTTATTTTTTTCTCTCTCCACCAGCTGATCTTAGGAAATCCCTCACAAGGTCATAGGTAAGAACTAAGGAAGAGGCAGGAGTGCAAGAGTTTGGCAACTTAGCATCTGGGTCACCCTTCTATGTAACTTAGTTGTGTCTGCCAGACCTTCTTAGGCCTAATCCTAAATGTAGTGGTGCGTTGGCCAGGAAGCCAAGGTACAACATTCATCAGAGTGGTGAGCAGAGGAGTAAACTCAAAATCTGTCCTTTCATTCCAAGCTCTTCGTCTCCATTTTAAAATCAAATCAAATTGACCAGGCACAGTGGCTCATGCCTGTAATCCTAGCACTTTGGGCCAAGGTGGGCAGATTGCCTGAGCTGAAGCATTCAAGACAAGCCTGGGCAACATAGTGAAACCCCATCTCTACTAAAAATACTCACACAAGAAATTAGCTGGGCATAGTGGTGCATGCTTGTAGTCCCAGCTACTTGGGAGGCTGACACAAAAGAATTGCTTGAACCTGGGAGGTAGAGGTTGAAGTGAGCCAAGATCATGCCACTGCACTCCAGCCATGGAGTGAGACAGAGCAAGACCCTGTCTCAAAAAAAAAAAAAAAAAAAAAAAATCAAATCAATAATAGGCATCAATCAGCTGTCTAGATATGCTAGCATGGCAGACATTCCTAAAGACTTGGGTGTCAGGCTTGCTGGGGAGAACATGGAGAACCCCTGAATACCCATGAGTCACTGGGACTGTTGACAATGCTTCAAACCAGCTTCTTTTCACAGGGAATCTTAGTCATTGTGTGAGGCTAGGAAAAGTCCTGAAGCAACTAAGAATTTCTGGCTGGGGCACACCCTGGTGTTATTCAAAGGCTTCTGGACTGGACCCAGCCTCTGACAGCCTGCCCAGGTGTTGTTGAAGGATCCCCAGCTATCCTGTCACAAAACTTTCCTTCTTTTTCTATCTGTGGTTGCTTTGTCTCTTATTCTCTCTGTGTATTGAATATGTGTGAGTTTTTATAGCCTAGGGAAGTAATTCTATTAGGCAAGATCAGGAAATGCTGTAGTAACTGGGGATATAGCTCAGGACAATACCACTGCACTCTTCTAGGAACAGAGGTCTTCCCTTTCGCCCATAGTGAGGTCATTCACTACTATTCCTCTGGTGAGCATGTGGTATTTCTAAGTCAACAGCCCACCTAATGGAAATATAAATCCTCTTTTTAAGACACATTGCTGGTCTTCTGCTGAACAGTGCAGGTTCCCAATTTTTCCTTTTTGCAGCTTTCTATTGGAAATCAGGCTTTATGCTGCTTCTGTGAATGGGAAAGTTCTACCTTCAACAATTAGGAGTAAAATGTCCTCTGCAGCCAAATTTTACTGCTGATACTTTCCCATTAGCAGCAAAATCGTCATTAGGTCCCCATGTCCCTTTAAGGCACCTATTCTGTCTCTGATTAAGACAGTACTTAATAAGGGGATTTTAAGTCCAGAAGTTAAATAGAACCATTTTTCTAAGGGTAAATGCTTTAGCATGGGCCATAATAGCAGGCAATCTATCACATTCCCTCCATTAAAGGAGCCTTGCCTTTTATATAGTCTTTCCCAAGGTCTTTTTTTTTTTTTTTTTTTTTTTTTTTTGGGAGGCACACAGGTCACACAAGTCTAGGAAGTCAAAGGGAAATCACCAGCAGAGGACTAGAGCTACGTGGGTGACCATGACTAGACCAATACCTTAGTATCTCTGTTGCCACAGCTTGGAGGGTCATGCCTACAACCATGGGTGGCACATTTAACAGGGTGCCAGAAACCAAGAAGGAGAAAACAGTCAAGGGGGACCCTCCCACTGTCTTCTTCTCTACCCTGGGTCACACACTGAAAGGAAGGAGACTTCAGGGACACCTTTTTCTTACTTCTCTTTCTAGATGGGTAACAGGTCATCTTCAGCATGCACTCCCCTGGAGTGCATTCTAAAGCACTGGGACTCCTTTGACTCTGAGACTTTGAATAAAAATCACCTCATACACTGTTGCACAGGGCATGGCCTTCTTACCATTTTGGGGACAGAAAATCCTGGCCTCCTTGGGGGAGCCTTGATTTTAATATTATCCAACAATTAGATCTTTTCTCTAGACAGAAGGGCAAATGGTCTGAGGTCTCCTGTGTACAGGCTTTATTTGCCCTGCAACACAACCCAAACTTTACAAGCTTTGCACAATGGGCCTAGTTCTCTTAGCAGCCATGGCAGGCAAACCCACAGGGAATAGTTCCCCAGAGCTAAAGCAGATTCCCGAGGAGCAATCTGAGACAGCTATTGAATGTCCCAACCCTCCTAGTCCCCCTCATCCAGAACCCCCTCCAGTCATACCATCAGCTCCTCCAGCTCTACCATCTCCAGTATTACCCACTTCCCCCACTTTTTACCTCTGCAGGAAATGCCTGATGGAAATGGTGCCATGAGGGTTCATGTTCCCCTCTCATTACAGGACCTTAAACAAATAAGGGGAGACTTAGGCCAAATTTCTGATGACCCCAATAGGTATATAGAAACTTTCCAAAATTTAACTCAGGTGTTTGACCTCACATGGAGGGATGTTATATTGCTCCTAGGTCAGACTCTTACTGCAGCTGAAAAGCAGGCAGTTCTGCAGGCAGCAGAAAAATGTGGAGATGAGCAACGTGTCTCCTATAGCACACCAAAGAGAAAAAAGGGGATAGGAAAGGTGAAGAAGTAATGGAATCTCCATTCCCACTAGAAAGAGAAGCAGTTCTGGTAGACAACCCTGATTGGAACCCCAATATATCAGTAGATGAATGAAAAAGGAAACACTTTTTAATATGCATTCTAGAGGGCTTATGAAAAACCGGGGCCAAACCTCTTAATTAAGCTGTCCATGATAGACTGAAAACTAGATGAGAATCCTCAGCCTTTATGGAAAGGCTGAGAAAGGCACTAATAAAACACACTTCTTTATCCCCCAATTCAGTTGAGGGACAGCTCATCCTGAAGGACAAGTTTATTGCATAGGCAGCTCCCAATATTAGAAGGAAACTACTAGAAGCAAGCAATAATACAAGACAGCACCCTAGAAAACCTCCTGAGAATAGCCACTTTGGCCTTTTACAGTAGGGATCAGGAGGAGGCCCAAGAAAAGGAGAGGAAACCAAGAGAAGGACAGAGGCTCTAGTAGCAGCGTTGCAAGCTTGCAAAGTCCAGGATCCCCAGGGCGCATCCATAAGCTGTTATCAATGTCACAAGTCAGTGCATTTTAAGAGGGAATGCCCAGGCAGCAAAAAGAAGCCACCTCGACCCTGTCCAGCCTGTGGCAGAGACCACTGGAGAATCAAACTGCTCCTGGAGATGGAGGTCACTGGGTTCAGAACCAGTCTCACAGATGGCCCAGCAGGACTGAGAGGTGCTGGGACTCAAAACCCCAGCTCCAGCAGCTCAGACTGCCATTACAGCACAGGATCTCTGGGTGATTCTGGAAATTGAAGGAAGGTAGATCTCTTTCTGGATACTGGAGCTAGTCTCTCTCTTCTCCTCTTGAATCCAGGCCTCCCCTCTTCCCATAGCATGACTATAAGTGGTGTCTCAGGAAAAACTCAAATCCAATATTTTTCTCAACCCCTTAGCTGCAGATGAGGGGGGTACCTATTATTTACACATGTCTTTTTAATCATGCCTGAAAGTCCCACTCCTTTATCAGGTAGAGATATTCTAGCTCACATGGGGGCCAGCGTCTGTATAGCCCCAGGATAAACTCTTTGTCTCTCCCTGATGGAAGCTAATATTAGTCAAGAAGTGTGGGCAACTCAAGGAAGAATAGGTTGAGATATAACCTCTAGGCCAGTCCAGATCCATCTTCTTTTCCTAACCAGAGACAATATCCCCTAAGTCCAGAGGCTAGGAAAGGGCTAGAAGCCATTATTAATAACCTAAAGATGCAGGACCTCCTCAAACCCTGTAATAGCCCATGCCACACCCCAGTGTTAGGAATGCAGAAACCCAATGGGGAATGGAGACTAGTTCAGGACCTCTGCTTTATTAATGAAGCTGTAGTTCCAATCCATCCAGTGGTCCCTAATCCCTATACCTGTTAACTGAAATACCTGAGGGAACTAAATGTTTTACAGTGCTAGATTTAAAGGATGTCTTTTCCTGCATGCCATTACGTCCTGATTTTCAATACTTGTTTGCCTTCGAAAATCCCTCTGGTCAAACTGCCAAGTTAACATGGATGGTGCTGCCTCAGGCAGTTTGAGATAGTCTTCATCTGTTTGTACAATCACTGTCAAAAGATCTCTGTGAGTTTTCCCACCCTCAAGTTATGGTCTTGCACTATGTTTATGATATTTTGTTCTGTTCCCCAACAGAGGAAGCTTCTCAGGAAGGCACTGAAGCTCTTCTTAACTTCTTAACTAGCAGACGATATAAGGTTTCAAAATTCAAGGCCCAGCTTTGCAAAACCTCAGTGAAGTCCCTAGGTTTAGTGCTGTTAGAGGGGACCAGAGTCTTAGGGGAAGAAAGGATTCAGCCTATTTTCTGCTTCTCCCTCCCCAAAACCCTCAAGCAACTATGAGGATTTTTGGGCATTACAGGATTTTGTAGACTATGGATACCTGTGTATGATGAAATAGCTCCTTTGTTATAAAACCTCATAAAAGAAACTCAGGGAGCTAAAACTCATCTTTTAAGCTGAGAACCTAATAGTCAAAAGGCCGTTGACTGGTTAACACAAACCTTGCTTAAGGCACCAACCCTCAGCCTTCCTGTAGGAAAGGCCTTCAATCTGTATGTATCAAAAAGTATGGGAGTGGCCCTGGGAGTTTTAACACAGGCCTGAAGACCAACTCAACAACCAGCGGGTTATCTAAGCAAGGAGCTTGATTTGGTGGCTAAAGGATGACCGGCATGCCTCTGAAACATTGCCTCAGTGGCCCTACTGGTCCCAGGAGCCTCCAAATTAATCCTGGAAAATGATTTAACTGTTTATACCCCACATAACATGGCAGGACTACTGTACTGTAGGGGACGCCTTTGGCTAAAACAGATATCTGACTCATTAAATATCAGGTCCTGCTGTTAAAGGGTTCCAACATTACATTAAAAACTTGTTCTCACCTAAATCAAGCCATCTTCCTCCGCAAGGAAACTGGGGAACCCGAACGTGACTGTGAACAGGTCATAATACAGACCTATGCAGCCAGGAAAGATCTCAGGGAAACTCCCCTAGAGAACCCACTCTGGACCCTCTTCACAGATGGGAGGTCTTCTGTGGAACAGAGAATCTGCAGGGCAGGATATGCAATAGTCACTCTAAATGATGTCGTTGAAAATGCTTCTCTCTCTCCAGGCATAAGCTCTCAATTAGCTGAGCTAATAGCCCTTAAAAGAGCACTTGAATTAAGCAAAGGAAAGGTAGCTAATAGTCTCCATGCTCATGCTGCCATTTGGAAGGAAAGACATTTTCTTACCATTAATGGATCTCCTATAAAATATCACTAGGAAATTAACAGGTTATTATCCTCAGTCTTCCTTCCATGAGAAATAGCTGTGATGCATCATAGGGGACATCAAAAGGGAACAGATGAAGTAGCTGAAAGAAATAGATTAGCTGATCAGGCAAATAAGTCAGTGGCAAGGAAGTCCCAGGACATCAACACACTTCTAACCCCTCTAATCTAGGGAGGCTCCATAAGAGAAATTAAACTTCAGTACTCCCCTACAGAAATAGAATAGGCCAGTTCTTGAGGGTATACTTTTTAGCCCTCAGGATGTCTACAGTCAGAGAATGGCAAACTCCATTTGCCAGCCTCCAGCCAATGGAAAGTCCTTAAAATCCTTCACCAAACTTTTCACTTGGGAAAGGATAAAGCTTATCAATGTGCCCAGAGATTTCTTTCAGAAGAGAACCTACTAGAAACATTCAAACAAGTTGTTAATGCTGGTGAAGTCTGTTTCAAAATAATCCCCTGAATAGGCGACTCCTTCCTCCTCAAACCCGAAGAATAGAAAGTTATCCAGGGGAAGACTGGCAGATAGACTTCACCCACATGCCAAAGATGAAGGGCATTCAATACCTCCTGGTATGGGTAGATACTTTCACTAATCGAGTAGAAGCATTTGCATGCTGCACAGAAAAAGCCTCTGAGGTAATAAAAGTGTTAGTTAATGAAATAACTCCCTGCTTTGCCCTACCTAAGTACCTTCAAAGTGACAATGGCTCCGTGTTTAAGGCAGCTGTCACACGAGGGGCCTCAAAAGCACTAGACATAGAATATCATCTATGATGTGCTTGGAGACCCCAGTCTGCAGGAAAGGTCGAGAAAACTAATGATATTATCAAGAGACACCTCAGAAAATTATCCTAAGAAATTTACCTTCCTTGGGCCACTCTTCTTCCTAAGGCCTTACTACAAATAAGAAATACCCCTTCAAAAGTAGGTCTTAGCCCTTCTGAGATGCTGTATGGACGGGCTTTCCTTACCAATGATTTTCTGTTGGATCAGGAAACCTCTGAGTTAGTTAAACATGTAACCTCTCTGGCTCACCTCTAACAGGAATTAGCACCATTAGCAAAAGTACAACCCAAGGAAATAGGACCACCTCTATTTAACCCAGGAGATTTGGTACTGGTAAAGGCTCTCCCTTCTCTCTCTCCTTCCCTAAGCCCAAGCTGGGAAGGGCCTTCCATTGTTCTTCTTTCAACCCCCTTGGCAATAAAATTTACAGGAATAGTCTCCTGGATACATTGCAGTCGAGTCAAAGCCTGGAGAGCTGAGGGAACAACGCCTCACAGCCCACAGGAACATCCTGAATATTAATGTGAAGAAATAGGAGACCTTAAGCCAAAAATCATAAAAGAGAAGTCACTGAGTGAGAACTACTCATCTTAATCATTTCCACCCCTACCTCACCAAATACATTTTGTCATTTCTACCTCTCCTTTCAAGATTCACTGCCTAATATTAGAATTTCTTTTTGAGGCATATTTGCAAGGACATTTGTAATTATCCATGGAATTACATCTGTAACTTCATAGAACTCTAAAGGCAAATGCTATATCTTGGCAAATAACAATTTTAGATGGAAAATACTTACTATGCCATCCTTGTGGGAATTGTTATACTCACTCTACTATTTGCAGTAGGAACATGGTATGGGAGCACTTTCAGCTCAGCAACTAACTCCTCTCAGAAAAACAGTTTGCCCCCAGTGCCAAAAAACACTCTCCCCCAAGATAAGCTTCACACTCTCAGGCTGGGAAAAAATTGACCTGGTAATAGGAAATGCATCCCTCTGCTTTAACTTTATTTATTTATTTTATTTTTTTAGATGGAGTTTCACTTTTGTTGCCCAGGCTGGAGTGCAGTGGCATGATCTCGGCTTACTGCAACCTCCACCTCCTGGGTTCAAACGATTCTCGTGCCCCACCTCCTGAATAGCTGGGATTACAAGTGCCCGCCACCACACCTGGCTAATTTTTGTATTTTTAGTAGAGGTGAGGTTTCACCATGTTGGCCAGGCTGGTCTCAAACTCCTGACCTCAGGTGACCTGCCCGCCTCAGCGTCCCGAAGTGCTGGGATTCCAGGCATGAGCCACCACACCCAGCCATCTCCCTCTGCTTTAAAAGCAGCAGGAAAGGACCACACTTGGGAGATCTCAAATATTGTAAAATCACACTTGCAATTGCTGATAGTTCAAAGATTTGGGGAGGAAAGTGCAGTAAAGGTGATCTAAAAGGATCAGAAGCCCTAGTGGGGGGCTTTCAGAATCTAGCCTCTCCTTCTGGTTGGAAGTCCCAATGGAAATGGCACGCTCTAACTAAGCACCTTGACTATAATGTAAAGAATAACACACGGGCCTTTCCAAACATGCCCCCTCATGGAATTCCAGACCCTTGTATGATGTTTGCTAATCTTAGCAGCCTACAAATTTGTGGGTGAACTGGAGACATCTGGACCGACAGCCCTTGCCACAAGGATCATCTTAGATATTGACCAGGGCATATTATGTCTGTAATTTCTCAAAACTCCATTTGTCAGGTGGACTCTTCTCACTTGGCATGTCCAGTTCCAAATGGCATCATAAATGACTATCCTGAATATTGATATCCTTAGCCATATCCAAGGATGCCCCTATTATATGTAAAGAGGGGAAACTTTTAAGATATGAGAAAAAACTGCTGGTGTCTCTCACAAGCCACAACTTAGAACCATCCCCTCAAAGAACAGGGCTATATTTTCTTTGTGGCTCCTGACTACACGTAATCCTCCCAAGGCCTTGGAAGAGAATATATACTATAGTAACAGTAGTTCCTGAATTATTTTTTTTTTATTATACTTTAAGTTCTGGGATACATGTGTGGAATGTGCAGGTTTGTTACATAGGTATACATGTGCCATGGTGGTTTGCTGCACCCAGCAACCCCTCATCTAAATTAGGTATTTCTCCTAATGCTATCCCTCCCCTAGACCCCCACCCCCCAACAGGCCCCAGTGTGTGATGTTCCCCTCCTTGTGTCCATGTCTTCTTATTGTTCAACTCCCACTTATGAGTGGGAATATGCGGTGTTTGGTTTTCTGTTCTCGTTTGCTGAGAATGATGGTTTCCAGCTTCATCCATGTCCCTGCAAAGACATGAGCTCATCCTTTTTTATGGCTGCATAGTATTCTATGGTGTATATGTGCCACATTTTCTTTATCCAGTTTATCATTGATGGGCATTTGGGTTGATTTCAAGTATTTGCTGTTGTGAACAGTGCTGCAGTAAACATACATGTGCATGTGTCTTTATAGTAGCATGATTTATAATCCTTAAGGTGTTTGGCATTGCAGGGTCAAATGGTATTTCTGGTTCTAAATTCTTGAGGAATTGCCACACTGTCTTCCACAATGGTTGAACTAATTTACACTCCCAACAGTGTAAAACCGTTATTTCTGCACATCCTCTCCAGTATCTGTTGTTTCCTGACTTTCTAATGATCTCCATTCTAACTGGCATGAGATGGTATCTCATTGTGGTTTTGATTTGCATTTCTTTAATGACCAGTGATGATGAACTTTTTTTCATATGTTTGTTGGCTACATAAATGTCTTCTATTGAGAAGTGTCTGTTCATAGCCTTTGAACACTTTTTGGTGGATTTTTTTTTTCTTGTAAATTTGTTTAAGTTCTTTGTAGATTCTGGATATTAGCCATTTGTCAGATGGATAGATTACAAAAATGTTCTCCCATTCTGTAGGTTGCCTGTTCACTTTGATGATAGTTTCTTTCACTGTGTAGAAGCTCTTTAGTTTAATTAGATCCCATTTGTCAGTTCTGGCTTTGCTTGCCATTGCTTTTCGTGTTTTAGTCATGAAGTCTTTGCCCATGCCTATGTCCTGAATGGTATTGCCTAGGTTATCTTCTAGGGTTTTTATGGTTTTAGGTCTGACATTTAAGTCTTTAACCCATCTTGAGTTAATTTTTGTGTAAGGTGTAAGGAAGGGGTCCAGCTTCAGTTTTCTGCATATGGCCAGCCAGTTTTCCCAACACTATTTATTAAATAGGGAATCCTTTCCCCATTGCTTGTTTTTGTCAGGTTTGTCAAAGATCAGATGGTTGTAAATGTGTGGCATTACTTCTGTGCCCTCTGTTCTGTTCCATTGGTCTATATATCTGTTTTGGTACCAGTCCCATGCTGTTTTGGTTACTGTAGCCTTGTAGTATAGTTTGAAGTAAAGTAGCATGATGCCTACAGCTTTGCTCTTTTTTCTTAGGATTGTCGTGGCTATACGGTCTCTTTTTTTTGGTTCCATATGAAATTTAAAATATATTTTTCCAGTTCTGTGAAGAAAGTCAATGGTAGCTTGATGGGGATAACAGTGAATCTATAAATTCCTTTGGGCAGTATTGCCATTTTCACGATATGGATTCTTCCTATCCATGAGCATGGAATATTTTTCCATTTGTTTGTGTCCTCTCTTATTTCCTTGAGCAGTGGTTTGTAGTTCTCATTGAAGAGGTCCTTCACATCCCTTGTGAGTTGTATTCCTAGGTATTTTATTCTCTTTGTAGCAATTGTGAATAGGAGTTCACTCATGATTTGGCTCTCTGTTTATTATTGGTGTTTAGGAAAGCTTGTGATTTTTACACATTGACTTTGTTTCCTGAGACTTTGCTGAATTTGCTTATCAGCTTAAGGATATTTTGGGCAGAGATGATGGGGTTTTCTAAATATACAATCGTGTCATCTGCAAACAGAGAGAATTTGACTTCCTCTCTTCCTATTTGAATGCCCTTTATTCTTTCTCTTGCCTGATTGTCCTGGCCAGAACTTCTAATACTATGTTGAATAGGAGTGGTAAGAGAAGGCATTCTTGTCTCATCCCAGTTTTCAAAGGGAATGCTTCCAGCTTTTGCCCATTCAGTATGATATTGGCTGTGGGTTTGTCATAAGAAGCTCTTATTATTTTGAGATACATTCCATCAGTACCTAGTTTATTGAGAGTTTTTAGCATGAAGGGGTGTTGAATTTTATTGAAGGCCTTTTCTTCACCTGTTGAAATAATCATGTGGTTTTTGTCATTGGTTCTGTTTATGTGATGGATTACATTTATTTATTTGTGTCTGTTGAACCAGCCTTGCATACCAGGGATGTAGCTAACTTGATCGTGGTGGATACACTTTTTGATGGGCTGCTGGATTTGGTTTGCCAGTATTTTATTGAGGATTTTCACATCAGTGTTCATCAGGGATCTTGGCTTGAGATTTTCTTTTTTTGTTGAGTCTCTGCCAGGTTTTGGTGTCAGGTTGATGCTGGTCTCATAAAATGAGGTAGGGAGGAATCACTCTTTTTCTATTGTTTGGAATAGTTTCAGAAAGAATGGTACCAGCTCCTCTTTGTACCTCTGGTAGATTTCAGCTGTGAATTTGTTTGGTACTGGGCTTTTTTCGGTTGGTAGGCTATTAATTACTGCCTCAATTTCAGGAGTTGTTATTGGCCTATTCAGGGATTTGAGTTCTTCCTGGTTTGGTCTTGGGAGTGTGTATGTGTCCAGGAATTTATCCGTTTCTTCTAGATTTGCTAATTTATTTGCACAGAGGTATTTATAGTATTCTTTGATGGTAGTTTGTATTTCTGTAGGATCAGTGGTGATATCCCCTTTATTATTTTTTATTGTGTCTATTTGATTCTTTTCTTCTTTATTAGTCTGGCTAGCTATCTATCTATTTTGTTAAACTTTTCAAAAAGATGTTCCCTGTCTTTAGCTCCTTCACTTCTGCTCTGATCTTAGTTAGTTTTTGTCTTCTGCCAACTTTTGAATTTGTTTGCTCTTGCTTCTCTAGTTTTTTTAATTGTGAGGTTAGGGTGTCATTTTTAGATCTTTGCTGCTTTCTCCTGTGGGTGTTTATTGCTATAAAGTTCCCTCTAAATGACTTATTATTTTTAAATTCTACTGAGATGGCAGCATCCTCTGGGGACATCCCTGTCTTAGGTTCTTTTCTAGAAACTGCACTATCTTGAATACGCTGGACAAAGATCTATCATTTCTATGCCCTCATATGAAGATCTAGCTGAAAGGGAAGACTGGGGAGGGCGTTCACATCACAATCCCATCTTAGAAAAACCATGGGTGGGAAATTCTATAGCCAGAAGTCTATTCTGGTTTGCTGGCATTCCTCTCCTTAAAAGACTGGTACTTAATATTTCTATTATGATGCAACAAGGTTGGAAGGCAACTGTAGGAGCCAGAGTCACAACAGTAATCTATAGACACTTTAGCTTCAGTAGTAGTACCAAATAGACAAGCCTTAGATGTTCTTACGGCTGAAGTAGGAGGTATCTGTGCACTTTTAAATGAAACATGCTGCTTCTGGATTAACAACTCTAGTCAAGTAGAGGAAAACCTACAGCTACTTACAGATCACATCGAAATCATTGACAGGCTAAGAGAAAACGTGGGCTTCAGCCCGGGGTGGCTACAGTCCCTCTTTAATGAATTCCGGTCTTCTTC
The DNA here is from genome assembly GCF_009828535.3 of Hylobates moloch. Lineage (NCBI taxonomy): Eukaryota > Metazoa > Chordata > Mammalia > Primates > Hylobatidae > Hylobates > Hylobates moloch. Next base: position 33,615,007 of record NW_026652281.1, read on the forward strand.
ATGGAATTGGTTAGCTCCTTTATTAAGCCCCCTCTTGCTTACATGTCTTGTATTAATATTTGGACCTTGTATACTCAAATTGTTTCCTCTTGCCTAGAAGCAATCAAACTACAAGTGGTGCTGCAAACAGAACCATGCATGGACAAGCCATTCTTTTGAGGACCCTTAGATCAACCCCAGGAGGAACTGTAGCTGTTTTTTTCCCACTTGACGCAACTTTTCAGCAGGAAGTAGCCAGAAAGAGTTGCCATTCAAAACCCCCTAACAGCAGTTAGGCTGACATCTCCTGAGGGAGGAAATATTACAAGAGTTATTAAGAAATTATTTTAGGCAGCTAGAGAGAGTAAGAGAGTCCTTGGTGAGGCTTTTTGTTTAATAAAAACAGTGCCAAAAGCATTTCTTTTCTAACAGAAAGCAGCCTGAAAAACCCGATCTGCAAGCATTGATATGGAAATGCTGGTGGCTAAAAGCCAGGTACGGCCAATATGGTGGTTCCCTCCAGTTTTTCTTTGTTGCCACGTATGCAGGACATCATGGTGACCAGCCAAGTAGAGGCCACATATGCAGGACATCGTGGTGACCAGTCAGGTAGCCACATTTACATATTAAAAGGCTGGGGTGGGAGGGCCAGTTCTTTCACAGGCTTTGTGAATGACACACCTGGGCAAACCAATCCCCCGGGCCCTATGTAAATCAGACACTACTTCCTCCAGCCTCCCAATATAACCGACTGTTTTCTGCCACACATGGAGTTTTTTGTCCAGAGCCCTCCTCCCTCTGTACGGGAGTGCTGTTTTCTTCTTTCTTGCCTATTAAACTTTCTGCTCTTTAGTCCACTCCACATGTGTTCTCATGGCCAAGGATCCTGGGTGTTTCTCCAGACAATGGAGCTGTATCAGTAGCGTTTCCTTTGTGCTGGGCATTTATGTTGTGGCTGCCTGACGTTGGCATTTAGTGATCTAGCCATACCCATCTTCTGAATGGGTAGCCCTGGTCACGTGGTCTTGTGTTTCTTCTGCAGTCCATCATTTAGTCTCTAGCAACATGTTAGAAGCTCCTTCTCAAATGATGAATAATTTGTGTTGCTGTGATGTTTTTTCTCCCACTGGGCTTTTCGGGAGACTCCATATAACAAGTTGTTTATTTGAGAGGTGGTTGCCAGAAGTACTGAGAGAGTGGGGGAGTAAGGCAAGGAAAACCATTAATGAATGATAAACAACCAGACCTCCATCCTGCTGACATGGTATTTGGGACATAGCTGTAATTGTCCCATTGAGGGGCAGGAAGTTTAGGGTATTTGTCTACCAACTCTCCTCCTTTATTGGGTCATTAACTCCTTGGCCCTTTGGCCTGTTGTACAGAATAGGCAGACCCACTCCTATGGCCAGATGACCTCCTCAGGCATAGAGATGCCAGAAATCAGCAGGAGGAGTAGGAATCACCTATGTGTGAACTTTGAGTGGGCTGAGGTCATAAGCACGGGTCACCCATAGCATCTGCTTTATACTTCTGTATTTCTAGAAACTCTTACTGCTTTTAATAATGAATAAACAGTTCTGCCTCAGAAGGGAGTTAGAAAAGGCACAGGTCATGTTACAGTAGAAACAACAGAACCAAAATGTTTCTTGGACACCTACAGTATGGAAACTAAATTTCACTGTGTTCCCCGAATTCGCAGAAATACCCATAGTATTGAGATTTTTCTCAGGTCAGGATACTAAGGAAATTAGTTGGCAGTGTTATTAGGTGATTTGGAGATAACTGCTTCGGTGTGCATGTAAAATTCCATAGTAAGGTGCTCTATCATGTACTTGATTTTTTTGGTCTTAATGGGAACGTGTTACATGTAGTATTTTGCTAGAAAGCATGTTTTTGGTGTGTGAGATATGGAGATTCATCAAAACCAAAAGGTTGCCCCTCTGTAGGGAATAAATGTCTTAAAGATGAGCTCTGAAACTAGCAGAAGAAAGTGGTCAATGCTATGTACATATCTCTCTTCTAAGCTCCTGAGTCTCTTTATGAATTGTCTTGTCTGGTACTGCTGGGTGGTTTGCAAATCTGAGCATTTTCCTCAGGCAGGAGTTTTTTCATTGGTTTAAGCTAGAGAAAGGTGAGTAAAGCTGAGGTGTAATTGCTTCTGGATGGCAGAAGCAAGAGAACTATAAAATATTGGGCTGTTGATCAACTCCCCCCACTTCTGCTCATGCCCTTGTCTTCCCTGCCAAGCATCAAACTGTCAGATGCTCTTCTTTAAGGGTGACATATTGTCAGAGAAGGCATTGTTTTCCCTACGAAGTCATTGGTTGTAGATTTCATTTCTGGCTCTGTAGGAATGGGTTATACCTGGGTTGCAACTACTCTATCTCTAGACCTTCAGCCAATTCTTTTTTCTCCAGCCACTCGCCCTACCCCTGCCTTTGATGTCAGATGCCTTTAGATGAACAGGATCTCAGGGACTTGTTTCACATGCTTCTTAGCAGCACTGCTCTCTGTGGGCAGTGAGGTAAAAATGCCATCACTCTGTAAAGTCTACCCTTACTCAATTTTCTGCAAATGAGTTTAAATCCCTTGCCTGCTGTTGTGTCCTCTCACATTCTCTTTGTCCTTGTGAGTAATATATTTTTTATTTTGTTGTTGTCATTTTGAGTGTCAGGAGGGGAAGGAAATGATTATGTGCGGTCAATGTGTTATGATTAACTTGAAATTCATCTGCACTTTAAACAGAGAAAAGGTCATACAATCTAAAATTTTTCTAAAACCCATCAGGCATTTTTTTTTTCCAATTTCTGACAAGTGAGAAGGAAGGAAAATGAGAAGGACTGGTCAGTTTTTCTTCCTTATTGTCATCTTTTCTCAAGATGTAGAGAAAACTGGGGCACAAAATTAAAGCTTGAAAAAGAGTCATTTTGGAAGGGATTGCTATTTGTGAGATGTTTATGATGTGAGGATGTGGATATAAGGCATTGAAATCAAATTTGCATGACATGCTTTTGATATGTTTAATATTTTTAGAAATTTATAATTTTATATGAGCTAGGTAAAGATCTCATTTCGTAGAAAATCTTTCAGTTTGAAGGTCAGTAAAAATATTAACATAAGGTTTTAGTTTAGGCTTTTACATTTGATTGGTGTTCATTCAGTTGGGCTCACAGATTCAAGTTCTAGGGAAAGAGAAAGAAGCTGCTTTATCGTGCACTTTGTCCACAGCCCTACTGCTGTGGGCCCTGTGTTCTTGATGATGTCTGTTGAGAGACTGAGCTGGGAAACTCCTCCTTGGCTGTCTTTAGGAATTTTCTCTGGGAAGTTCAAATTTTCTCCTTCTCTCTGATGCTGTTCTTTTTTGTGCAGTTTCTTCTTTTTTTTTCTTAAAAAATCCAAAACTCTTCTATTCTCCCAGCTTTATTGAGGTATGATTGACAAATAGACATTGTATATGTTTAAGGTATACAAGGTGATATCTGATATACGCATACATTGTGAAAAGATTACCACAATTGAGCTAATATATCCATCACCTCACTGGTGCGTGTGTGTGTGTGTGTGTGTGTGTGTGTGTGGTGAGAACACTTGAGATCTACTCATTTAGCAAATTTCAAGTATACAAAACAGTATTATTAACTATAGTCACTATGCTGTACATTAGGTCTCTAGAACTTATTCATCCCGTAGTTTCTTAACAGAAGGAGATCTTCTGCCAATGAGGGACATAAAGACCATTGATTTGTTCATACTCTGTTTTCAAGAAGACACAGATGTTAACAGTGGCTTAGAGGAGAAAGCCTCCTTTGACTGCTTCTAGTCTTTCTGTAGGTGTCTGGAGGATCTGGGCCTTGAGAGATCTAAAACTAGAATCTAAGGACTAGAATATTTAGCAGAGGCATCGTGTTCAATTCTTGTCTTTCCTTTTCTGTCCTTGCTCCTGGATTCTTGCTCCTGTTTCTTGCCAGTAGGTGGCAAGCTAGGCCTGGGAAAAACAGCAAGAACTTGAGGGTTGTGTGGAGTTGGTTTTGACGTTGCAGGGTTATTGTACGGACTGTGAGGAATTCCCTGAAGGAAGCAAAGAGTTTCCTTGTAGGAATCTCCTCAGGCTAGATAGAGGGTCATCTTAGTATTAATTTAAAAAAATGATATGTGCATATTTATGCCTAACACATATATAAACATACACTAATACACCTTTATTATGAAAATGTTATTAGCTCATGCATGTTAACTGTTCAGGCATCCAGTTCATGACATGGGGTTCCAGACAGATCTACAAAAGGGAGGTTTGATCCGGTTGATGGAGTTCCAGACTAATGGAACTGTGGAAGGGTTGACTGGGCTCAAATCAGAGACAAGGACTTAGGATAGTGCAGACCTCCCCAAATAGAAAATGTGGTAAAAAACAAAGATATTGGAGTCAGTTTGAGGGACTAAGTGTGTAAGTTGGCTGGACTTCCTGGGTCAATAAGGAGTTCCCTAAGGGGACTTTCCCCTAAGCCAAAATGAGTCATAGCTGCAAGCTAAGGGATTGAAACTTCAACCAATCAAAGGCGACTTTCCCCTCAGGAAAAATGAGTCACAGCTGTAAGCTAAGGGATTGAAACTTCAACCAATCATATAGGGAGTTTAAGCTCTAGCAGCAGCCTGATGTTTTTAACCAATCAGGCCCGCCAACCCACAAGCGGATAGAAATAGCTAGTTCTATGAGACAGAAAAAAGAGAAGAGGAGGGGTCATAAGGGGATATAAGCATAAGACACCCAAGCCAGAAACGGCAACCCTTCTGGGTCCCCTCCACCACGTGGAAGCTTTACTTTCGCTTTTTCTTTAATAAATCTTGCCACTGCACACTCTTTGGGTCCCTGCGTTTCTCTAATTGAGCTGTGACACTTGCCGCTGCAGTCCACGGCTTCATTCCTTGAAGCTTGTGAGACCATGAACCCTTCAATGGAGAAAAACCTTTGATTGGAAGAAGACTTCTCATCTCAAGTTCACCAAGTCAAAGCCAGGGACTGTGGTTAATGAAGGCAGCTTAGCTGAGGCAGAAGTAGCAGACAGAGAGAAACATGGCAGTATGGACGCATGAGCTGGGCATGTCTGGGCAGGAAGGGCTGTATCTGGTGTGTCCCTGATGCCAGCTGCTATAATCCTATCTGCCCTGGGCCTGCTGGTTTGGTTCTTGGCAGATGTCTAGTGAGATGGTTAAGAGCATAGGTTTTGAAGTTGGAGTGACTTGGGCTTGAATTCCAGCTCTGCCACCTCGTAGGATCGTGACCTGGGGCACGCTACACAACATCTCTGAGCCTTTGGTTCTCATCTTCCAGATGTGATAATTGACAGAGTAGGAGCACCATCATCTCAGACAAACACTGCCACTTTAAGTTCCAGGTGCCTTTCCAGCTTCATGCGTTTCAAGGAAATCTCTTCTAACTACAAGCATCCAGAAAAGAGCAGACACTGAAACACAGATAAGACAGCTCAGGCACAGAGGAAGGCAGAAGGGAAGTCTCTTGGATAACTGCCAAACTTCACCCTCATACATTGGGGTTCCAGTAAAACAGTGGGCCTTAATCACATTCATTTCCCTTCAGGTGCAGTAAGATAGGGAAGCTAAAGGCAAACTCGGGGGATATGCCAGCAGCTGCAGAAAGATGTGTGGGAACAGACACACAACTCTCCCTCCCAGATAAGCACAACAAAGAAACACAGAAGCAGTCCAAGCCTCTGATAAACTCTCCCACCCTGAATCCTTAAAAACTCTTAGTCTATAAGAAAGTGCACCTTCTGACTAACTCTGTCAGAAGTCCCTCCATGGTTGGAAATAAACCCGTTGACTGTTGAGCCGCCCTTCTTCTTTCTCTCCTCTTTCTTTAATTCTTACAATAATAGCACTTAGTTCAAGGGTTGTTTTCAAAGTTAAATGAAAAGGGCATATTACTGTTCCTGGAATCATTGAGGTGGTTAACAAATGGTACCTTCTAGTATAATTATTCATTTAATAAAGGATAATAAAAAGAAAAAGGAAAAAGGAGAGGCATCTCATAAATCTAATTTTTGGTCACGAGGGGAAATCTTTCTAAATACAGATTATGAGACTTCTCATAAATATAATCTTTAGTTACAAGTGGGAAGGCAACACTCCAAGTGCCTGTCCTGCCCTAGGAGGGTAGGTCACATCTTCCTATAGACAGCACAGTATCTTCTTTTTTTGGTTTGTGATGGATGGGAATACTCAGAGCACATCCCAGTAGCACACCAGGTACATCATCTAGGTTGATGAATGCAGACAGCCTGAGCACAGAATACCTTAAAGGTAGCATTAAAATGCCGTTTAGCTTATACGGAGGTACACATTCTTTGATATTCACTATTTATTTTTGTTTTATTTCTATTAGCAATTATTTTCTAGCACAGTCATATTTAGTCTCATTTAGGAATCAAAGAAATGCTCAGAACATTCGCAGATATACTTTTAAATAAAATGATGATACATAGTGTAGGGCAGACCCTAGGAAGAGGGCAGGGCATTATTCCTCCTCCTTCTCAGCTTCCCACTCAAACCATCTCTTCTGGGATGAACAGCATCACCCCTTAGACCCACACACCAGCCTTCACAGTGGAAAGTTTTGGATATCTCAGTGGATGGAATTTCTTTTGTGTTCAAGTGTGTTGCGTGTCATGGCTAGCTTTTAAATCACTGAGTTAGAATATAGACATTCTGATTTTTAAATCTCACACTTCTAATGTTACTGTGGTTCAACTTGTTAGCACTGTTCAACTGAGAGCAGACAATTATGGTAAGCCTGTAAGATTATGTGTGTAAGGGGCACCTGTGGTCTTCTCATTCCAAGTTTTTTGTTGAAGCTCTGATGGATAGAACAAGTAGGTAGCCTACTTCCGACACCAGCCAGTTATGCCCCACAGAGGTAAGGTCTATTCCACAGCCTCAAGAGCCTCCTGAATGCAGACAACAAAGGTGTGAAGTTTGATCAGAGGGAGACATAAAGATAACAGCAGGGGAGGTGAACCAAGGGCTTATTAAAAGTAACTGCTAGAACCACCATCCCATTCAAGGTATGTCAGTTGGGTTATTTATTTATACAAAGTCTAGCATCCTCAGTTAAAATACACAATTTTACATTTTCTATTTATTTTAAAAATGTGATCTAATCAAACCAGTTCTGTGAAAATGTCCCTTCACATTTAACAGTATTTTTTTTTTTGAGACAGAGTTTTACCTAAATATGCAGTTAAATAGCAAAAAACATTAAATATACTTGTTGAATATGCCGGTCATATTTTTGCATCTTTGTATCTGTGTGGCTGATGTCTATTAAGATTTTTCATTTACAAAAAGATTGCTCATATTAATCTCTAAGGAGTTCAGGAACGCCAGTTTGGGGTTCATGTTCAATAAATCCTGTATTCTCTGAGTTCATCCCTCTTTCCACTTCCTCTCCCCAAACTTTCTCCATTTCAAACAACCTACAGTGATGATCAGTGAATACCCTGGTTACTAAAACAACACTTCGTATGCATGACCATAGGATATTTGAAATAGAGATTTTCCTGGAAATTCTAGGACACATGATCTTGTTAACCAACATCATAATTTTCACAACAATATCAAGATTTATAGAATCTTAAGCCAGGTGCAGTGGCTTATGTCTGTAATTCTAGTGTTTTTGAGGCTGAGGTGGGAGGATTGCTTGAGGCCAGGAGTTTGAAACCAGCCTGGGAAACATAGTAAGAACTCAACTCTACAAAAAAAAAATTAAAAATAAAACCGATATAAAAATTCAGAGTCTTAACCATAAGCCTTATGAACAATTTATTAATAAATAAATATAACTATTTCTATAAAATAAACTATTTTATAAAAATAACTATTAACTATATAAAATATCTATTTCTATAACTATTAATAAGTATTTCTAGTATTATTGAGAATTTACTCAGAGACTGGACTAAGTGCCTTGGGTGCATTGATCTTATTTCTTTTTTTTTAGTCCGAGTCTCACTCTGTCACCAAGCTGGAGTGCAGTGATGTGATCTTAGCTCACTGCAACCTCTGCCTCCTGGGTTTAAGTGATTCTTCTGCCTCAGCATCCCAAGTAGCTGGGAATACAGGCACACACCACCATGCCTGGCTAATTTTTGTATTTTCAGTAGAGTCCGGGTTTCACCAGGTTGGCCAGAATGGTCTTGATCTCCTGGCCTCATGATCCACCTGCCTCGGCTTCCCAAAGTGCTGGGATTACAGGCATGAACCACCACACCTGGCCTAATCTTACATTTTAGAACAATACTATGAAGTAGATGACAGCTTGATTTGCCTGAAGAGGAAACGGAAGCTCAGTCACTTGCTAGGAAGAGGAAGAAGTGGAACCCAGTTCTGTCTGATTATGGAAGTCATGCTCTGAGCCACTGTATTGCTCCTTCATACATGGAAGTTTGGAGAAATTTCAGGTTATGAGGGGGACACTGGCTTGCCTTTGAGCTTGTTTCCTTCTAAAGAGACTAAGAAGGGAAAGAACAATTTGTAGTTAGTGTTCTTAGCTTTTGGATCTGCTTTCACTGCAGCACTACCATTTGGTCTGCCAATACAGTGCTTTGAGGCCAACAGAAGCTTGCTGATGGGAAACTGGATTGCTGTAACTAACTGGGATTTTTCTAGTGTGGCTGTTGGATTTTCCTTTTGATAATATTTGAGAAGAAAAATATTTTTCCACAAAAACCTTTGGGAAGCAGTTTAGTGCTATTTGGTTTGGCTTCAAGTGTTCTCCACCTGATAATATTTGAGAAGAAAAATATTTTTCCCTGAAAACCTCTAAAAAGCAGTTCTGTGTTATTTAGGTTTGGCTTCAAACATGTTCCCTCTTATTTGTCTACAAACTTTCAGTAACTGTTTTCCAATTATTTACTGATATACTATGGTTAAGTATATATATATATATATATATATAAAATAAATATATAATATATATGTTTAACAATACTTCCTCACTGGAAAAGTATAACTGTCTCTTTTCTCCCAGAGAGGACTAATTTAATCTCACTCAGAATTTATTTGCTACTCAGAGAAAAAGGTAAGAAAAGCAATGCTGAAGCCTGCATGATTCTGAACACTCATGAAATTACTCTTACTTGGATTAAAGTGGCTTCTTCCTTTTAGCTATATTCATCGTGTGTCACCCATCTGTGCTGGTCAAGGAAAGGAATGAAGTTATCTGATCTTGCTGCCTGAGGAATTGAGTTTGATTGTCCACCCTCACATGGCCTGATTGATTCTCTTTCTTCATGAACACCTATTCTTTTTCAAGGGACTCTGGGTCCTTTGTGTATGGGAATGGCAAACTTAAGGGTCAGGGAGGGAATTGTGGGAGGAGAAAGAAGGGAGAGAGGAGGATGTTATGTAAGAAAAGTAGAGAAATGAATTATTTTCTGTAAGACATCACTTCTTCACTCCTTCAGCCAACAGAGTTTTTTTGTTGTTGTTGTTTAAATAGGGAGTAGCAAAGTTTCAAATGACTTTGATTTTATAAGAGTTGCATGCTTCCTTTCACCAAATGAAGGATCTAATTCTCAGTTCAGGGAGTTGTTTTGGGTCCTGGAAAAGTGAATTTGCCAAATGGCACCAAAACAGCCAGCCTAACCAGCATTGTTCCCAATGAAGAAAACTAGTGAATAGTCCAGACTCTAACTATAGGGCAATTGCTTTTATTGATTTTTGCTATATTTCTCCTTGCTGTTTTTGCTTGTGGATCCCAGTTATTAAATTTAGGGACAGATGATGGACTTAGCTGATAGCTTTAAAATCACATTATAAATTTCACTTCCAGGCAAGATAAAAGTACATTAATTATAATAAGAAGAGAAGCAGAAAGAGGCTATGAAGGAACAAGATGGCTCCAGTGGCAGGAACTGGAGTCTGTGGCTCACTTTGGGTAGAAACAGAAATGGAAGTTCATGTTCCTTGCAACACGAAAACAATGAGCAGGTTGAAGAACTTTAACCTTCCTGTGGCCTTTTTGCATTTTGTATGCCCAAGCTAATTGCCAGGCTTTTTCATCACTGCCCTTTTGGGCAGATTAGGTTGGGAATCAGACACAGTTAGTTGCCTGAGAACATCCCACTAATAGTTTATGAAAGAAAAGTGTGCTGTACTTGGAGTCTGAAGATGCTTTCCACCCACCTTGAGCACAACTTGTACTTTGCTTCTCCAGTCATGGTGCTGACTTTGTAGAGATCCACCCATGACCTTCTTATCGCTGCCTCAGTACCAGTGGTTTCCAAGGGCAGGGCTGTGAGCTAGGTTGTAGGTACAGTGTGCCCTCATAGCAGTGTGGAGAGCTCTGAAGAGACTGAGTTTGTAGCCTCTTTGGAGCTGAATAGGTCTCCAATTAGGCCACGTGATTCAGGCAACTTTATAACAATTGATACTCAAACTAATAACATCATTGGAATATACCTGTGAGTGAAGAAGAAAACACAAAGGGGCTTTTGTATTTTAGGGGCCTAGGAATGTTGATGGAAGGGTTCAAATGTCAGACTCAAATATAATTTTTGATGCCAAATCTAGGTAACAAATATGTCTTCATGAAACTCCCATTACCTAAGACTTATGAATTGTGTTAAAAATTTTTTTATTTTATCTTGCACAGATTACTTTTGAAGGCAAAGAATATAAACAGAGTATAGGTTGTGTCTCTGTGATGCCAAATCATCTGGATAAAAAGTAAAATCAGATGAGCAGAAAAATTTCAGTCTGTTTCTGGGCAGATACTGGTCTTTTTATTTTTGTAATTTTCTTTGTGGCTGGCCAACTACTGAGTTCATTGTTCTTCAGGGAATGAATGCTGAAAATGATGCTGATTTTAGTCGAGTTGGTCTTAACCTGTTTTTGTCTTTCACTGAAGGAAGAGAGGAAAAAGGATGAGCTAGGAGGTAGAGAGATTTATCAGTAAGTAGAATGTTCTTAAATTTTAAGATAAAATGAAATGAAATGTATGACATCTCTGGGAAAATGTAGAAACCATTCCATGAATATCCACAGGTCTATCTGTCCCATGGCTTTCTGCTATGCTGGGATACCCAGAGAGAAAATTGAGGCCCAGGATGGTGTAACTAAGCTTTAGAGCTACACGGATTTAAGTTTTGTAAAGTCTTGAGGCTTGAGAGGATCTCAGTAAGTCACAAAGTAATTTACTAAAGGTCATATAACAAACCAGCAAGCCCTAGCAAGCTGGTTCATCACCATATCTTCTCCACCATGAGGGAAACTGCCCCACTTGGGTAAGAATCAGCAGGATGGCAACAAGAAACCTTTTCCCAAAAGTCTGATGTGTAGAAAGCATTTGCTGGGCACTGAAGATTTAGGGAAGAATTCAGCATGGCCTCAGATGGTAAGGGAGTTACAATTCAGTGTGGAACAGGAATAATAATAATAATAATAATAATAATAATAATAATAATAATAATAATACAAAATCACAGGAAAAGTGTCAGATAAAAAATACAGACAAAAGTAATGTTGTTGCCTAGCAGATAGTAGGTATTTGGCAAACCTTTATTGAATGAATGAATGAGTGCAGAATTTAGGTCATCATCGAAGCACAGCCCTGTCATAGGTTGAGTCCACTGGGAAGACAGGCTATATGGAGGAGGCTTTAAAGTAAAAGTAAGACTTGGCTAAGTGGAGAATGAGAGACTCTTGTCATGATATATATACATACATTAGTAAGAACTGACTTTGCAGCATAGTTAAAATATAGAAAAATTCAGGCCATTTCTCTGAAGAGGCACTTATTTATCATGAGGACAACTTAGAGCAACTCACTGTTTGGGAATATATTTTTTAAAGAAGTTTTGATGCCAAAGTGGATAATACTCTTTGCTCTGGGTGAAAATTCAGATGTTATGTATACAGCAAGCAAATTTGGAAACCAGAAATAAAAAATGGTTTAGCAGGAAGTGACCAGGCAAGGCCAGTGCTAATTAAAAACCTGAGTAACATTGTGAGTAACATTCACAATTCAAATAGAAATAGAAGTGGCTAATTTTTATGGTGTATTGATTATATGCAGATGTTGTGCTTCCTTTACTCATTTCATACAATAACCCTACAAATGAGGTTTCATGATTACTCTGTTTTATGGGTGATGAAGTCAAGACCCACAGAGTTTAAATTGTGTGTCCAAGGACACATAGTAGTAGAAATAGGACTTGAGCCCACCCAGATCTTTCTGTTTCCAAAGCTCGTGTTCCCAACCACTCCCCCATTCAGCCTCCTGCAGGCCAGCAAGTAGAAATAGAGAGAGCACTCTCATATCCACCACCTAGTCAGGGCTGGGATAATGCAGTCTTCTGCAAGGTAGATTGGAATCAAGACCTTCCTCAGTGATTTATTCAGAGGATACACTTACTTTTCCTCATTTCAAGTCTGAAGTTCCTGAAAAAGCACAGTCTCAAAAAATATAGCCAGGTCTGAAGTGAACTTGTTCTTTTACCTTTAAATAAATTCCAAATAAGTCTTCTCTATTAGCACATTTATTAACACGTTTGAGGCAAGGGAACAAGCTGTTAGCTTCTGCTGTGCTGGTGGTTTTATTCAAAATCATGTGGCTTTTGTAAATAATTGCTAACTGGCCTATTTAAATTTAATTCCTATTCTCTCAAAGATGATTTTCCCATTGTATTTTATTTTTACTTAAAAAAATCTGAAACTATTAAACATTCATTCAAACTTGGAAATGGCTTTCAAAACTGTTACACTGGTGTATCTGCCATGTCAGAAAGGCCATTTCAGGAAGAGCCTGGACTGTTGCTGTGTTTCCCAGACTCATCTGTTCCTAAAGGACCTACAGTCTTTGCTAAAAGCACACATGCCCAAGACCCTGAAAACTCAGATTCAATAAATGTAGAGTGAGGCCTAGAGCCCATATTTTTAAAACAAGTTCCCCAGGTTACCCTATGCTTAGGCAAGTGTGGAAACTGTGAGGTGGAGGGTCTGGAGGAGACATCCCAAGAACGGGCTTCTCAGCATGTTTCTTTCACTGACTTGGGTGAGTGATCCAAGGGGAAGGGGAAGGGGAAGACCTCTGTCTTCTTTTCTCTCAGTTTCCTAAAAATGCTGCCATTTTATGAGCCCAATTCTAGAAACTTGGCCAAAATTCCTGCTGTAGGCCAAAATAATTTTAATAATCATCCTTGTGAGCTGTTTCGAGGCAGACACATCCAGGATACAACGTCTTTTTAGCTTCTGTTCACTCCTTCATAGGTATCTGTTGAGTTCTTCCTACTCTGAGAAGAGTTCTTTCTGCTGCCACCGCTGTGTCTCCCTTGGCCTTTCAGGGCCCCGTCTGTGCTACCTGACTGCTATGGTTTAGCTGTGCACCCACCCACATCTCATCTTGAATTACAGCTCCCGTAATTCCCATGTGTCATGGGAGGGACCCGGTGGCAGGTAATTGAATAATGGGGTGGGTCTTTCCTGAGCGGTTCTCATGATAGTAAGTCTGACGAGATCTGATGGTTTTATAAAGGGGAGTTCCCCTGCACATAGTCTCTTGCCTGCTGCCATGTAAGACGTGCCTTTGCTCCTCCTTTGCCTTCTGCCATGACTGTAAGACCTCCACAGCCATGTGGAACTGTGAATTCATTAAATCTCTTTTTCTTTATAAATTGTCTGGAGTATGTCTTTATTAGCAGCCTAAGAACATACCAATATACTGATGCTGTGCATCTCCCAGGAGAATGCAGTTCTGGCAATAAGTTGTCATAACTGGAGTTATAGGCCCCTGAGCTCTACCCCTCCTTAGCTCAGCTTCCTTTATGGGCTCAGACAATCCAGAAGTAGGGGTGTTAAGACTTTGCATAAAGAGACTCTTGTTCTTCCCTTCGTGGTGTCACAATTTCTGCCCTGGGCTTCAGGAGTGCCACTCACTGTGCAGGTATGACAGCTGAAACCTGATCCTACCCTCAAAGTCTTTATTCTGCTCTACCAGAGTCTGGGTCCCCTTAGCCTAGACCTACTCACCCTTCAAAGAGAGGAGGCCTTGTGTTCCCTTCTCCTCTGCTTATTTTCATGAGCCAGCAGGTGAGAAACTGGAACCAGCTTGAGATGGATCATTTCAGTTCATTGTTGTTTACTGGCATTCCTCTACCGTGGTAGGCTGGACAAACAAACAAGACATGTTCCCTGTCCTTGAAGGGCTGATGACAGAGATAAAAAGCATGAGCTTTGGGGGGCAGGTAATCCTGAGTTTCAGTGTCTGCTCTTTCTAGCTGTGTAATCTTGAGCAATTTCTTTGATCTCTCTGAGCCCTGGTTTCCTCAGTTGTGATACAGGAGTCATGAACGTAACTACCTCGTGGGGTTATGGTGAGAATTAAATGACAGCACGCAGGTAAAGCATTTCAAGTGCTGTGTGGCATACAGGTGGGGCTTGATAAATGAAGACAATTAATATCAATATGTGCTGAAGAGGCTGGCCCTCCATGCCCCTGTGTGAACTCCACAAGGTCGAATTGGAGCTCAGAAGCCTTGCTCAGGCTAGGCAGGGTTACTTTTCCTTCCCCTCTCCTTTCATCTCTGAAGGACTGCCTTGGAGGCTCTTTCCCTTGAACTTCCTTCATAATTGCAGACATCATTCACTGTAAAAAAGAGTCCTTCACATTTATTTTAGTTATTGTTGGCAAAGCTCCATATTTATTTTAGCCCTACTACTGAAAGCCACCCAAGACATTAAACAAAAAAAATCAGATGCTCAGAGGTCTCTGTCTAGTGGTGTTGTGATCTGGGTTTACTAGCAAAGGAGAAGTAGTGTGTTTCAAGAGCTTTTATGTAATTTATCCTAGGAGAGGAAGGGACATGATTCCTAGCTTCTCGACATGGACTGCTAATTGTTATCAGTAGAAAATGTCTGCCTATGGTTTGACTACTACTTGTGCTAATGTCCTCTGCCCTCCTTGTTTATAATCTGCACTTCCACCATGAAAGCACTATGCACTTTGCTCTGTATTTATAATTTATAATAAAATGCAATCTCAGTGAATACCAAAAATCGAATGTAGTTGAAATGAGGATAGGCCTAAGCAGAGAGAATTAGGTTTTAAGTCCAGGCTGACCTTCCAGGGAGAGGTGGGTCATGCCTCCTAGGGGTGGCAGGGGTCCAGTCAGGCAGGAAGTGGTGGCAAGGAAGGTGCCTGGTGTCTTTGGCTCTGTGTGCCTTGGCTCCAGGTCACCTCCAGCACTGTTTCCCACCATATTCACTTGACTTTGTGCTCCAGCCCTGTCGACTTCCTTTTAATTCCTCTAATGTTTCATGCTCTCTTGGCCTCAGAATCTTTGCACATGGTTCCTTCGGCCTGAGCTCTTTTCTCTCCTTTCCTCCCACCCTTCTTCTTTTAGCTTTCTCTGCATACATCCATTTACTCCACTCCCCACAGGTCAGATCCCCTATTGTATGTCCTCCTCAAACCACATGCTTCCTCTTTCTTGCCATTTAGCCTGGTTGATAAGTACGTACTTATTTGTTTGGTTATCATGTCTGTAATTCCATGAGAGCAAAAGTTGCATCAGCCTCACTTACTATTGCAAATAGCACAGTGCTTGGTGCATAGAGGGCGTTCCATGTGCATTTGTTGAATCTGTGGGAAGAAAGAATGGCCCACTTGGTGGCTGCAGTGCCCATGACAATGGAGACCCTCATTCTGTACCTGTGCCATTTCCATGGCATGACTTTCACCTGCCTCCTGCCCCTGTGTTGCAGCCAACCACACACTGGCCAGGGTTTGTTGCAGCATCTTTGATAACAGTGGGCTAAGCTGGTAAGCTTTTGTAGAAGGAAAATATATGAACTTAACATTTTGTTTAAGATACTCTTGCAGGCATCCCCATGAACTCCTGTGAGACCTGTTAGTTTAAAATTTCACAGATAGCAGAGCTAAGGCTCAGAAGAAGTTAAAAGGGTAAGAGCACCTATTTCTCAAATTTCAGATGGGATGATTCCAAAAGAGAGTGCTTTTAATCTCTGAATGTCCTTTTTATCTCTGAATTGAGGACTGAACAACTAACATCCTGAAGCCAGAGGGGTAAACTCCAGGATCCCAGAGCTAGACCTTTGAGGGGCTGAAGCCAGAGGGGCTAACTCCAGGACCCCAGAGCTAGACATTTGAGGGGCTGAAGCCAGAGAGGCTAAACTCCAGGACCCCAGAGCTAGACCTTTGAGAAGGCTGTCATTCTTCCTCCAGCACCCAGGAGGGCGAGGTCCTTCCTGGGCTGTGTTGCCCAGAAGCAGACCCTGAGATGGGTCCATGTGCAAGAGGTTTATTAAGGAAGTGATCCCAGGAGAAAACTGGTGAGGAGGTGAAGAGGCAGGACATGGAGTGGGAAGGGGTCAAACAAGGTGACATTTCATCCTCAGCTTGATTCCACAGGGGCTCCTTGGCATGCACATGATGCTGCAGAGTTTGTCCCCACTCAAAGCAAGGGAACTGTACTCTCATAATACTGTACCACTCATCCATCACAAAGAGCCTCCCTGAGCACCTCTGGCTCCAGTAGCTGCAGCAACCTTCTAAGAGAGGCACAGGCACAGCCTGTTGAGGGCAAAGAGCACTGAAGCCAGAGGAGGGGTGCTCTGCTGTGTAAAGTAAAAGGAATGTGAGCACTCCAGAAGGAGCATTGACAGTGTTCACTACAAGATTGTAACTGAGGTAAGAAATAATGCTAAGGGTTGTAAACAGACCCCAAATAGAATCATATTTTCTTATTAAATTAATTCTAATAATAGACACTATTTAAGTCCTGCTCTATACCAAGTATTTTGTAAGTGCTTTGCACATACGGTCTCACTTAATCCTTACAGCATCTCTATAATAGTAAGTTATTATAATTGCGATTTTTTTTTATGAAAGAGGAAATTGCAGTTTTAAAGAATTTAAATGGGTGGCCCTCATTCTCACAGATAGAAAGGAGCAGAACCAGTATTCAGACCCAGGCTTGTATGACTCTAACACTCCATGCTTTAAAGCAGTTATTATTTTCCCAAGCAAATTCAGAAGGACATGGATGGACATAGGCAAGCCTCTAGAAGATCAGCTTTATCTAGTATCTTCCTCCCCGATGGCTTTGCAGGTCCTCTCACTGTCCATTCATTGAGGGCCTGGTTTTGGAAGAACAGGATAGAGGGAGGGTTAGGGGAGATTATCTAGATCACAGAACTGTCCTGTAGGCAAGTCCTTCATCCATCCTTCCTTCTCCCTCCTTCTGCTGCCATCCTGGTAGTTCCTTCTGGTGCTTTTTACCAGCTGGGGCCGAGAGCCACTCTTCAGTTTCCAAGGAGAATTTAGCAAAGAAGCCTTTGCTTTTTATAACACTCACACTTTAAGCAAAAATCCAGATAATCCAGGAGAATCCCAGAATATTGGGCAAGTTTTCCATGGGAAGTCATGGTATGTAACAAAAAGAGCAGAGGCTTTGGAGCATGGTGGACTTGACAAACCATGAACTTCTCAGGTTCCTTTTCGTGTGTGACGATGGTTCTTGTTAGAGTTAAATGACATGATGTGGCAAAGGGCAGACCTGGCACAGGGCAGGAGCTTAGAAACTGCTCACTGTTATTTTTGGATGTGACTTTTGGATTTTTGTTGAGGGAGGATGTTTGCTATGGCTGGCTGCCATAACAGAGTGCCACAGATTGGTGACTTAAACAACAGAAATTGATTTTCTCACAGTTCTTGATGCTGTAAGTCCACGATCAAAGTGTCGGCAGGGTTGGTTTCTTCTGAGGCCTCTCTCCTTGGCTTCTAGATGGCTGTCTTCTTCCTGTGTCTTCACAGGGTCTTCCCTCTGCATGTGCCTGTGCACTGACCTCCTCTTATGAGGACACTCAACATACTGGATTAGGGCACAGCCTAGTGTCCTCATTTTACCTTAATTACCTCTTTAAAGACCTTATCTTCAAATACAGTCACTTTCTGAGGTACTTAGGTTTAGGATTTCAACATGAGCATTTTGGGAGACATAATTCAGCCCATAACAGAGAAGCATTTCCCAAAGGCAGGAATCACCTAAGATACGCATACCAGGGGCTCTGCACCCCAATCATATGCCAACACTTACATTTCTTGTTTTGTTAGGAGAAAAGCATCAGGGGGACCTTGAATGTGCTAGTTCTTGGGGTACCTCCCTTTTCTGAGCTTTCTTAATGTAATCCTTAGTCTTGGAAGACATTATCATGGATGAAGTTAATTCTCCATCTCTATGGGGTGGTCCCCACTCCAGCGATGGGGTGGTCTTGGCCTCTGCGAGTGCCTCAGATGGAAACCACTATGAAGCAGAAGGCTGAGAAAGAGCAAGAGGAGGGGGAAAGAGGACACCTCTTTTTCAGGAAAGTTTACATGTTTTAAAGAATTGGTGTGAAATTTCTTAAAAGGGAGAGATGTTTCTTCAGATTATTGCTTGGAAGCAGTGTTAGATCCACTCTTTTACTGGGCCTTGCAGAGACAAGAAAGGAGGCAGCTGTAGATCTAATGTTTGTGTCCCCCAGACATTCATATTTTAAAATGCTAACCCCAGGGTCATGGTATTAGGAGGCGGGGCCTTTCATAGGTGATGGGTCAAGAGTGTAGAACCTTCATGATTGAGATTCATGCCCTTATAAAAGAGGCCCAGGAGAACTGCCTTGCCCCTTCCAATGAGAAGTTTCGGTCTACAACCTAGAAGAAGGCCCTCACCAGAACTCAGTCATGCTGGGACTCTGATCTCAGACTTGCAGCCTCCAGAACTGTGAGAAATGAATTTCTGTTGCTTATAAGCCATCCGGTTTGCAGTATTTTGTTATAATAGCCCCAGTGGACTAAGACACCAGCCTTGGGGGCACCTGGAAGCAGATGGCATGGGGGATGTCCCCTAAGCCACCCTACTCCCTTTCAAAAGCCATCCTCCTTTCCTTTGGAGGTGCTGATGGAGGTGGCAGGCATGTAGCCAAAATAGCTATTAGTTTGTTTTTTAATTTCCCACATGGTCCAATAAAGAATTTAAGTCTTCCTCTTCAGAATATTATATCAATCCAATATTTAGCCACATCCAGGGTATGTAGGGGCTTGTCTGAAAGAGTGGCAGATAAGTCGATGTGTACTAGGTGAAGAACTGGGAAAAAGAGGTCCTAACAGAGAGGAAAAGTGTGTGAAAAGGCTATTTGGAGGGAATGAGCAGAGTCAAGGGATGTGAGGGTGTGAAGAAAGGCAGTGTGGCTAGAGAGAGCATAGGAGCCTGAAGCTGGACAAAACTGGGAAGGGCGCAGGGGCCAGGCCCCATCTGCCCCATAGACTGTGTTAAAAAAGGAGGTGGTGGTGGCAGGATGAGGTTTGTTTTCAAACGGGTTATTCTGGTTGTTTGGGGGAGAAATGGGCAGGTGTGTGTGTGTCTGTGGGACATTTGGGCTAAATGCTCAGCATCCCAGGAGAATGGGGCAGAGGCAGAGTAAATGCAGGTGGAGCAGTTGGGAGGCTACTGAGACAGTCCAGATGAGAAGAAGCTGGGCTGAGGGTGGTGTCCGTGGTGGTGTATGGCAGTGGGTGGCTCCTAGAGCCATTTAGGGAGTAAAACCCGTAGGGCTTGGTTGTAGATTTAATATAGCAGTTAAGAAGTAGGTGTCAAAGATAATCCTAGATTTCTGACCTGAGCACTTGAATGTACGATACTGCCATTTGTAGGGAAAAGAAATATTGGAAAAGGACTGGATCGTGGGAAAGATCATGAGGTAACTTTGGGACATGTTGAATTTGAGATGTCTTTGAGGCATCCGAGAGGAGACATTGAATAGTAGATGAGGAAATGGAGAACTTAAGTTGCCAAATATCTTAACCACATTCTCTCACTAAGAATGACAGAACCAATTCTAGATTGCAGATCTCCTGATTCCTACTTCAGTGCTCATTCCCTGACCAGTTCCTTCTATCAAGTAATTTCAAAGAATAAAGGACAGTGCACACATTTTCCTGGGATTCAGGGCACTTAGTCCTGATCAGCCGTCATAAATATATTTATTTGAAATTGTCTGTTTATTTTAAAAATTCATCAGATTTCTTGCTCTACTGTATAATATAGTTGTTCTTTCTGTATAGTAATGCGATTAAAAGCTACTTATCCTGGAGTAGAATCGGTGCTCCAGGAGGATGCTTTGGGTGTATTCTGTGGTGATGGAACCACGTGCCTGGGAAGATGCTGGTTCAAGGTTGCCTCCAGTAGTGGCGCTGCTTCCCTGAGCATGACCCATGAGAGCAGCATGGCAGCATACTTAATATAACAGAAAAACAGTATTTGGAGTGGATTGAGAGTAGGGACAGGGATGATGATGAGTTCGGTTTTGAATATATAGCTGAGTGATGCATCACTCAGTCCTATTTTACAGCAAAGAAAGTGCAGCAGGAGGCCCATGACCCAGGGACCCGCATACTGCTCCTCTGGTCCTAACATCAGTCCACCAAGAAGCTTCAGCTGAAAAGAGCAACAGAAAGGCCTTTCAAAGGCACAGCTATGGCGCCAGCTTGAAGATAATACCTCAAAGAATGGGCGTCATTCTTTAGGATGCAATATGCATCCTAAATCAACAACCAATATGTAATGCTGTATCTCTCGCGGGCAGAATATATGGGTCTGGAAATCAAGGGGTAGAAGTAGAAGTGGTTCCTTTTACCATTACTCCAAGTGGCCCATTTGGGGAATTTGTGCTTCTTGTCCTGGCAACTCTGGGCTCCATGGGTTTAGAAGTCCTGGTGCCCAGAAAGGCATGCTTCCACCAGGAAACATGAGTCTCTGTTAAACTTCAAGCTGTGGCTGCCACTTAGTTATCCCAGGCTCCTCTTGCCAAGATGGCATGAGGCAAGGAAAGAAGTCACTAACTTGCAGTAGGAATTTACTCTTAGCATCAAACAGAGGTAAGGCTGCTAGGTAATTGTCTCCCCACTGCCGGGGCAGTTGGCTGTGATAGCTCACAACAAAATTCCTCCCTAGGAATTGCCCTAGGCTGAGGGGAGCTGCTTTACTTAAGATTTTTTCCCTTCCCTGGGGGCAGCCTACAGCTAAAGGCTGGTGGATCTCAGGGTACAAAATTTGAGCCCCCTTACCACAATCTGGGGCAGAAATGAAGGGTCCTCCCAGCTCCCTGTGGGACTGACAGCCTTTTGTTGTGGTGCATCACACTTCAGCCTCTCTATTTGCCCGGTCCTGCTGCCCTCTACTCCCCTACAGGTGCTGTTCCTAAGGGCATCTCCAATGAAACATTCACTTTCAGATCTCCAACTCAGAGTCTTTTTCCCAGGGAATTGGAGTGAAACAAAGTGGCTCAGGGACATGCCAAATAAATAGCTGAAAATATGGGCTGGCATTTAGAAGAAAGATCTGTGTTACAGATATAGACTTGGAAGTCATCCATCTAAAGACAATAGCGAAAGGGCTTGAATAAGATTGTTCAGGGAGAATGATAGATTCTGATACAGAGAGGGAGGACGTCAATTATATTAGAATAGAAGCAATAATAGTATGTGGATTTATAAATGTTACTGTTTGGTGCTCGGTAAGAGGCTTTGCAAAGAGAAGGGAGGTAATCTTGTAGAACTTAGTTTTTTAAAAGTTGTGTTGAAATGCTCAGTTCATCAAGATAATGAAGAGGAGGCTGAAGAACATTTGACTTCTTTTGACCGTAAGCGTGAGATAAGCAAGGAACAGGCTTGAAGTAGAACCAGATAGGACAGAGGTCTCATTATAGAGTAAATGATACCTGCAGGGCTCTTGGTTGTCAGGGTTAGAGATCCCTTACTTTAAAAATGAAATGATATAACAAGACAAGCCAAAAGTAAATAAACAGTCATCAGGTAATTTTTCATATGCAGTTAGACTCAGGTTATGTTCCTGCACAACTGGTTCCCATGGCCTTTCTCAGCTGTTCATTGTTTCCTTGTCTGGTATAACTTGAGGGAGGCAGAAGCTGGGTGGCTCTCATCACCACCTTCCCCTGTCTCTCTCTGTCTTTTTTTAAAATTTTTATTTCCACTTTTCTCCTTATTCTTGTGGCTCTCTTCTTATATCTGTTTTTCTTTTTGTTGTTTCAAATCTTGCTTATTTTTGGTTAGCCTTTGCCTTATATAGGTCGGAGCAAAAGTAATTGTGATTTTTGTAAATTTTAATGGCAAATGTCGCAATTACTTTTGCACCAACCTAATATAAATGAAGTCTGTCAACTTGAAAGTTTGAAGTTATTTCATATTGGAATAAAAGTGGTATAATTCTGGGAGCACAAGGGGTTAAGATTCCAAGGGGCGACACAACGAGGCTTTAGTCACACCTTCTCTGAACCACACATGAGCAGAGTGGAATTTGTGCTGTCATATATTACAACTATTGTCCTAAGCTTTAATCTAAGATTTGCCACCTTAGATTCGGTAGCTTTTTCCTTTGTTGTTGTTAATCCCAAGAAAATGTAAAAACAGCATGTGAGTGTATTTCCTTTCATCCAGGGGGTTACTCAACACAAGTGTAAGGAAGTTAGAGGCCTTTCTAAAGGTATAAGCCTTTAAGTTTTAGTATTTACTCTGATATGTGACAATGCTCTTTCTTGGAGAACAGATTGATGCTGTTATTCAAGTTATATTCATCTTTTAGGTTAATAAGATATCCTACTTCCCATAACTATATTGAGTATTTTACTAATAATAAGTATATATTACTTTAAACCCCAAATTGAAGACAACCTAACATGGGGACTAGTCTCCTCATTTCAAGTTTCTACCTGGCAGTTTTAAAGTGGAACTACTTAAAAAAATTTTCTTTTAACAGTTGAGCTACATTTTTTAGTTGTCAACAATGTAAAAACATTCCCAGATATTTAAGGAAAAATGTATCTCCCTCCGTGTTTTCCACATTTGGTAAAGTAAGAAGAAGCTTAAAGTTTGGGTGGATTTGAATTATTTCAACCACACTCTTTCTTTGGACCTTTTTTTTTTTTTGACCAAAAGTGTGCTTTCCGAGACATCCAGCTGAGGTTACTGTGTGAACTAGACAGCACACAAACTATACTGACCCTGAAATGTTAATTATTGTCAAATGTCAAAAGGTTTCTTTCTAGAGAGACATGGTGGCTCATACCTGTAATCCCAGCACTTTGGAAGGCTGAGGTGGGAGGATGGCTTGAGGTGAGGGGTTCAAGACCTGGGCAACATAGTGAGACCCTGTCTCTACAAAAAATTAAAAGATAATTTGCTAGGCATGATGGTGTGCACCCACGGTCCCAGCTACTCAGGAGCCTGAGGTGGGAGGATGGCTTGAGCTTGGGAGGTTGAGGCTGCAATGAGCCATGATCATGCTACTGTACTCCAGCCTGAGCATCAGAGTGAGACTCTGTCTCAAAAAAATAAAAAAATTTAAAAACATTTTTAAAAGGGTTTATTTCTAAAGCACAGTAGGTGCCCAATAGGGTGAATGGGAGGAGGCACTCCTGTTCCTTGTAGTCACTCAGAATCCATCTGATGAGGCCCCACCATCCTGTTGCTTTACTGGCTGGAACAGTCTTAGGGTTGCTATATACAGGAAAGAGGGGAGTAGAGAATCATGCAAGATGTTTTATTATTATTATTATTATACTTTAAGTTCTGGGATACATGTGCAGAATGTGTAGGTTTGTTACATAGGTATACATAAGCCATGGTGGTTTGCCACACCCATCAACCTGTTGTCTACATGAGGTATTTCTCCCAATGCTATCCCTGCCCTACACCCCCACTCCCTGACAGGCCCCAGTGTGTGATGTTCCCCTCCCTGTGTTCATGTGTTCTCATTGGCCAACTCCCACTTAGGAGTGAAGACATGCAGTGTTTGGTTTTCTGTTCCTGTGTTAGTTTGCTGAGAATGATGGTTTCCAGCTTCATCCATGTCCCTGCAAAGGACATGAACTCATCCTTTTTTATGGCTGCATAGGATTCCATGGTGTATATGTGCCACATTTTCTTTATCCAGTCTAACATTGATGGGAATTTGGGTTGGTTCCAAGTCTTTACTATTGTGAGCAGTGCTGCAGTAAACATACGTGTGCATATGTCTTTATAGTAAAACGATTTCTAATCCTTTGGGCATATATCCAGTAATGGGATTGCTGGGTCAAATGGCATTTCTGGTTCTAGATCCTTGAGGAATCACCACACTGTCTTCCACAATGATTGAACTAATTTACACATCCACCAGCAGTGTAAGAGCATTCTTTCTCTACATCCTCTCCAGCATCTGTTGTTTCCTGACTTTTTAGTGATTGCCATTCTAAATGGCGTGAGATGTTATCTCATTGTGGTTTTGATTTGCATTTCTCTAGTGACCTGTGATGATGAGCTTTTTCTCATATGTTCATTGGCTGCGTAAATGTCTTCTTTTGAGAAGCGTCTGTTCATATCCTTTGCCCACTTTTTAGTGGAGTTGTTTTTTTTCTTGTAAATTTGTTTAAATTCTTTGTGGATTCTGGGTATTAGCTGTTTGTCAGATGGATGGTTTGCAAAAATGTTCTCCCATTCTGTAGATTGCCTGTTCACTCTGATAGTTTCTTTTGCTACGCAGAAACTCTTCAGTTTAATTAGATCCCATTTGTCAATTTTGGCATTTGTTGCCATTGCTTTTGGCGTTTTACTCATGAAGTCTTTGCCCATGCCTATGTCCTGAATGGTATTGCCTAGGTTTTCTCCTAGGGTTATGGTTTTAGGCCTTACATTTAAGTCTTTAATCCATCTTGACTTAATTTTTGTATAAATTGTAAGGAAGGGGTCCAGTTTCAGTTTTCTGCATATGGCTGGCCAGTTTTCCCAACACCGTTTATTAAATAGGGAATCCTTTCCCCATTTCTTGTTTTTGTCAGGTTTGTCAAAGATCAGATGGTTGTAGATGTGTGGCATTGTTTCTGAGGCCTCTGTTCTGTTCCATTGGTCTATATATCTGTTTTGACACTAGTACCATGCTGTTTGGGTTACCGTAGCCTTGTAGTATAGCTGGAAGTGAGGTAACATGATGCCTCTAGCTTTGTTCTTTTTGCTTATGATTGTCTTGGCTATATGGGCTCTTTTTTGGTTCCATATGAAATTTAAAGTAGTTTTTTTCCAATTGTGTGAAGAAAGTCAATGGTAGCTTGTTGGGGATAGCATTGAATCTATAAATTCCTTTGGGTAGTATAGCCATTTTCATGAGCATGGAATGAGTATGGCATGTTTCTCCATTTGTTTGCATCCTCTCTTATTTCCTTCAGCAGTAATTTGTAGTTCTCATTGAAGAGGTCCTTCCCATCCCTTGTAAGTTGTATTCCTAGGTATTTTATTCTCTTCATAGCAATTGTGAATGGGAGTTCACTCATGATTTGGCTCTCTGTCTGTTGTTGGTATATTGGAATGCTTATGATTTTTGCACATTGATTTTGTATCCTGAGACTTTGCTGAAGTTGCTTATCATCTTAAGGAGATTTTGGGCTTAGAAGATGGGGTTTTCTAAATATACAATCATGTCATCTGCAAACAGGGACAATTTGACTTCCTCTCTTCCTATTTGAATACCATTTATTTCTTTCTCTTGCCTGATTGCCCTGAACAGAAATTCCACTACTATCTTGAATAGGAGTGATGAGAGAGGACATCCTTGTCTTATGTCAGTTTTCAAAGGGAATGCTTCCAGCTTTTGCCTGTTCAGTGTGATATTGGGTGTGGGTTTGTCATAAATAGGTCTTATTATTTTGAGATATGTTCCATCAATACCTAGTTTATTGAGAGTTTTTAGCATGAAGTGGTGTTGAATTTTCTCGAAGCATTTTTCTGCATCTGTTGAGATAATCATTTGGTTTTGTCATTGGTCCTGTTTGTGTGATGAATTAAGTTTATTGATTTGTGTCTGTTCAACCAGGCTTGCATCTCAGGGATGAAGCTTACTTGATCATGGAGGATAAGCTTTTTGATATGCTGCTGGATTCGGCTGCCAGTGTTTTATTGAGGAATTTCACATCGATGTTCATCAGGGATATTGGCCTGAAATTTTCTTTTTCTGTTGTGCCTCTGCCAGGTTTTGGTGTCAGGATGATGCTAGCCTCATAAAATGAATTAGGGAGGAGTCCCTCTTTTTTTGTTGTTTGAAATAGTTTCAGAAGGATTGCTACCAGCTCCTCTTTGTACTTCTGGTAGATTTCGGCTGTGAATTTGTTTGGTCCTGGGCTTTTTTTTTTGGTTGGTAGGCTGTTAATTACTGCCTCAATTTCAGAATTTGTTATTGGTCTATTCAGGGTTTCGACTTCTCCATGGTTTAATGTTTGGAGGGAATGTGTGTCCAGGAATTTATCCATTTCTTCTAGATTTTCTATTTTATTTGTGTAGAGGTGTTTATAGTATTCTCTGATGGCAGTTGGTATTTCTGTGGTGTTGGGAACAGGCCCCCAAATCTGGCCATAAACTGGCCCCTAACCTGGCCATAAACAAAATCTCTGCAGCTCTGTGACATGTTTGTGATGGCCATGACACCCATGCTAAAAGTTGTGGTTTTACTGGAATGAGGGTGAGGACCACCTAGCCCACCCAGAGTGGAAAACTGCTTAAGGCTTTCCTAAGCCACACGTGCCTTAAGGACATGTTCCTACTGCAGATAACTAATAAAAGCCCATCCTTTTGTTTCCCATTTTAGTTAATGTATAATCTATAGAAACAATGCTTATCACTGGCTTGCTGTCAGTAAATATGTGGGTAAAACTCTGTTCATTGATCTCAGATCTGGAGGCTGTCAGCTCTCTGATTTCCCACTCCACATTCTATATTTCTGTGTGTGTGTCTTTAATTCCTCCAGCGCCACTGGGTTAGGTTCTCCATGACTGAGCTGGTCTCAGCAAGTGATGCCCATAGATGGGGCTCAAACCTGGGTCAAAGGGTCACCAGAGTGATGGTTGGAGAATGTGGAACTAAGCTAGAGGACACCCGAGTACTCTTAAGCAGTCCCCGTGGTGAGTAAGATGGGGAGCTCAGAAGCATCAGGGTAACAATGGGACAAGTGTGGGCTCTGGTTCGTTCTACCTTGGAGTCTTTTCACACTAATGATGAGGAAGAAGGAAAGTATAACGAAGTAACAGAAGAGGTGACAGAGCAGGTATGTTTACCAGCTAAAGCTAAAGTGGCAAAGGAGGAAGAGGTTCATTCCTACCCTTCTGCACCCCCTCATTATTTTGAAGGAAAAGAGTGGCCTTATCCTCCAGATCTGTATGAACCAGGCCTATGCCTGAAATATAAAAAAGGAAAACAGGCCGGGCACAGTGACTCACACTTGTAATCCCAGCACTTCGGGAGGCTGAGGTGGGCGGATCATGAGGTCAGGAGATCGAGACCATCCTGGCTAACATGGTGAAACCCCGTCTCTACTAAAAACAGAAAAAAAATTAGCCGGGCATGGTGGCAGGTGCCTGTAGTCCCAGCTACTCAGAGAGGCTGAGGCAGGAGAATGGTGTGAACCCGGGAGGCGGAGCTTGCAGTGAGCCGAGATGGTGCTACTGCACTCCAGCCTGGGTGACAGAGCAAGACTCTGTCTCAAAAAAAAAAAAAAAAAAAAGAGGAAAACATTGGGCTAATCAATGCCACTCTAAGTTTGATAAAGATGGGAACCCAATTTTGGGAAACACCATGAGGGGCCCATCCCAGGCCCCATTCCAAACCAGGGCATTTCCAGCTCAGGCCATTCCCTCATCCCTGTACAATTCCTGTGCCTTGCCACAGCTGGTAGTGCCACAGTAGATTTATGCTGCCCAAAAGCTGTGAGCCTTCTGTCTGGGGAACCCCCACAAAAGGTTCCAACAGGGGTCTGTGGACACTTGCCAGCGGAGATGATAGGATTACTTCTAGGTAGGTCTAGTTTAAATTTAAAAGGAGTGAAAGTACATACAGGAGTCATTGATTCAGATTACAATGGGGAAATTCAAATTGTTATATCTAGTTCTGTTCCCTGGAAAGCAGAGCCAGGAGAGTATATAGCACAGCTCCTGATTATGCCATATGTGGAAATAGGGAAAAGTAAAACTAAATGAACAGGAGGATTTGGAAGCACAAATAAACAAGGCAAAATAGCTTACTGGGTGAATCAAATTGCTGATAAATGTCCTACCTGTGAAATAATTATTCGGGGAAAAAAATTTAAAGGTTTGATAGATACAGGAGCGGACATTTCGATCATTTCTCTCCAGCACTGGCTGTCCATGTGGCCAATTCAACCCACTCAATTTAACAAAGTTGGAGTTCGTAAAGCCCCTGAAGTATATCAAAGTAGTTATATTTTGCATTGTGAAGGACCTGATGGACAACCTGCGACTATTCAACCAATTATAACTTCTGAACCTATAAATTTATGGAGAAGAGATTTATCACAACAGTGGGGAGCACAAGTTCTAATTCCAGGGTAATTATACAGCCCTCAAAGTCAACATATGATGCATGAAATGGGGTATGTCCCTGTTATGGGACTAGGAAAAAATTTGCAAGGTTTGAAGGAAACACTTCAAGCAGAAAGACAATGTTCCCACCAAGGTTTAACATATCATTTTTGATGGTGGCCACTGTTAAGCCTCCAGAACCTATACCTTTAAAATGGTTAACAGATAAGTCAATTTGGACAGAACAATGGCTGCTAAGTAAAGAGAAACTGGAGGCTGTAGAGGACTTAGTTACTGAACAATTAGAAAAAGGACACATAGCTCCAACATTTTCCCCTTGGAATTCTCCAGTCTTTGTTATCAAGAAAAAATTAGGTAAATGGAGAATGTTGACAGATCTCAGAGCTGTTAATTCAGTTATACAACCTATGGAAGCATTGCAGCCAGGACTGCATTCTTCTGCTATGATTCCAAAAATTGGCCTTTAATAGTCATAGATTTAAAAGAATGTTTCCTTACTATCCGTTTAGCTGAGCAAGACTGTGAAAGATTTGCATTTACAATTCCTGCAGTAAACAACCTGCAGCCTGCTGAGCATTTTCATTGGAAAGTGTTGGCACAAGGCACATTAAACAGCCCAACAATTTGCCAGACTTGTGTAGGGCAAACAACTGAACCTCCTCATAAAAAATTTTCACAGTGTTACATTATTGATTACATGGATGATATAATTTGTGCTACCCCCACTCGAGAAATATTATTCCAATGTTATGATCACTTGCAAAATTTGATTTCTTGCACTGGTTTAATTATAGCTCCTGACAAAATTCAGACTACTACTCCTTACTCCTACTTGGGAACCTTCGTAAATGACACTACAATAGTGCCACAGAAAGTAACCATATGTAGGGATCAATTGAAAACATTGAATGACTTTCAAAAATTTCTAGGGGACATTAATTGGATACAACCTGCTGTAGGCATTCCTACCTATGCCATGAGTATTCTATTTTCTATCCTTAGAGGAGATCTTACTCTCACTAGCCCTGAACAGTTAACAAAGGAGGCTGAGGCAGAGTTACAGCTGATTGAAAAGCAAGTCCATAAAGCTCAAATAAATAGAATAGATCCAGAGAAGACTCTGCATTTGCTAATTTTTTCAACTCAGCATTCACTTACTGCTGTTATTGTTCAAGAGCAAGATCTTGTAGAGTGGCTTTTCCTTCCACATACTAATTCATGGACTTTGACTCCTTATTCGGATCAAATCGCTACTATGATAGGAAATGGGAGAACTCAGATTGTTAAATTACATGGATGTGATCCTGGAAAAATTATTGTCCCTCTCATGAAGGCACAAATACAGCAAGCTTTTATAAATAGCCTTACTTGGCAAACCCATTTAGCGGACTTTGTGGGTATTCTGAATAGTCCTTTTCCTAAAACAAAACTGTTTCAAATTTTGAAATGAACTAGTTGGATTCTCCCTAAGATAACTAAATTTAAACCAATTGAAGGTGCTGACAGCGTCTTCACAGATGGGTCTTGCAATGGTAAAGTCTCTTATTCTGGGTCAAAAAGTAAAGTTTTTCAGATGCCCTATACCTCAGCTCAAAAAGCAGAGCTTGTAGCTGTAATTGAGGTATTGACTGCTTTTGATATGCCTATTAATGCAATTTCTGATTCTTCATATTTTGTTCATTCTACACAATTAATTGAAAATGCTTAGTTATGATTCCACACAGATGAACAACTGATGACTTTATTTACCCAATTGCAAACAGCAGTTAGGAGTAGAATGCACCCTTTTTACGTTACTCACATTCGGGCTCATACACTTCTTCCAGGACCTTTGACTGAAGGGAATCAAATGGTTGATTGCCTAGTTGCTGCTAGACACTTTCACAATTTAACCCACGTTAATACCTCTAGTCTCAAATGCAGATACAGCATTACCTAGAAAGAAGGTAAAGCTATTATCCAGCAATGCCTCATTTGCCAAATGGTGCATTGCTCATCTTTTATAGGAGGAGTTAATCCTTAAGGATTGGAACCTAATTCTCTTTGGCAAATTGATGTCACACCTGTTCTCTCATTTGGGAGACTAGTTTATGTACATGTATGTGTGGAAACCTTTTCTCACTTTGTCTGAACTACATGCCAATCAGGAGAGTCTTCTGCTTGGGTTAAATGTCACCTGTTGCAGTGTTTTGTGGTGATGGGCATTCCATCTTCTATTAAAACAGATAATGCCCCAGGCTATACTAGCCAAGCTCTAGCTACATTTTTCTCTATATGGAATATTAAACATATCACTGGCATCCCATATAATTCTCAAGGAAAAGCCATTGTAGAACGAATGAATCTCTCCCTAAAATGACAATTGCAAAAGCAAAATGGGGGAATCAGGGACTGTGGGACACCCCATATGCAATTGAATCTAGCATTATTTGCTTTAATTTTTTTTAGCCTTCCTAAAGGCAGGATGCTATCAGCTGTTGAACAGCATCTACAGAAACCAGCTCCAAAGACAGAAACTGAACAACTGGTTTGGTAGAGAGATCTGATAACAAAAAGTTGGGAAATAGGTAAAATAATAACTTGGAGTAGAGGTTATGCTTGTGTTTCTCCAGGCCGACAGCAGCAGCTGATTTGGATACCTTCAAGACACCTGAAACCTTATCATGAGCCACATGCCAAGGAAGAGATTCTGGGAGGATCCCAAGGACCCCCCAGTTGCAGCCATGTCAAGACTGATGCTGAGGAGGACCCCACATCTCATGAGCATCACCCATCGAACACAGCCAACTACCTGGGGAAAGATCAAGAAGCTGTCACAGATGGCAGAAGAAAACCCGAAGAAAGTGGGACAGCCAGTCACAATGAATAACTTAATGATAGCTATGATAGCAGTGATCACCATCACCATTGCCATTAGTATTCCTTCAACAAGGGCTGACACAGAGAACAATTATACTTATTGGGCATATTTATCAATCTTGGCTGGCAATAATTCCTGGATGTAATCACTCTATGATGCAGTTACACGTGCTTTCTGAACTCAGTATTTACCATAATAAGTCTACTCCTATAATTGAGGCATACCATCCTTAAAAACCTATTTGTAAACAGAGTTAGACCTGGCCAGAAATAATGAAGGTACTTGTTCAGGAAGATTGCATTGCAGAACAGGCAGAGGTGCTGTGCAATGATTCCTATGGAATCATTACTGATTGGTCCCCTAAGCGGATGTGTAGCTTGAATTGTACCTCTCAGTCTGTGTGCCACAGCCACACTATGTTCAGCTGGTCTGAAAAAAATGGTCAGATGGTAGAAATGGTAAGAAATATGGCAAGAGTTCCTATCATCTGGAAATATGGCAGTTTAGTGGCACCCCATCCTCAAATGATATGGCCCACTGTAGAAGCTAAACATAAGGATTTGTGGAAAGTATTAATGGCTCTTAATAAGATCAAAATTTGGGAAAGCATAAAAAAGCATCTAGAAGGACACTCTACAAACTTGTCTTTTGATATTGCAAAGTTAAAAGAACAAATATTTAAAGCATCCCAGGCGTACCTGACCTTAATGCCAGGAACTGGAGTGCTTGAAGGAGCTGCAGATGGATTAGCAGCTGTTAACTCATTAAAATGGATAAAAATCCCTGGAGGCTCTATGATTTCAATGATGATTGTGTTATTTGTCTTTGTATAGTCTGCAGATGCAGATCCCGACTCCTGTGAGAAGTAGTGATAAAGCCACCTATGTTTTTATCATCTTGTAAAAACAAAAAGGGGGAACATGTTGGGAACAGGCCCCCATATCTGGCCATAAGGTGGCCCCAAAACTGGTCATAAACAAAATCTCTGCAGCACTGTGACATGTTCATTATGGCCATGACACCCATGCTAAATGTTGTGGGTTTACCAGAATGAGGGCAAGGAACACCTGGCCCACCCAGGGCGGAAAACCACTTAAGGCGTTCCTAAGCCACAAAAAATAGCATGAATGATCTGTGCCTTAAGGACATATTCCTGCTGCAGATAACTAGCCAAAACCCATCCCTTTGTTTCTCATTTTAGTTCATCTGTATAGAAACAATGCTTATCGCTGGCTTGCTGTCAATAAATGTGTGGGTAAAACTCTGTTCATGGCTCTCAGTTCTGGAGGCTGTCAGCTCCCTGATTTCCCACTCCACACTCTATATTTCTGTGTGTGTCACTTTAATTCCTCGAGTGCCGCTGGATTAGGGTTTCCATAACTAAGCTGGTCTTGGCACTGTGGGATCAGTGGTGATATTCCCTGTATCATTTTTTATTTTGTCTATTTGATTCTTCTCTCTTTTCTTCTTTATTAATCTGGCTAGTGGTCTATCTATTTTGTTAACCTTTTAAAAAAAACCAGCTCCTGGATTCATTGATTTTTTTGAAGGATTTTTCACTTCTCTATCTCCTTCAGTTCTGCTCTGATCTTAGTTAATTCTTGTCTCCCAATAGCTTTTGAATTGTTTTGTGCAATATGTTTTTAAGAGTCAGAGTTAGAAATGTCTTATTTGACTTCTGCAAACCTTCTATTGCATAAACTCCAGTTTTATTGCCCCAACGAACTGCAAAGGAGGCTGGGAAGTGTGGTCTTCCTTTATGCTCAGGAAAAGGGACATAAAGTGAGCTTTGATCAATATAGGAAATTGTCTCTGCTCTCTATGCCTTTCTTTTCACAATAGAACAGAACATATCTCCCCAAGAGAGACAGTCCAAAGATAAGGCCAGTCACTCCATCCAGCTCAAAGTCTGGTAGTTCCTGGTAATTTACAAGTTTATATTAGTTCACATTGATTCCTCTCTGCTATGAACTAAAGAGACAAGATATTTGTTCCCTTTAGTTGTAGAGCCATTTTATAATTCCATTTGGAAGAGGGAAGAATGCAGACTTAGATCAGTCACTGGTTTTTGACACTTCTGAAATCCTGCTGGACAGACATTTTGAAGACCCTTCCTTCCTTTAAAGGTGGGAGTAGTACCTTAATCAGACCCTGTCTGCTATGCTCAGATAATGTGTCTTTCTGGAGGTTTGGCTGTCCTCATCTGATAGAGTTTTTAAGCAGATGAGTAATGTCATTGGAACTGCACTTTGAGAAGTCTATGTTGCTGCAATTTGCTTTGTGCATTTGGGCCAGAGAAACAAGTTAGGAGGTTACTGCAAAAGTTCAAAGGATAAATAATTATCCTCTGAACCAGCATGGAGGGGCAGTCAGAAGTGATGAATATGAGAGGTGTATTGGAAGAAGGTCAGGAGGGAGAGGAAAGGAGCTCTGACCCTAAGGCCTTACTCCTGGGTGACCAGAATGGTGGGTGAGATAGGCCAAGAGCAGGTGCTGACTTTGGGGGAAGATGAATTTGGTTTGGACATTACTTTGTACCTTATTCCTACAGAGGAAATAAACTCATGCCCTAACTTCATTAATGGATAGGAGATTCCTGGTTATAAATTTTAATAAAAACAACTCTTTCAGATTTGAGAAAATTAAGTAAATGCATATTATATATGGCAATCATCCAAGTATTCATTCAGCATTACGAGTTACTAGCACTATGCTTGGTGTCAGTCCTGTCATATTGTTATTAAAAGGCTTCCTTGTCACCAGACATACTTGAGCTCCTTTAATGACAGGGAGCTCTCTGCTTTACGCTCGAGTTCCATCTGTTATTGGAGAATTCTAAACCTCAACTTTATATTGAGCTGAAAGTCCTTTCCGTGAAACTTCTACTCAGAGTATGTGGTTTTTGCCTCCAGAACTATACAAGACAGTCCAATATTTTATTTTATTATTTTTATTTTTTTTGAGACAGGGTTTTGCTCTGTAACTCAGGCTGGAGTGCAGTTGCATGATCATAACTCACTGCAGCCTTGAACTCCTGGCCTCAACTGATCCTCTTGCTTCAGCCTCCCAAGTAGCTGGGACTACAGTTGCATGTTAATTTTTAATTTTTATTTTTTGTAGAGTCAGGGTCTTATGTTGTCTAGGCTGGTCTCTTACCTCCTGGCTTAAAGTGATCCTCCTGCCTCTGCTTTCCAAATTGTTGGAATTACAGGTATAAGCCACTACGTGTGGCTAGGGAAGCATTTTAGAGTCTAGAAGGCAGAAACTGGGCCCCATTGTCTTCTTTCTTTGAGCTACACTACTCCTGTTTTACCAATCATTGCTTTTATATGACTTAATTGGTAGGAATCTTCACAGGCTATGTCTTGAGGTCTTGAAGGGGAAAAGCCTGCAGGGCTCATCCTTGCTGCCTTGGAGGTCATTGCACTGCTGGTCCTCATGGTGGCAGGAGCTGCACATGCTTTGACAAGGCCTGAAGGTCTCTGCTCTGATCCTCTGCTCAGCAGTATCTGATGAGTGGATTCTCAGCTTTCTGAGACCTTTAGTTGCAAACCTTACCTTTGAAGTGTGTTCCGAATTGAAAAAGAGATGTATCACTCATAACATATTTCTATTGTCCTCCCTTGCATGTAGTACAGTTGATGAATGCCTGCAGCAGGTACTGCTAGTAGCCTGTGCAATAGCCGTTTCCTCCATTCTTCTTCCTAGCAGAGTCCTACATTTTCTCAGGCATCCATCCCACTTTCACATGTCCATGTCCTTCAGGAAGCCATCAGGACTTCTAGCCCTTGCAGTGGCTTCTGGTTAGTCTTTGAAAGTATTGGGAATCTCAGTCCTTTTGCCAGTGGTTGCTTTAGGTATGGTGTTGAAAACCAGGTCTAGTTAGTAAGATGCAAGAAGAGATTTCTAGGGGGATAGGAGGCTTCTGGGAGATGTTTCCTCACTCCTAAGTAGGAGACATCTGGAAAGGTGATGCCTTTCTGCCTGTGGACTTTACTGTGTCTGGATGTGGAGCCCAGAATGCTCATAGCTATCTGGCTGCAAGCTGGAGGATGAAGCAAACACATGGGGAAGAACAAAGCCAAGTGAATCACAGAAATCAGCGTGTCAGATTTCCGAAATGTTTATTTTTATTTTTTTATAACTTATCACATATTGTTGTCATCTTTGGTAATTTTAGTTAGAGTTTTCAGTTACCAGTGGCTGAAGGTGAAACAACCTTATTGTCTGGGGTGCCACCTGAAGTTCTTTGTCTCATGATGGAGGAAAGCAAAGATGCAGAAACACCAAGGGTGAGGTTAGAGCAGAAGTTTAATAAGTGAAAGAAAGAGAGAAAGCTCTCCACTGCAGAGAGGGGACCCGGAATAGGGTTGCCATTTTTACAGTTGAATGTAAAGGCTTTTATAGGAAACCAACGAGTGCTCGGCATCTCATTTGCATAAGGTGCAAATTTCTGGTAGTTCCACCCCATCCTCCTTATGTGCATGTGTGTCCTTAGCTTGAGTTATTCCATATTGCTTTGTTCCTCTTATTGTGCATGTGTCAGGATGGAATATTCCATTGTGGGCATGTCTGGGCAAGTCAACTGTGTAGCCTTTCTTATCTGTACAGCAAGCCCCTTGTACAAATTCCCTTATGTCTGCCTGTAGGCTGTTCTTTTGTTTGAAAGGATTCAACTGAGGACCCACCCTAACTGCCTGCCTGACTGGGTTTTTTCCTTTCTCCTTTCTCAAAAACATCCTAACTGATGTAGTGACTCTTTTAAAATGAGGCACTTGGAAAAGAACAAAGTGCCAGAAAAATGGAAATATCATCACTGATATTTCATACGTTATCCTTCTGGAAATGAGAATGCACTTCAAGATTCCTTTAGTTATTTTATGTTTTGTAACTCCATCATATATTTGGCAATTATTTATCTTGTGGACAACTAAGATCTCCAAGTTTTTTCCTCTGACAAATTCCATTTTATGTGTAAACAAGATTCCGATTCCTGAAAACTCTTTTTCTTTATGCTATAAAGCCAGGGAAATGACTAGAAGTAACCATATTTCTGGCTGATCAGAAAATCTGGAAGAGAATATAATTTATGGCATTCTGCATACAAGTACATCATTGGAGACAGGGATCATTGATTACTTATGAAAATTCTTCCAGCTGAATATGCAAGTGTGAAGATGGCCCCATGGCAGCCTCAAGTGCCTCTAGACATAGGAGCTCTGTGCCTCACTGACTGTGAGCTTGTCGGAGAACTGCAGCCCTTCCTTGTCATCCCACTCCCTATCCCAGTTAGCCTAATGTCTATCCTGGACAGATGTCTACTGTCCTACTCTGCCTAGGAGCTACCTCTGCTTACACACCTAAACGCACTAGACTGTGAGCATTTATTTCCAAAAAACACTGTAAATCTGAGCTAACTGCAGTCAAGTGTCCTTTCCAGCTTGCTACCTTCCCCTCTGAAATGAGCTCAGGCTCATCCAGACTTAGAATATAACTCCATTTCCTGAACTGGTTTCTTCTCACAGGCAGGTGTCCTAGTGCTCTGATTCAAGGCTGCCAAATGCATTTGCTTGAGTATGAAGTCAGTGAAAGGGGTGAAAAAAATCAAATCTTTGACATCTTGCCTTTCTTAATAATAAGCTGTCAGCTGCTGAAGACAGAAACTTCAAATCCTTCCATCCCCTTCCCTCTCTCAGACCAGGAATTGGGCTTTGATGATTTTGCACAAAAATGCGAATAATCACTTATTTGGATGATTGCTATTATGTAACCCCAGATGGCAGTGAGTGCCCTGAAAGAATCTTTCTGCAGAATCTTTCAGCTAAAGCAGTGAAGAAATCCAAGAGCCCCCTGGCTCACAGACAATTCTTATAAATGTATCAGTCACCTCCTCGGCTTCAGAGCCTGTGTCCCCTCTGTGAGGGTCAAGAAGGGCTTGGAATGGAAGAAATGCCAGCAGGCATACTGGACATACTCCTGTGACTGGCCTATCCTTGCAGTGGCATCGTCGTGCACATGGTAGCAGTGGCTTTATCAGAGAGACTTAAAAAGTTGCTTAATGGAGCAGCTATAGATGAGTGTTCCAGTGGCTTTCAGGAGTTCTTTTTGACTGTGTACACAGTGAACATCATGGCCAGTAGGCAGCCAAGAAACTGAGGGAGGTGTGTGTCCTTCCAGGAGCTAGAATAAATAACATAATGATGAAGTACTTTTGTAGGGAGGAAGAACACAGCACTGCTTACTGTTATTGTGAAGAGTGGAGTGTGTAGAAGTCACTAGTTCTGTATCTTTGACATTGTGAAAACTGTAATCCTCAGTATGGGTTATCAAGAGGATCCCTTGGGTTTAGGTAGCAGCTTTCTTCTAAAAGAGTGAAAGCTCTTTTGCATGTACTGTGTCCCATATTATTTTACATTTCTGTTAGGTGTCCAGAGCATCAGGTTTACTACTTCTTTGTTAGAAGTGGTGGAGGAATTGGAACACAAGAATGTCCATAATCAACTGCTTCTTCCATTTAGTTTTTGAGACAAAATAAATATGATACACAAGGAGACAATTGTCCGTAAGTAGGAGGGAAAGTACTACCTTATTGTTTGCTGTAGCTTTTGACCCAAGTACCACCTGCTGAGAAGCTGAGCAGTACCTCCTGAAGCTCATCTTTCCAAAGCTTGTGTGCATCTTCTGTTTTGTGTCCTGAAGTTCACTCCTGAATCTTCAACCTTACCATCAGGAAAGGACCGTCCAACACACACATGGCCTGTGCCGGAGAAGGAATCCATGCTATGTGCATCCAGCGGAATTGGTAGAGACTGCCTGATAACCTTGGTTTTTCTCTGCAGGGCCAGGCTAAGGTACTCTATGGGAAGACTAAATATGTGCTGGGATAGAGAGAGAAAAAGTCAGCTTTTTTGAATATTTCTAGAAAAATTTGGAAAGATACTTCTCATATAAGCATACAATAAGTTTTGTTTCATTTTGAAAAAATACACGTATTTAGTAATTTTTGTAAAAAGGAATTAAATAATATTATTAGTGCATAGGCCTTTCCTTTAGTTTAGTGCATAGACCTTTACTTGGTTTAGCCAAGATTTCCGTCTTCTGGAGAGAAGACGTCTAAAAGGGAGTGCTGATTGCAGGACTCATTTGGTTAGGACAACTCGCCACTCTAGATTCATGGGTGGAAGAGACAGAGGGGGGAGAACTATGTCTGGGAGCTGACCTTTTAATGCAAAATGACCCCCACCTACTGGTAAACATGGCCCACCCCGTGTTCTCATGTCTGAGGAATCCGCATCAACTCCTTGGGGATGATTAGGGACTGGATGGGGAGCTATAAAAGACACTGGGAGGAGAACAGAGATAAGCCTTGGACTACTTTCCTTATGGCAAACCTTAATATGGGTCAGAATCATTTGGCGAACTTGTTAAAACCCAGATTGCTTGGCCCCCATCCACAATGTTTCAGATTCTGTAAATTTGGGGTTGGGATTTTTTGAAGTCAGGTATCATTTTTGTAACCCTGAGCACAAGTGTAGGATTTGCCTTCCTGTCTTCAGGTTTACTTTCCTGTCCAGAGCAATGAAGCTGAGTACCAGAGGTGGCTGGAAGCTGAAGGTTGCCTTCTTGTGTTATAGTAAGTCAGAGAGAGGCCAAAGTTTTATTTGTTTATTAAATTTGAGAAGAATTAATTTTGTCTTGATTTTGCTTTTCAGGGTGACAATGTCAGGTTAATTTAGTTAATAGAGTAATTTCATATGATGACAACAGTATGTATAGAACACCTCCTGTTTCTTATTTTAGTAATTTGTTTTCTTATTTATGCATTTTTAGAAATTATACCCAAAAAACTACCATATTCTTATCATACATTTCAAGACTTAGATACTTTAATAATTATTTTACAGAGGTAGATTTCATGGAATAGCTGCACAGTATGTTATATAACAATTATTAAAATTTCTTTTAGCATCTCTGTTTGACTGTGTAATTGCCAGTGTTTTCTAGGTGTTTGGCAGTGTTTGTGATGCTTACACATTCATCTTTGGTCACTTGCCAGAATCGTACTGACTTCTTGTGGGTCTCTCATTGTGTAAGTAAAGGAAAGTTTAATCAAGGTGGAAACAAATTTGTATTATTTATTTTTCAGCTGCACTCATGTACCAGGGAAATTTGATCCAGACTGTTGCCTTTACATAATAACAATTACTGGGGGCATGCACTGTAGAGTAAGATTTCTGGATGCTAACAGATAGAGTTAGATAAACAGACACATCCCTTCCTGCTGCATTGTCACTGCTGTTTACTACACGATTTCAGGTTGGGGATATAGCAAATGGAGCAGAGTTGTCTGTGTAGGGAGGGGAGAAGAGCTGCATGAATGGAGAATGCTGATCTCTGGGTTCCTCTGTGAAGGGATCATAGTGTACAGGGTGGCAAGGTGCTGCACAAACTCAATCCACCATGCCTTCCACTCCCCTTGTTCCCTTCATCCCTTCTTCTCTACCTCTAAATTGGCACAGGCCCTGATTTTACCAACCTGAGCATTCAAGATTATGATCTTCCAGGGGCAGCAGTGAAAGCCTTTATTCCCTCTAGAGCTGCAGCCTTAGGTTGACAGCAGATCCTCACCGTTGGTGACAGGAGTCTATTTTATTCAGTGACTTCTGGGCCAGGAACTGGAATAAGTGCTGGTGCTGTGGGAAGCAGCATGGCAGTCACTTGCCAAATTGCCCATGCACACAGACTCATCGTGTCGTTCACGATCACAGATCAATCCTGCCTTTGACATTTAGATGACAGCGATCACCTTGCAGCTAGAGCACAGCATGGGCCTCATTTAAAAAGTGATTCATTTTCAGTTCCTTCACATCATCTTTGGTCTAGTTAGTGTGATATTTGTTTCTCTGACAGATAATCTAAGACAGACAAAACTTGGAATAAATATTCATTAATTCCTAAGTAGAAAGGTAGTATGTGCTCATTATAAAAATCCAAATATCCCAGACATTTATAATGGAGAAGAAGAAATTTCTTTCTAATATCACATTCCCACCTCACCAACAGAGATCTCAGTTGTTACCAGTTTGGCAAAGGGATCTTCACATTTGGTTTTCTCTACCAAACCTCACACAGTCCCTCAAAGTGTGGTATGTGAAATGCTAACAGTAAGTGGTAGAGAGATGAACATATTTTGTCTTACTATTCTGCATTTATTTTCAAAAAAATATTCACATCTTGAATGCAAGACTTTATGAGTGTTATTACTTTTCTGTTACAATAAATTCATTAATGTAGAAAAATTGGTTGATGAGAAAAAAATTAATGGCACAAATGATACAGAATATAGCAAGAATTGTGAAGTTAGTACTCTAATGCCCAAAGCTGAAAAATTTTATGCGAATATTTATCTTTGTTATTTTATTTATTTAATAATTTATTTTTGAGATGGAGCCTTGCTCTGTTGCTTAGGCTGGAGTGCAATAGCGCGATCTTGGCTGACTGCAACCTCTGCCTCCCAGGTTCAAGCGATTCTACTGCCTCAGCCTCCCAAGTAGTTGGGATTACAGGTGTCCACCACCATGACTGGCTAATTTTTTGTATTTTTAGTAGAGACGAGGTTTCACCATGTTGGCCAGGCTGGTTTTGAACTCCTGACCTTAAGTGACCCACCTGCCTCAGCCTTCCAAAGTGCTAGGATTACAGGTTTGAGCCACTGCACCTGGCCTGTGGAGAGTCTTTTATGCCATCAAAGAGTCTGGAATTTTTCCTGCAGCGATGGGGAGCTATTGGAGGTACTGAGCAAGGGAGTAGTATGGGAAATACTGAGATTTGAGGGGGACCATTCTGACTTCAGGTGGAGAATGGAGTGCTATCAGGATGTAGCAGGGATGGTGTGATGGTTAATATCGAGTGTCAACTGGATTGGATCGAAGGTTGTAAAGTATTGTTCCTGGGTTTGTCTGTGAGGATGTTGCCAAAGGAGATTAACATGTGAGTCAGTGGACTGGGAAAGGCAGAGCCACCCTTAATCCAGGTGGGAACAATCTAATCAGCTGCCAACATGGTCAGAATAAAAGCAGGCAAGAGTACGTGGAAAGACTAGACTGGCTAAGGCTTCTGGCCTCCATCTTTCTCCTGTGCTGGGTGTTTCCTGCCCTTGAGTATCAGACTCCAAGTTCTTCAGTTTTTGGACTCTTGGGCTTACACTAGTGATATGTGAGGGCCTCTCAGGCCTTTGACCACAGACTGAAGGCTCCACTATCAGCTTCCATACTTTGAGGTTTTGGGACTCGGACTGGCTTCCTGGTTCCTCAGCTTGCAGATGGCCTATTGTGGGACTTCGCCTTGTGATTTTGTGAGTCAATTATCCTAATAAACTCCCCTTCTTGTGTACATCTATTCTTTTAGTTCTGTCCACCTAGAGAATTCTCACTAATACAGATGAGATGTGGTGATTTGCCAGTGAGGGAGGGAGCAGAGCCCAGAGTCTTCATCCGGCTGGTTCGATAATACCATTGAGCTACTTGGGGAAGCAGGAAAGTGAGCAGATTTGAGGGGAAAGGCAAGAAGGTGTGCTTTATAGGTTGAGTGTTAGATGTCCATGGGAAGCCCAAGTGGAGAGATCCAACAGTTGGCTGTGTATACCACGCTCTCACACTCACGGATTCATCCAGTGATTATTGAATGCTATGTGCCTCGCATCTTAGATTAAACAAGGTGCTTCCAAACCCCTCAGCCACATATTTATAGACAATTCTTTGGCTACTTCTAACAATTTTTTCTGGTGGCTAATGTATCCTTTACATTTTTCCTTTTCCCAAATTTTATCAACCTTTTGTGTTTACCTTGCTGTTTCCAAGAACTGACCACATGCAGTTACAGAAGAGTAAACCTATTTATTAAACTACATACTTTTATTTCAGAAGTTTATGCTTCCATTGGTTTGTTTCAGATAAACTGCCTGGAAGAGGGTCTCAGTCTGTTGCCCAGGCTGGAGTACTGTGGTGCGATCTTGGCTCACTGCAACCTCCACCTCCTGGGTTCAAGTGATTCTCCTGCCTCAGCCTGCTGAGTAGCTGGGATTACAGGCATGCGCTGGCTAACTTTTGTATTTTTAGTACAGATGGGGTTTCACCATGTTGGCCAGGCTGGTCTCAAATTTCTGACCTCAAGTGATCTGCCCGCCTTGGTCTCCCTAAGTGCTGGGATTACAGGTATGAGCTATTTTGCCCAGACGCATTTTTCATTTAGAAGTTTCCACCCTTGAGAATTATAAACTATGCTACAAATGTGCAGAGTTGATCTAACTGTATTAAGAAGGGTTATAAAAACCAGACATCTACCGAACACCTAAGGAAACTTCATGTATTATTTTTATTACAAACAGTAACATTAATGATGACAAAACCTACCATTCATCAAGTGTCCATTACATACTTGGTCTTCAGGGAAATTATATTTGATTTACACCCATACATTGTCTAACTCATGTAACAACCTGTAGGGTATACATTGTTATTTGCATTTTATGGAGGAAACATTTCCCCCTCATGGCTCTCCAGAAGTTCTTTCATGGGATTTTTTGTGAGCTCCTTTTCCTCTGGACATTTCTTAAATACTAATGTTTTCCTCTTTTCTCTCTGTATACACCGTCCTTTGAGCAATTTTATCTGCCACATGCCTTCACTCACTAGTTATATGCTAATGATTCTCGTATCTGTGTGC
Source organism: Hylobates moloch (assembly GCF_009828535.3). NCBI lineage: Eukaryota > Metazoa > Chordata > Mammalia > Primates > Hylobatidae > Hylobates > Hylobates moloch. The sequence goes on from NW_026652281.1 coordinate 33,658,019, forward strand.
TCTGCCCACATGTCTGTTCTGAGCTCCAGACAAGTTAGCCCAGTGCCCATTGGTTTCCTGCATTTGGTTGTGTCATTGACATCTCCAACTTAACACATCCAAAACTGAGCTCATTGTCCAAAATAGACACAGCAGGAGTTCCTCTTAGGGACAGCACTACTGCATGAGCCAGAAACCTGGAGTCATTCTTCCCTTCTACATTTTAACTCCTCTCTTTCAACTTGTCTCCAGGTTCTTCAATCCTAGTTCCCAACTCTCTCTCACATACATCTTCTCTCTGTGTCCCTACTGCAGAGCCTTAGTTCAGATCCTTAACCCTTGTAACCTCATTTATGACAACAACCTCCCAAAGGATTTCCTTTTCCTGAGTCTATTTTCCCCTCCAATTTCTTCTCTATACGCCTGTGAAGCTGAGACTTTTAAATACAAAACTCTGACTCTGTCTTTTCTTTTTCTGCTGAAGAGTTATCCACAGTTTTCGCAATTTCTTCCAGACACATTAGGATGACAAGTAAGGTCTTATTTCCACCTCATTTTCTGCCAGATGCTTTCCTACTCTTCATTTTTTAGCCCCATTGGACTTCTTGCATTTCCCCATCCTGCTGTGCTCTCTCATCCTTAGAGTCTCCGTACCTCTTCCCTCCATGCCTGGAACATTCTTCTACACCTAAGTTGCTGTCCAGTGCCTACTCTCCCTGTCATGCTCAGCCCAGGCAGGGTGAAGCCTTCCTTTTTGCGTTCCACCAAGTGCTCTCTGTGCTTTCAGAGCTCCCTCTGCTTTTCACTATCAAGGCACGCATTGTGCTCTCATTAAATGATCACCTGTCCTGCCTGCCCCAAAAGCAGGGAGGGAATGCATCTTGCTCATCATCCTGGCCCAGCATCCATTTGACTTCCTGGCATATAGCAGGTGCTCAATAATTACTGAGTAAATGTATTAATGAAAGAATGAGAGAATCCAATAGCTCAGTTTAAAACTAGATTGGCCTGACTCTGAAGTTCATATCCTTTCTATTTCCTGCATGGTTTATTTGGAATCTTCTTCTTTATAGTCTTGGTCTGGACATAATAGCAGCAGGGGATGGGGAGAGATGGAAATGATATTACTGTGTGGTGTGTGGTGTTGCATTTGAGAATGCAACAAGACACTCTTGAGCCAGTATTAGATGATTTTGCTTTTCACTTGGCAAAGTAGAACTGGTTAGAGCCTTAAACTCAGAACTGGATGTAGCCCTAAACCCAGATGCAAATCTTTTACAGGAACCACGTCAGAATCTCACCTTTGGGCTTAGCAGTAGAATGAGTATAGAGTCATTTAATTATTTTCAGGTAAATTATAGAAGGACTTGGGATAGAAAAAATTAATGCCTTAAGGCCATTTCATAAAGTAAAAGAGAAAAATATTTATTAGAAAATGAAAGTCATGTGAGCAGCTTGGGAGATGGACTAGAAATGAGAGTTGCAGCTGCATTTTGAACCAATTACGGCTAGAAATAGAAAGCAGAGGAGGAGCTGCTAACAGGCTATCACAGTAATCCAAGCATGAGTTCTCTAGAGCAAGGGACTAGTTTTTCAGAGGGGAGAGTAGCTGTTTGAGACTTCAGTACACCGAGTGATGCTCAACTTAGTGATGTTCAGCTTCTGACTATACTATGCTCTTATAGGAATCTGCACCAACCCCTAATCTTAAGAGTCCTTTTCTCATTCCATTCAGAGTCTTCACCTAGTCTTTTCTTGCTCTTTCTTTCTCCTCTCCCCCCAGCCAGACATACTTTGTATAGAGAGCTTCCAGGCACTGACATTTATTTATTTTCTCTGTCCATTGTTACCGCTTCTGCATTTTTGTAGCAGAGCTGGCTTGGACAGATTCATTTTTCTGTGGACAGTGAGCTCCTTTTTGGCATCCGTTGTTATATTCATCTTTGTATCCTCTGTGCCTAGTCCAGTGTTAAATGGAGCTGAAGCAACAGGTTAACCCAGAAAGCTTGATTTAAAACAAAAGACTAAACTGACTAGTTAGAATGAAATGAGTAATTATTTCAGTCAGAGTATTTGGAATTTGTGCACGTAGGCAAGGCCTAACAATTCTGTAGGTAGTTTCAAACATGGTAAGACACAAATTGTATAATAAACAGTTTGGAGTTCTTCAAGGTATTGTATAAATAATACCCCAGAATATAGGGAAATCAATGAGAGAAGAGATGTGATAAAACAAGTACATTACAAAATGTCAAAGAAATTATGCAGACAATGGTTGCTTCAAATTCAGGGGTGAGATAATTTTGGATTACACTTATAGTAAAGAATTTCAGCAGATTCAGGAAGAGTGGATAAGATTGGAGTAAGGAATAAAGGTTGGTGACAAAAAGTCGTCGGAAATTAGGAGTAAGAACAGATATTTTATGTTTCTTTAGCCTTAATTTAGCCTAAGACCAAGCGTATAAGCAGGCCAAGCAGTCTTTGAAAGGTTAAGAAAAAGTAGAAAAAAATGCAGTAAGATTTGATGGACTTTCCTCTTTAACTTTCCAAAACAAGAATTAGAGAGTGGAGCATTTTTAAAATGAAGAGTGACCAGGATATTTCAACCCAGTGCATCGTACAATTAATACTTTCGCAGGAGACTATCCCTTTTTTTCTCATCTAATTGTTTGTTCTTTGTAATAGCTCAAGTTTATCAATACGTGTTATATTTTTCCTCTTTGACTCTGGCAGAAGTAATTTCATATTTTGTGCTGTATGTACTTATTATTTATTATACTCATTATACCTTTTAGAAGTTTCTGGAAATAACTTAGAGAAAGAAAATCACTGCATTTTAAAAGCAGGAGATGGGTCACGTTTACCATCCTGGGTCCCCTTGAGAATCAGGTTGGAATCTGTCGGGTGCCGTTTCTGAGCCTTGAGATACTGTTGTGCTCAGCTTGTGTGCTGCGGGTGTGATGCAAAAGGACCCCAAGAAATAGTTCATTCATTTTTTTTAAATCACTCAATATTCTTCTTTGGTGGCTCCTGTCAACCTTGGAGTAAAAAACACAAGGGTTTCTCAGTGACCCTTCAAAAGGGAACCGCCAAGACAGAACAGAATCACCAGTCAGTGCTGGTGTTTTTTGGAGCTGCTTCTTTTTACTCTTTATATTTCACACTGGCAATATTTGCCACTGTTGTTTTTTAAAGCTTAAAGCTTCCCCTTTCTGAAAGAAGAACCATTACTCATCCTTTCCCAGGGAATGAGAGGTTTGTGAGATGCCTACCATTATGGTGACTGTTCATCTGTTTACCATGGTACTACATTATTGTTCCTTAAGTCTGAAATCTCCACCAAGGAGTCACCCAGCTCTCTCATCACACAATAAGTTAACAATAGGCATTATACCCTTGGTTATATAATTGTTCTCTGAGAAATATTCCTTAAACATTCCAAGCCCAATTCACAGCCTTTGGTTCTGTTACAGGTTGATCTACTAATGTATTATCAAAATCTAATTCAGTGACTCTCAAATTTTAGTGAGCATCAGAATTACCTGGGGAGAGGGGCATGTTAAAGCACAGATGGCTGCCCCTTCCCTGAGTTTCTATTCAGCAGGGCTGGGGAGCGGCCAAGAATGTGCATTTCTGACAAGTTCCCAGATGTTGCCAATGCTGTTGTTGCTGTTGCCTCTCTGGGCACCAGACTTGGAGAATCACTGATCAAATATTCGGATCTCTGCTTGTCAAATAGACAAGTTCAGGGTGGTTTATGATGTGTCACTAAATTTAAGACTTGACCGACTCCTGGAATGTATTTTGATGTTGTCTTCAAGTTTGAAAGACCCTAAGTTTTTATGTAATTCTGTGTGGGTTCTCATGGATAAAGACAACGCAAGGGACCCAGCTGTAAGGTCTATAGCAACTGTGGGAATTCTTGGCATCATTTTCTGGTATTTCCCAGAAAGAGACAACACCACAAAATGATGTGACCTGCTAGTCTTGGATCAGCAACTAGAGTCTGTATCTGAATGGAGATAAAAGTTTCATAAGTAATATGCGGAAGCCTATCCCTTTCAAGAATACTTAAAACTTAGAAACAAGTAAGCAGGGCCTCTGAGAATTAAGAAAAACCACTGTCCAAAGCCTGTAGACTTGACTTCTAGAAATGGACTGTAGCAGCTTTAGGCCCACTTGCTTTAACCCAGGAGTCTCTAACCTCAAGGCCATGGACGAATACTGATCTGTGGCCTGCTAGGAACCAGGCCAGATAGCAGGAGGTGAGTGGTGGGTGGGCGAGCAAAGCTTCATCTGTATTTACAGCTGCTCCCCATTGCTCACATTACCACCTGAGCTCTGCCTCCTGTCAAATCAGCAGCAGCATTAGATTCTCATAGGAGCATGAACGCTATTGTAAACTGTGCATGTGAGGGATCTAGGTTGCATACTCCTTATGAGAATCTAATGCCTGATGATTGGTCACTGTCTCCCATCACCCCCAGATGGGGCTGTCTAGTTGCAGGCAAACAGGCCCAGGGCTCCCACTGATTCTACATTTTGGTGAATTGTGTAATTACTTCATTATATATTACAATGTAATAATAATAGAAATAAAGAGCACAATAAATGTAATGCACTTGAATCATCCCAAAACCATCCCTTTGTAACCCTCTCCTTCTAGTGACTCGAAATACTGACAATACTCTCAATTTTCCAGCTTCAGTTTTCTTTCTTTCCTTCCTTCCTTCCTTCCTTCCTTCCTTCCTTCCTTCCTTCCTTCCTTCCTTCCTTCTTTCCTTCCTTCCTTTTTTTTTTTTTTGTCATTCTCACTCTGTTCCCCAGGCTGGAGGGTAGTGGCGTGATCTTGGCTTACTGCATCCTCCACCTCCTGGGTTCAAACGATTCTCCTGCCTCAACCTCCCGAGTAGCTGGGACTACAGGTGCCTGCCACCATGCCCAGATAATTTTTGTATTTTTAGTAGAGGCAGGGTTTCACCATGTTGGCCAGGCTGGTCTCAAACTCCTGACCTCAAATGATCCACCCACCTCGGCCTCCTAAAATTAGAATTAGAGGCATGAGCCACCACACGTAGCCCCAGCTTCAGTTCTTGCCTTTCTTTCGATAGAGTTATATTTCCATTTATTTCACTTTTCCAGTCAGAAAGATTTTACATTTTTAAATCTTTAGACTTTTGGTTTCAAAACCTAGTTCTCCTTTAGTTCTCATCATCTCTACTAATGTAACACCTCTGTTGCTGGAGCCAGAAGCTGGAGCTGTCTTTTATTCTTCTCTTTTTTTTTTTTTTGGAGACAGAGTCTCACTCTGTCACCCAGGCTGGAGTGCAATCGTACAATCTTGGCTCACTGCAGCTTCTGCTTCCCGAGTTCAAGTAATTCTCCTGCCTCAGCCTCCTGAGTAGCTGGGATTATAGGCACACCACCATGCCCAGCTAATTTTTGTATTTTTAGTAGAGACGGGATTTTACCATGTTGGTGAGGCTGGTCCCAAACTCCTGACCTCATGTCATCTGCCTGCCTCAGTCTTCGAAAGTGCTGGGATTACAGGTGTGATCAACCATGCCCAGCCTATTCTTCTCTTTTGCTTACCACCACTATACATTTACATTCTTTCATTTTAGACAGTTTTATTAGATTGTTTCTCCTCCTCCTGCTCTTCCCCTTCCTTTTGCCTTTCTTCTTTTCCTTGTCCTCAAGCAACAAAAAAAATTTTTAATTCATGACTCAAACAAAATTATTTTTATATTTATATTTCCTTTCAATTTTTATCCTGTATGTTTCATTTTATAAGTCACTCTGTCATGGTTTATATATAATTTTTGTTTCACATTCTCTCCTTTTGGTTTTAAAAAAATTTATATATAAAATTTATTGCCTTATATGGCTAAAAATGCCAGGGGAAGTGGCTTACTCTAGGACTCCAGGCTGAGTCTCTCTCTTCATCTCCCTCCTATACTTTCCTCCTGTTGAGTCCAATCTTAGGCAGGGTCTTTCCATGTGCGGGCGGTTTCCAGATGCTCCTGGTGTAATCCGCTAGCTAGGTGAGAAGCAGCTTGCTTTTAGTTCCCTATTGCATTGTGGTTTTTCTAGGTTCAATTATGTTTTTAAAACATATTGTTGATAAATCTTAGTGAGGTTCTATTGGTGATAGACTTGTTCAATTTTATTTTATTTAAAAAATGCCTTTATAATTAGCTGAGTCAATTATAGATCGATAGCTTTGGAATATTCTTCTACTGGCCCATACCTTCTGTTGTTGCTGTGCAGAAGTCTTACTCAGTCTAATTGTCATTTCTTCATGGGTAATCTGTCTTTACTCTGTAGCTGCTTTTAGGATTTGTGCATTTATTTTCTTGCATTTCCACTGCGATGAGGGATGAAGATGGAAAGGAGTGAGTCAGTAGGCATAAACTCAGGTTAGATGGGGTAGCAAGGTCAAGGGGAAATCTTACCTAGAATAAGTCAGGCAGAAATCTTTGACTTTAAAGGTTCTTAAATGTTCTGAGCTGTTGGAATGAGCTAGTGGATGTGACTGAAGTAGAGGTTTAGCTTGGCTAAGGACTAGTGATGAATTTTAAAAATCATGTTTGAGTGTCATTTTTGGGATATTGCTAATAAATCACCACAGTGATAGTACTTTTTATTTTTTGTTTTTTTATTTTTTTTGAGACGGAGTCTCGCTGTCGCCCAGGCTGGAGTGCAGTGGCGCGATCTCGGCTCACTGCAGGCTCTGCCCCCTGGGTTCACGCCATTCTCCTGCCTCAGCCTCCCGAGTAACTGGGACTACAGGCGCCCGCCACCTCGCCCGGCTAATTTTTTGTATTTTTAGTAGAGACGGGGTTTCACTGTGTTAGCCAGGATGGTCTCGATCTCCTGACCTCGTGATCTGCCCGCCTCGGCCTCCCAAAGTGCTGGGATTACAGGCATGAGCCACCGCACCCAGCCTAGTGTTAGTACTTTTAATTGCTTTGCCTAAACTTGTGTTGTTTATTTACTTGACTCTAATGTGCATTATTTATGCAAGAGGTGAACCTTTTTTTAATCCTTGGTATTCCTATGGACATGAGTGGTTGATTAGCAGACTTTGATGTTGAAGATATACCTGACGTGTTACTGAGATATTTGTCCTAAAATCATTTTAATATTTTAGAAACTGAACTCCTAGAAACTCATCTCCCGCATCTTCTCCCTAAGCTGTAGGGTATCACTGGAGGGTTCGTTTCTTAAATGCCTATTAAAATATTTTTCCTGTTCTTCCATAATTTTTAATGGATCAAAGATCTTACCAAGTTCCCCTAATATCTAACTTATTTTTTTTTGTGCTGGATATAATCTTTTAAACTATCAGTAAAAATAATCATGTTCATGTCACTCTTACATTAGCCCTTTATCTATTTAAAGAAAATTATTAAGTTTCCCTTGAGCTTTTTCTTTTCTAGGTTAAATAAGCCCCATTTCTTTATAATTTTCTCACCGGAAATATTTTCTAATCGTTTTCATTGTTTTCTTTTCCTGGACCTTGTCCAAATTTTTGGTATTACACTTCAGTTGCTGAGCCAGAAAATGGGCAATTAGTAAAAGCTTGACCAGTGCTGAGTGGGAAGGGAGGCTAACATATGGTTTTTACATGGTTTATTATAGATCCTGTGTTAACCTGTAGGACCTATTCCCCATGAGAAATAATCTCATTCTAAGCAGCCAAAAATGTCATTTCTTTCTTCAGAGCCTTAAAAGCACCCCTACTAGATTAGCTCAATGGTGCAGCATTAAAGCAATGATATCCTGCCTCAGCCTCCTGAGTAGCTGGGATTACAGGGGTGCGGCACCACGCCTGGCTAATTTTTTGTATTTTAATAGAGACAGGGTTTCACCATGTTGGTCAGGCTGGTCTCAAACTCCTGACTTCATGTGATCCGCCCACCTCGCCCTCCCAAAGTGCTGGGATTACCGGCGTGAGCCACTGTGTCTGGCCACAATGACTGTTTTTTACAGGAAGGCTGAGAAGTTTTGCCAATGAAAGTGAGCACCTTATTTTAGGTTGATTTCCTGGGTCATCCTTGAAGCACTGTAGTGTTTTAATTGAATTTTTATCTGTATCTGAGATGCTTGGGTGTGTCTTTGTTGGCTTTTGTGAGCTCCTGTTTATTCTGTCTTCATTTAGTCTGAAGTCAAAAAAAGAAAGGAGGTTATGGCCTCCTTTCTATGCCTGTTTGTTTAGGACTCGTATGACATTCCCTTAGTCACAGGAATGTACCAGGTCACTGGGTGCTTTGCACAGCAGTTACATTGTTTCTTTTCTTACCTTCCTAGGCAATAGATCTGGAGAAAATTGGGTTCTCCTTGAATGTTAGGGTTTTGAAGGATTTGAAGGGCAGAAAACTCCGTAGTACCCTCTCCTCAGAAAAAAGCTCTGAAATGTTTGGTAAATTCTGTTTTCTTTCTTTCTTTCTTTCTTTCTTTCTTTCTTTCTTTCTTTCTTTCTTTCTTTCTTTCTTTCTTTCTTTCCTTTTCTTTTCTCCTTCCTTCCTTCCTTCCTTCCTTCCTTCCTTCCTTCCTTCCTTCCTTCCTTCCTTCCTTCTTTCTTTTTCTTTCCTTCTTTTCTTTCTCTTTCTTTGAGTTTTGCTCTTGTTGCTCAGGCTGGAGTGCAGTTGTGCGATCATAGCTCACTGCAACCTCCGCTTCCCAGGTTCAAGTGATTCTCCTGCTTCAGGCCTCCTGAATAGCTGGGATTACAGGCGCCCATCACCACGTTCAGCTAATTTTTGTACTTTTAATAGAGATGGGAGTTCATCATGTTGGCCAGGTTAGTCTCAAACTCCTGGCCTCAGGTAGTCCACCAACGTTGGCCTTCAAAAGTGCAGGGATTACAGGCGTGAGCCACCAGGCCCGGCCTAATTCGATTTTCTCTATGTTCAGCCTGCTCTCCACAGAGGATTAGTCACTTCAGTTCTTGAAGGGCACTGAGATTCTGGCATGAGCACAATTTCATTAGCCCTGACTAACTAATGCATTCTCTATAATGATTACTTTAAAAAATAAAACCACGTATTATTTTAGATAGTATGTAAACAGTCCTCACTAGAGTTATTGGAAAAAAATATTGACCCTACTAGCTCAAGTTCAAAACTGATAAATGCCTCTATAGCCAGCAAGGGCACAGTCTTCCCTCTCCTCTAAGGGTTAAATTCCTTGCTGTAAACTCTGCTCTGAGTTACTGCTGTTTTAGCAACTTTGTATTTCTGGAACTCCATGTCTGACATTACTGGTGAGATTATCTGCACACAGCTGGGAAATAACATCTGCCTCCTAATTTGAACAACTTTGGTTTTTTGATGAGCTCAAGTTCCTCATTTCAGATAAGAGTGTTATTATTGATCCTTGGAATAATTCCTCTGTTAGCAGAAGCTCATTGTTGTTGAGGGAGAAATGAGGGGCAGCATGTATGCATTATGATAGGATTTACTTTCTTCACCTCTCTTTTTTTTAGAAAAAGACTGTTTTTTTAAGAGCACTTTTAGATTCACAGCAAAACTGAGCAGACAGTACAGAAAACTCTTATATTCCCCTCTCCCCACACATGCACAGACTCTCCATTATCAACTCCCCCACCAGAGTGGGACATTTGCTGACCTCCAGTGACACACCATCATGACTCAAAGTCCATAGTTTAGATTAGGTTCCCTCTTGTTGCACATTCTATGGGTTTTGACAAATGTGTGATGACATGTCATTGTACAGTCTCCCTTGGCATCCTTGGGGAATTGGTTCTAGGACTGCTCATGGATACCAGGATCCAGGCATACTCAAGTCCCACAGTCAGCTGTGCAGAACCTTCAAATACAAAAAGTCTGCTCTTGTGGGTTTTGCATCCCACCAACACTATTTTTGATTCTTGGTTGGTTGCTGTGTTAGTCTGTTTTCATGCTGCTATGAAAAAATACCCGAGACTGGGTAATTTATAAAGAAAAGAGGTTTAATTGACTCAGTTCCATATAGCTGGGGAGGCCTCAGGAAACTTACAATCGTATGGAAGGCACCTCTTCACAGGGTGGCAGGAGAGAGAATGAGTGCCAGCAGGGGAACTGCCAGATGCTTATAAAACCATCAGACCTCGTGAGAACTCACCCACTATCACAAGAACAGCGTGAAGGAAACCACCCCCATGGTTCAATTACCTCCACCTCGTCCCACGCTTGACACGTGGGGATTATTACAATTCAAGGTGAGATTTGGGTGGGGACACAGAGCCAAACCATATCAGTTGCAAGTGTGGAACCTGCTTAAACAAGGGCTGACTATATTTACTGAAAAATATCTGCAGATAAGAGGACCCATACAGTCCAAATCCATGTTGTTCAAGAGTCAACTGTAGTATCATATAGAATAGTTTCACTGCCCTAAAAATATTCTGTGCTTTATCTATCCATCCCTCCCTCCCCCAACCCCTGGCAACTACTGATCTTTATATTGTCATCTTGGTTTTGCCTTTTCCAAAATATCATATGTCTGGAATCATAAGTATGTAGCCAGATTGGCTTCTTTCAATTAGGTATATGCATTTGAGTTTCCTCCTTGTCTTTTGATGACTTGAAAGCTCATTCTTATTTGTTTACTCATCTCCCAAAGGACGTCTTGGTTGCTTTCATGTTTTGGCAATTATGATCAAAGCTGCCATAAACATCCGTGTGCAGGTTTTTGTATGAACGTAAGTTTTCAACTCATTTGGATAATTACCGAGGACTGTGACTGCTGAATCATTTTATTCCTTAAGTCTCATTTTCATCAATTGCAGGGAGCAAGCATATATTAAGGACTTACTACGTGTCAGAATTTTCAATAAATTATGTCATCTCATCCTCATGATTACCTTGCAAGGTATTTTTTTCTTTTTACACCTGGAGAAAGTGATGTTTAGAAAAAAGTTAAGCAATTTGTTCAAGGAAACATTTGAACAAATTGAAGATTTAAACAGAGAAACTTCTAGTCCTAGAGAATTTTTATTTTCTCTGAAATAACCTGGAGCTGGAAGGGACATTAGAGAGGTATGGCCTTGAGCAGGCACAGTGCTAAATTTCTAGGGCCTAGGGCAAGAATATAAGTGGAGGCCCATGTACCAATTGTCTTAATATTTAGAAGTAATAAATCAGGCAGACAAATTGTAAATAAGGTGTTCTGTCCACCTACTGTGACAACACCAACTTCATACCAACTTGAAGGGCCAGATTTGAAGCTGGAATTCTCTGACTGCTTAAAGTTTAACACCAGAATGTGATGGCATGGGAGAGGCTGGCTGCAGTCCCTCCTACTCCTTCTCATCCCTTAGTCCTACACTACGTGGGGCCTGCAGATACACATGTAGATTTACAAACCTCTGTATGCAAACCCATCAATACTCTCTGCCAAAAGCTGTCCTTTGGTCACCCTTCAGACCTAGGGTGGACATAATGGGATGTAGACCTTTTTTGAGAGGATGGATGCAGGCAAGAGGTCTACACTGGCCCTGGAAGTAGGATTGTGGCCATTTGTACAGGGAATTTGAGGATCCCAGGGGTCCAGAGCATGATTAGAAAGGATAAAAGCTTCAGGTAGGCAGATTTCCTTGACTCTGTGGTGTCTTTAACCTGCTGGAGGGGAAGGAAGGGAAGTTGTAGCTAAGAAGATACAAAATGGGGCCCAAGACAAGGTCTCTTTTGTCCAGGTCTAGGGTTAGAACTGGATCCAGGTGTCCCAGTTCATAGATAAGAAAATGGAGACCAGAGAGATGATGAATTTCTCATTGCATGCCTAGTTAGTGGCTGCACAAGAACGTCCTGATTCTGTGCACTTTTCATAAAGTTGGCCTTATGAGGCTGGGTTGTTCTACATATATGCATTAATATAACCCCATCCCAGGAATCCTTTTCACCAAAGAGCTTAAAAACCTGCCCTGGGTACCATTTTTACTCGGTCACAACCAGGGACTCTTGAATAAACAAACACTATTCTCTGTTTTAGATGACATTACAAAGCAATCAATACCTCAGGAGATTTCTAAAGGCTAATTTAAAACTTTTGGAGACATCACTCACAGAATAGTTCCCAAATAATTTCCAAATTACTTCCTATAGAGGTCAGTTTATTGATGTACTTGTATGAGTCAACTGGCCCACCAAGAAACCACAATTAGAAATGTGATCAACATAAACTTACTTGAAACAACTAGCAGATGTTTTCAATGATTTGCATATGAATTGGTCATGAGCTTTAGAAATCCAGCTTATTAAGGGTTCAGATTATTTTGTACATTTTCCCTTCTGTTGGAATGTGCTGAAGGAAACCTTCTATTTATTAAAAGCCCTGCCATAAACGTCTTCCAGTATTCAGGTTTTTACTATGCATAGGTAATTCCTGATATTATATGCTTATACGTTTATATATAGATATCAACATAAAAAAACACTTTATTTCTTATAATGTACATTTTATATTCTATCTAACTTAATTCTTACAAATGCCCCTCAAGGTAAGTTGGCCAAACGTGTTATCATTCCAGTGTTTAATGGGGACACTGAGGTAAAAAGGTACTGGTGGCTCACATAGCTGGTGGGTACAGAATTAGAGTTTGACTCTAAATCTGTACTGTTGTGCTTCTTACGAGTGGAAGACGTTTAGCCTCTTTTAAACCTCAGACCAATTGGCTTTACTTTCCAGAAATTCTTTTGTATGTCCCATGAAGCAGCATAACCAGCATAAATCTTTATGCAGAGATCTATGTCACTTGGAAGCCTCATAACCCCAGCTCCCCATCTGGAACACACTCTTTTATAATTACAAAATCTAAATGGACATGGAAGCTTTTTTTTTTTTTTAAATCAGAAGTCAGTTAATAAAACAGATGGTACATACTATTAATATTCACTTTTAATTCAAATAAATATTTATTATGGTGCATTTTATCCCACACTGTAATTAATGCATCAAATTCTTTTCTATTGCTTTCTTCTTTTTCAAAGTTACATTGAAACTTTCCCACCTTATCTATGCCTGATGTGAGACTAGCTCTTCTCAACACTCAACAACATGGCCACCAAAGTAGTGAAGCAGAGAGAAAGAGAGATAAGTGAGAAGAAGACTAACTCTGTTGGGATTATGGTTGTATCACCTTTTTATCATTTCATTTATTTGTTAATCACCGCCTTGAAACACACCAATTTTTAATACCACAAGGATATCCTTACACTGTAAACACTACAGTAGAGAGAGAAAAGAGCATGATTTAAAGCAAAATGTGGTCTCTCTTGTAGAAAACATTTTCTGATAAACATTAAGGAAAATATTAGGTTAAAATAATTTAATTGTTATATCGTCAGCAATTTTTTTTTTTGTATAGGACCATATAGTAAGAGCTTTAGGGCTTGTGGGCCACGCTGTGTCTGTCATAACTACAGAACTCCATTGCAGTGCTAAAGTGGGCACTTTCCAATGAACATGGCTGTGTTCCACCAAAACTTTATAGGAACAGGTGGCAGGCTGCATTTGGCTAACAGGATATAGTTTGCCACCCCCAGGTTAATATATTTGAACTTACCTCTTCAGCCTATTTGTCAAGAGTCTAAAAGGATGCTGTTCCAGTAGCAGGATTTTGGGTCTTACATCACTCTTGGTTACCATTCCTGTCCTGGGCACAAACCCTCTGACTCCACGTATACCTTCAGGACTCAACTGCCCTCGTTATCTGTCAGTGTCCTCCAGCTATGTCCTGCTTCCTTTTCTCTTAATAGTTATATTGTCAGTTATCCAGTGCCACGATAAAATGCACAACAGTCACAAAACAGTGGCACCAACCACTTTTTTATTATTGCTCCTGAGTCTGAGTCAGATGGGCTGGCTGGGTAGCTCTACTGATTTTCGCTGGGCCCACCTACCCACCTGAGGCTGTGCTGACTGAGATGATGCGTGACTTGGCTCCAGCATGCTAGTCAGGTACGTTTTCATGACAAAGGCAAAGGGGCAGAGCCTGAATAGAAATGTGCAGCGCTCCTTGAAGCCTGGCAAACTCTCTTCTGCCTCCTTCTGTTCACGAGTTCAGATACAAGAGGTGAGGAAACACACCCCACCTTTTCAGTGGGAGTGACTGCAATTTCATCTGGCAAATATGTGGACATACGGAGGGGTAAATAATTGAGGTTATCAGTGTAATCAGTCCACGACAGTCATCTAGTCTAGTAGATTCTTCCTTCTCTCTTTCCAGTGCCATCTCCCTTTATTCCTGTTACTGTTTCTTAGGTCCATCTCTTACTGTCTGAAGCAGGTGCATTAGGATTCTCACTTGCATTCTTCGCCCCTTCAAGGCACCAAGCACGTCTTTCTTATGATACACAGCTCTGGTGGTATCAGTTCTGCAGTTAAAAACATTCAGTGTCTACCCATCAAATTCTCCTGGACTGATTTCCTAGGAGCTCTACCTTTGTGCTCCATTTCACCTTTCCAGCTTTATATACCACTTTCTGCTATATCACCCTATGGCAAAGCAAACCACTTTCAACTCTCCAACCATTCCTTAATTTTTCTCATCGTGACCCTTGGTTTAAACTGTCTGTTTGTAGAAATTGTCTTCCTCCTTCCAGATGCAGCTCAGATGCCTCTTCTTTCAGAAACTGGATCAGACTCCTCTCCCCAAAGACTGGAGCTCTCCTTGAAAAGTCATGATTCTTTCCTTCTCCTTTTCATCAACATTTGGCACATTTTATCTTGAGTTATAGGGCATCTATTTGGATGATGACTTAGCACTCCCAACAGATTTACATTTTTTTTCAGGGGGAACTGTGGCTATTTGACATCTCCAGGTCCCTGGCATAGTAGCACAAAGTAAGCATTCTAACAAGGTCTGAGGAAGGACTGAGTGCTTGAGTGAAGGTGGCAAGGAAAGAGGGCACTTCAGTCTCCAAAAGAATATTTTGAGGTTCCAGAGTGGCTGCTTCTATCTTTTCAGGTTCCAATGGAAAAAGAACAAACTCCTCTTCCATTTATTTTTGTTATAAAGGGCTTTAGTTAGCTAACAGCTGAAGCAGCCTGTCCAGATGCGGAAGGAGCCCTTGCTTTGTTTTTTCAACCAAACCTTTTGTTGCCTGGCTAATGTCTCCTTTTCCTAAAAGAAACTCTGGCCCCAGGAGAGGAGGACATGGCTATTAGTGGCTGCCTATTGCACTGTGATGGATGATTTTCATGCCCTTGGGCTTGCAGTGCAGAATGATGGTAAGAATCTAGCACACACCATCTCCTCCTTTCACCCTTACCGTCATACTCCCATAGACCTCTGAATGTTAGATAATATTCTTCACAGATTCTTCTCCCAACCCACCTTTCTGGCTAGGAGGCAGTCTTCCTCTGTCCTGACTTCTTCTATTCCCATGGGGAGATGTGAACTTTACCTCTTTAGAGTACACTCACCTCTAAGGGCTTTCAGATTGATTCAGTGCTGCATCTCAAAAAGTCATGTTTTCTGAACAAATCCAGTGAAATCAGAAGAAATGGGCCAGTTTTATCAGATTATTTTCCTTGTTCTTGACTCTTGCGCTGTCTACTTTCATGGTCTGTGCATCATCTCCCTCTGTGTGGTGGATCGTGCCGGGCCCCAGCCTTGGAGCTCTTCAGCATCATTCTCATGTTTGTTCCATTTGTTATATAAGTTTGGATTACATGTGTTTTCAGCTGATTGATCATTGGCCCATTTTTATTTCTTCCTGAGTTTGAACCATTGGGCTGATATTTATTTTATGGTTAATTTGTCTTTTCATTGAAAATGTGAATGTTTTCCAAGAATGCGGTAGACTTGCTATTTCCAATTGGAGTTTGTGGCCTATTTTGCCACTTTCTTTTAAAAGCACTATTTCAGTTGGAATGAGTTGGAGTTTATAGCCATGATTTTCTATTTTGTTTTCTCATTTCCTGTTTTGCAATAAAGGTAGGACTAGAGACGCAGTCATTTCTGTGCTGTGAAAACTTATAAAATTACACTATTTTGAATTTATTTTGCGTGCTAAACTGTTCCATTTATTAGCTCTCAGTATTTTTCTTTCTGAGGTATAGTTTATAAAGATAGCCACACTTTTCAGACAATGAATAGATTTTAAGTGGTCATTGGGTATAGTGACCTAGAATTACAGAGTAAAAATTAGATTTGCTTATTCCCCCATTTCTTTTATTTTCTTGAGAGGATAGACCTGTGAGAAGACAAGACAATTGCTTTCCCCAGTGTACTCTTTTTCCTTCTCTCGCTAACATTATTAGGCGGTGAACTATAGAGTTAACAGCTTGCGTGCTAGAGTCAGTGCCCCTTAGCTCAAATCCCAGCATCACCATTTACTAAATGTAGGACCTTGGAAAGTATATCTGAACTTGTGACTTGGCTTTCTCATTTCTAAAATAGGGGTTGGTGTGAGTCAAGTATGGTAATATACATGAAACTCTTGGCATAATAGTTCATGGACATTTTAGAATAAACTTGGCCCTCTGTATTTGTGGGCTTCACATCCATGGAGTCAACCAACCTCACATCAAAAATATATTTAAAAATTGCATCTGTACTTAACATGTACAGATTTTTTTCTTGTTGCATTGTATTATTCCCTAAACAATACAGTATAACAACTATTTGCATAACATTTACATTTTATTTGGTATTACAAGTAATCTAGAGAGAATCCAAAGTAAACAGGGAGATGTGCATAGATTTTATGCAAATACTATGCAATTTTATATCAGGGACTTGAGCATCCATGGATTTTAGTGTCCACAAGAGGTCCTGGAGCCAATCTCCAATGGATACTGAGAAACGACTGCAATACTAGAGCTCTTATTCTTTATATTTCAAATATAGTTTTGATCCTTCCTTCAATTTTTCCCAGATTTTCACATGAGCAAAACTTATGGTTAGAACTTGGTTATGTGAAAATATAGGCAAATAAAGGATAGAGTAAAAGTGCTATTGATAAAGCCAGGTACAATTCTTCTTATGTGAAATCATCAATCTACTTTGTTAGCACTATATATGAGTTGTGTGTTTCCCCCATTATGTTACAATTATATTGACAAAAAATGAGCAGGAGCATAGTGGATTCCCACTTTCACAGAACAAATAACCATTGGATGCTAGGAAACTGTGCTTCAAGAACACAGCCTTCCTTTCTTTGGAAGGGCAGTCAAAAGCATGGTATGTTTAAACTGAAGACTCTTTATGAGTGTTCTGCATGACTGATGAAGGAATGCTAAATTTATCATTTTCCACCTTAAATTAGAAAGCAAAAGTTCAGTATTTTATGACTGGAAATTTTATAAATGCCCCTATTAATAGTTATTTTTAATGTCAATAATTCTTTGAAAGTATGATTTTTTCATATAATTTTCCATTTTGTGGAGGAAGCATAATTTTTTTAATAGTTGACCACTGCTCCAACTTAGGCTCTTCTCTCAGACTTGAGGCCCTTTACCTGCAAAGAGACATTCTTATCAGTCAGGACTGAATAAGTGATGAAGACAAGAAGTCCCTGCTGTAGGTGCATTGAAGGAAAAGACATGTCCTTGGTTGTGTGGAGCATCCTAGGAAAACGGAGGGTGTTATTATTCATTTTGTTTGTGGTCAGAAAAAGTATGACTGCCCTGATGCTCTTCTAATAATTCTGAGAGAAAGAGAAAATACATAGTGAGAAACAAGAGAAAAAGCCCTTGTGTGTCAGGGTTTTTGTCTCTGAGGAGCAGTGAAGAGGGTAGATTGACCACTCTGATAAAGAATATACAAATCTTTCTGAGACAAACCCTACTTCTCATTAAATTGTGAATTTTTAATGCAGTCCTACATTAGAGTCTATTACTGTGACACACCTCCCAGACTTCTGCACTTTAAAACTGATCAAGAGGAAAAACCATCTGATTTGGTGTTCATCTTTGGAGGAGAGTGGATTTTCCAAAAATAACCATCGGCTGGCTGCATGATGCTATTTTTCACTGGCAAGTAGCTGAAATAGATTTTTAACCCATTGTCTTCTCAATTTTTGGTTAAGAACTTAGGAAAAGTACAAATATAAGCACAACTTAAGGTTTAGGGGTTTTGGGGTATCAAGCATTGAGTTTGGAAGTTGGTTATTCTTTCTTTAAGGGATTATATCTACAATGACATGCTACTTCTCGCTCTAGAGTCTCTGAAACATCTGTCTGGCATCCCAGTAGTTACTCATCATCTCCTCCTTCACAGCATCCATAAAAGCTTGCATTATATTCAGATTCTCTTCTCTGAGAATCCTCAGTTCTTTGTTAGTGTGGTCATCTGTACTCCAAGACGCCCAATGACCTTGGAATATAGCCACAAGTAAGGGGAAATGCTACAGGGGTGAAAGGAAACAGTCTATGCACAAACCTGCCTTCCTCCTCTTCCAAAGTAAGTGAGTCTTTCTGTGTTGCTCAGCCTCCCTTATAGGCAGGTTTGGTCATGCAACAAAGCCCTTTCCAATGGAATGAAAGCAGAAGTGATAGGTACCCTTTCCAGGCCTGGCCTGCAAAACCACTGTGATACAATGTTGTTCTCTGTTTCTGAATGGGCACAGCTGTCTCCTTCCCATACACAGCTCTTAGCTAACTGAAGACGATCTGGAATCCTAAGGTTGATCATGCCTTCCTGACCTCTGCTGAACTCTGCTGGATCTTCTGCGCCATCAGAGCTGACGTCATTTACAATGTCCTGACAGCAGGTACGCTGAGTAGGGACTGGTTCCACATTGTCCTTGACACTCTCCTCCGGCAACTGGCCACAATCAGGGACTGCGGAAGTCAGGCATACAGGCACCTTCATGTGACTGAGGGGCTTCATTTCCAAACCATCCTGAGGATAAGGTGCTACCACAGGGACCACAGGAAGAGGGCTGCTGCTGAAAGTGCTATTGGTTTTGGTGAAACACCTATTGTTATTTCGACAATTTCGGCAGTTAACACACTCCAGAGGGTCAATCTGAGGCATGGCCATGTACGTTCCACCACCATTCACTAGATGATGAGGATGTTCAAAATCCACGTGTGTCCTGGTTAGAGAGTTGGTGTGCCCACACTAACACGTGTTGAATAACTACTGTGTACCAGGCACTGTGCTCAGTACTTGTTACTGTTAACTCATTTAACCCTCACAACTCATCTACAAAGTTGGTATTAAAATCCCCCAGTCACTCAGTGAGCCATGGGACCTGAATCCGAACCTAGTTTATCTGGAGCCATAATCTGGGCTCCTCCCATTTTTCCATACTGCTTTCCAAAAGCATTGCGGTTCACTCTTTAGATGGAGCCAGTCCCGTTCCGTATGCTGTGATCTATCCCTGCTGTGGAATTCCTCCGAGGCTCCAACTCTGCAGCCGGAGAAGCTGCCCTCTGGCCTCCGCGGGCAGAGCTGTGCTTATGACTTCGTCTTCCAGGAGTCCACATTTCTCCCCTTGACGGCCCCTGTCTACCACCTCCACCTGGAAATTTGATCTTTACTGTGCTCAGTGATCACGAAATTGGTCAAGCCTCTTCATGTTCCTTCTCATTTAGAATTCTGTGTGATTGTTTTAGCATTAAACTGCCCGCTCCCACTGTATCATTCCACGATCTCCTTTTAATGTTTTTCTTTCAGTTTTGCACTGACGGTCTGGTGACAGGTGCTGCCAGGGTGCAAGTTACATTGCAATGTTCTAAACCTTTTGAAGTGTTCTTAGCAAAAGCATTTCTTTCTGGGTTTTGTTTTTGTCGAATGAGTCTATGAAGACTCAATGCATCCATCTTGGGCTGATCATGCCACAGATCTCATTCCAGCTACGGTACTGCCAAGAAGTGAAGTTTATCATTGAATTTTACCTGTGTTGCTGTCTTTTAAAGTAATGACTTTGAGATGCATGCTTTGTATCATATTGAAAAGTATGTTTTATTTTCCTTAAAGTTGTACTATTATGTGTGAACCTACATATTTTAAAGGATGTAGCTTTAACAGGTAAAAAAAAAAAAAAAAAAAAAAAAAAACAACACTGTGATATTTGCTAGAGCAGTCTTCCTTTAACTAGGTAAAAATCTATTTCCCTATCTTCGTTATCTGCTAATGTCAGTTTACTTTTCTGAAGTAAACAGGATAAGCTTCCCCATCTTCCACATGCCTCTTTAGGAGCTTTTCTAACTCCAAATGTCTGTAATTTCATAACTGAGCTCAGAATGCCTTTTCAAAATGACTCAGTGATTGGAATTAAGGGAATGTAGGTTAATATTTGTAGACACTTGATTATATAGATGGTCCCTGACTTATAATGGTTTGGCTTAACAATTTTTCAACTTTACAGTGGTATGAAAGAGATATACACTGAGTAGAAACTTTATTTCAAGTTTCTAAGTTTGATCTTTTCCTGGGCTAGTGATATGCTGTATGATACTCTCTCTCAAAGCTGGGCAGCAGCAATGAATTGCAGCTCCTAGGCAGCCACTTCATCACAAGCGTAGGGGTTAGGGGTATTAAAATTATCATAAATAAAATTATGATATTTTCCACATACAATGGGTTTATTGGTACATAATCTATTGTAAGTTGAACATCTGTACATCTATGAGTGGCAGGTGGGTGCGGGGGTTAAAAATTCAAACTCTGGAGTTACACTCCCACAGGTAGAATTCTGCTGTCATGAATTTCTGGTTGAGTAACTTTGGGCAAATGATTTACACACTTTGAATATCAGTTTCCATGTTAGTAAAATGGTGATAATAATAGTACCTCATCAGATAGTTGTGAAGATTAAATGAACTAATACATGCAAAAGACTTGAGAAAGTACACTCTGGTAAAATCACTCAATAAATGTTAACTATTGCTATTAATACTTGTAAATAAAATAAGCAGGAAATCAACAATTAAATCTGGCCACACCCCCTCTCTATCTATGTTTAACTTACCATTTGTAGTAGTCAGGACATCCCTTCTGTGTTTGAGGATCTGGAGCAAAGTCTATGCCATTCCTGATTGTTTGACTTAACTCTTAGCCTGCCTGCTCTGATGCAAATATAATGGAAAGGTGAGGGAGCTCTGGCAAATAACAAATGGCTTTCTAGGTACTCAAATATGGGCCAAAGAGAATTTGCTTAAAATTGATCATAATTCTAGCCTCATTGGTGCCTGCTAATCACCATGCTTCCTCCTTGTGAGTGCATTTTGGGGCTGAGAGAAACAGTTTATAGGGTGTGAATCTGCTTCCTACTTCTTGGTCCCACATGTTCACTATGTTTTTTTTTTTTGGAAAATGACCCAGTGAACACAATTCTGGCTACAGGAATGCAGTCATCACTAGTCTATAATTTTCAAGCCTTCTTGAAAAGAAAAGAGTAACTTAAAGACCTAAAGATACCCATATTAGAATTCCCTAGTGTCTTTGGTGCAAAGAGAGCT
The DNA here is from genome assembly GCF_009828535.3 of Hylobates moloch. NCBI lineage: Eukaryota > Metazoa > Chordata > Mammalia > Primates > Hylobatidae > Hylobates > Hylobates moloch. The sequence continues at coordinate 33,679,421 of NW_026652281.1, forward strand.
ATGAGGTTTGCGAAACAATCACTAAAGTGAATTTCAAAAAATAAAAATACAGCCAACGGGCCTGTAGAAGACCCACTTTTGTTAATAGACAGGATAATTGCAGGATATAAGGTGGAGTTTGGGGTTCTTCTATTCTTTCTGTATTATTTGCTATCATCTGAATTGAAATTGAACTGTATCCCTACCTTTCTCTCTGCTGTGTCTCTGCAGGTCTGGAGTGGAAGACTAGCAGAATGATTAAATGTATGTCTTTTACCTCTTATCAGTTGTGTAAACTTGGTCATACTAGCCAAGTCTTGAAGCCTTGGTTTTCTCATCTTTTAAACAAGAGAGTTCTTGGGTCCCTCTTATTGGGTTGCTGTGAAGTCTAAATATGCTACACTTGTGAAGGATTAGTTCACTGCCAGACACATAGCAAGAGTTCAGTAAATGGTTGCTTTTATTGTACATGCCAGTAAGGTATACCAATTTCTTTCACACTGAGATGTGTATGAGTCTTGTATAGTCAGAAATTTCACCTTGAAAACTTGAGAGTGAATTTTGAGTGTTCTAAATCATTTCCTTATAACAAAATATTAATTGGGGATTTTAGTAGTGATGCTCTAGGCACAACAAAAATTAAAAACCTAGAGAGTTGCTCATGTCAATGACTGTATAAAAATCTCTTACATGCAAAGGAACACAGAACAACAGCTAGGATTCATAAATCATTATGTTGTAGCAATATAAGAATTTTTAATAGCTATGGAGATGGCACATACAACCTTATGACCCCTATACTTTATCCACTCATTCACTTTTTCATTCATTCTGAAAATGTTTAATTATGAGTTGTTGCTAGGTATTGGGATATATTTTGAAAATACTATGAGGAACAAAAGAGATATGCCTCTGCTAACATGGCATTAGCATCTGAATGGGAAATATGGGCAAAATCTGTTAAGAAAACAACCAAATTATTGAAAATAATTGCAGCAGGTTGCAGTGGCTCATGCCCGTAATCCCAGTACTTTGGGAGGCCGAGGCAGGTGGATCACCTGAGGTCAGGAGCTTGAGACCAGCCTGACCAACATAGTGAAACCCCATCTCTATTAAAAATGCAAAGATAAGCTGGGTGTGGTGGCGGCCACCTGTAATCCCAATTACTCAGGGGGCTGAGGCAGGAGAATCACTTGAACCCAGGAGGCAGAGGTTGCAATGAGCCAAGACTGCACCACTGCACTCCAGCCTGGGTGACAGAGTGAGATTTGGTCTCAAAAAAAAGAATAATAATTGCACACTATGATAAGTATTATAAAAGAAAGCATTGGGAGTTTAAAATAGGAAATAATAGCCCTGGAGTGGAGGACAAGAATACTTAAGAAAGAGTGGGATAAAGTAGCTAAGAGGGGAGGAGGAGGCCATTCCAGAAGGAAGGAACAGAATGTGCAAAGGCCCTGGTATGCAAAAGAACCTTGAAGAATAGAAGAAATTCTACTTTGGACAGAGAACATCTGATGAGGAGGTTGGAGAAGGGACAAGCCAGATTATGAAGGGCCCTGAAACTATGATAAGGAGTTTAGATTTTATTTAAGCAGAAAAAAATACATGGTATTGCTCTGGCCTCTGGAGACTAGATGAGAGGAGTTAAGAATGGCAGCATGGACACCCAAGGAGATTGTAGCAGTGGTTCAGGTGACTTGGCCTTGGGATGGAGGTGGTGGAGATGGAGAAAAGTAGACTGAATCAATCAACCTACATGTCCATCTATTTATTAGGATTGGCAGAACTTGCTGAGGGATCAAACGCCAAGTTGGCAGTTGAATTTGTGAGTCTAGAGCTCAAAGGAGAGGGCTGAGCTGAAATATAAATTTGAGAGTTGCTGAATTACATATATTATAGTGTTTAAAGCCAGATTAAAGGAGAAGATCACCTAGCAAATTTTGGAGAAGAGAACGTTAGAGAAATAGCATACTTTAGGACTCAGGTAAAGAGTAGTAAAGGAGATAGAGAAGGAATAACCAGCAAGACAAGAAGAGATCTCAAGGAGTATAGACACAAAGAGATAAAATGTATTTAGGCAGAATTATCAACCTAGCTGAATGCTGGCAAGCGGTAGAGTAAGTTGAAAGCAGAGAGAGTATTAATTTTGGCACTGTATAGACAGCTGGTGATCATAAGAGCCATTCCAGTGTAATGATGGGGTTGGATGGGGTCGTGCTGTATCAGACTCATATTAGACTAGGTATAAGAGTGAACGGATATAAGTAAGTTGACATAGTATATGTAGGCAACTCTTTTGAGAAGTCTTACTAAGATGAGGTCAAGGTAAAAGAAGAGTTTTCAAAAGATGGGCTTTAGGAGAGCATATTTGCATATGGTGAGGATGTCCCTCCAGAAAAGAGACAACTGAAGAAGCAAAGCCCTTGAGAAGGCAAGAGAGAATTAGATCCAGAACATAGGAGAAGGGATTAGTTTTGTGAGAAAAGCAGGAAAACTTTATAACAGGAAGAAAGACAAAGTTAGATATATGAGGAGGCATGCAGCTTGTTAGTTTATTTTTTGTCAATGAAGAACAAGGCAAGACCATAGGGGGAGGATATGGATAGAGGAGGGAGCATGAGAGATTTGAAAGAAAGCAGAAGATATAAAATCATCAAATCATGTAGTGAGAAAACAGCCCTATAAGAAAGATATCACAGAATCTCTGGCCTTTCTTGAGTGCACATATGTGTTCACAAATTTGAAGTGAGACCTGCACTTTGGAATATAGGCTCCAGAGAGTAGGGGTCTTTTCTGTCTCTTTTACCAGTCCTCATGGTACCTGAATGGGGCCTGATAAGTAGTAGATGCTCCAGAAATGTTTTTTGAGTGAATGAATAAATATGTTTAGTTGGTTACTTTCTCTGGAAGTATTTGGATGCTCAGGTAAAGGCACCAAGAAGATAGGGGGTAGAACTCATAGAGGACTGGAGTTTTTCCCCAGGCAAGGGTGAAAGAGAGCAGTCAGGGAGTTGAGAATTTTAGCAAGGGAGTGATTATAGTGATGAGCCATACAATCAATGATGGAAGAGAACAAAGGGAAAGCTAAGGGATAATTAGGTAATGGGTAGTAAGAAAGTGGTTTGAGGTCATGAAGAGGTCAGAAAGTTTGTCAGTAAGCGTTCTTAAGAAAACCTTCTGAAAGAATAAGAGGTTGTAGTTGCAGAACGTTGGGTTTGGAACTGGGATTTGAGAAGGAGAACAGATACTGGTGATTGCATAGCTCAGGGTATAACCATGTGGGGATGCCAAGGCAGAGTGGAAGAAAATATCACTCATAATGAGGGGTCAAAGTATGGATTGGCTCTATTTCTTTTTTCTTTAGTATCATCTAATACATCACAGTTATGATCTTAATCCATGTAGAAAAGAAGATGAATTTTATGATGAAGATATGAAAATATAAATGGAAATTTCCTACTCCTTTTACCCCCAACAGATACACACAACCAAGCATGACTGTCATGGATGTAAGGATATTTATGTGGTGATTTGGAGAACCAGAGTGTACTGTTTGAAAGGGGCTATGGGAACATGTACACATAATTGAATAATTTGCAATATTAGGTGTCTAGAAGGAAGGCCTGACTAGGCATAAATATATATTTAATCCCACTGAATGGTGGTTGATGAATTGTATTGTTGAAAATCTGAAAGGGTATCATTTTGCCAGATATAGATAATAGTATTCCATTATTCTCAGATGAATTGTCACAGCAGTTAACATATTTTTGGCTTTTTAATTTAAAATGATAAGTGTGGGTGGAGGGGGTGATGAAAGTCACCAGAGAATTTTGTGGATTCTAGAATAGAAGGGGCTATGCTCTACTTCTTTTTTTAATTGCCCTGGGAGGGTGCAAACCTTTCTGTATTATTAGAATATGGGAAAACAAGAATTCGACAGCCACATGGGATGCCGGGGCATAGAGGCCTGAGGCACAAGCCTGAATGAGGTATTCTGGATGGAGTACAGGGAACAGCAAGGTGTCATTTTCCTGTGTAACTGCCAGTGGTGTGGACATAGCTGAGAAAAAGTCAGTACACCAGAAGTAGCTCATGGTTAGGAGGAGTGGACCTGTCAACAAATTCCCTGCAGACCTGAGGACCAAAGGAATCCAGATACCTAAACAACTTACAACTTGGGAGATGCCAGCATAGCTTTATGATGACCAGATTTACGACTCTCCCTCATACTTTGACATTGTATAAACTCTCAGGACCAGGGAGAGGAGAAAATCCTAAATTAGTGAAGGAAGTCCTGATTGGCTGAGAAAATCTTACTTAGATGATTTTTTTCACTCCCAAATTGGATGGGAGCTTGAAATAGAGATGAAGCTATGAAAAATAATAAAAATAATGAAAAATTATTTTACATTCCTTGAACATTTAAGTGTGTGGATTGAAAAATTAATAGCCATTACACAAGAGCTACTGTTTATTTTGGTTATCATTTTAGTATGGCTGTTAAGAAAGGCCCAAATAATAGTAGCTTAAAGAAGATAAAAGCTTACTTTTTCTCATGTAACAGTCTGAACATAAGCAGTACAAGACCAATATGGTGGCTTTACAATATTAGGGGCTGAGATGTTGTCTAAGATGGATGCATGGGTTCTGCCATCACAGTCATGTTCTGGCCAGTGGGAAGGGGAGTAATGTGGAGGGGATAACCTATATGTTGCAAATACCACTTTCTCTTTCATCCTATTAGCCAAAACTTACTTACATACCACATATGGCCTTAAGGGAGGCTGAGAAATATACACTTGAGCTGGTTAGCTGTATGCCAATCTAAACTTTGGGGGAGCTATTTCCTAAGGGAAAAAAGAGAGAACACATTTTGGGAGAAAATCATTGATGTCTGGCATTTAGTGTCATGGGTGCCTGGGAACCTAGATGAAGTATTGAAATAGAAGAGGCATGGAGAGCATGAGTTATCCTTGAGTTGAACAGCTACTCCTTTGGGGATGAGTGGTGAATTTCAGCTGCTCATCTATAGGTGGGTGTTCTATCCTTGGGCCATTCAGTTACTCACTTCCTAGATGAGCTCATGCCTAGCCCTAACTCAATGGCCTCACTTTAGTGCTAAGTGCTGGAAGGCCAACAAAGGCTGTTCTTAAGTTTCTGCATTGTAGTTACTTTTTGGTCACTATTACTTTATGGATAATGGATCTGTTTTATTTATATTATTGTTGTAAAATATAATCATAAAACAATAATTTATGTTGGTATAACAATATACATATTTCCTTGGTAGCCTGTTCACTTCCATAATTTTTTTTATATTTTCACAGACTTACCACAAATGAGTATTTAAATACTATACATTTGCAACTCTCCCTACGTCCCCAAGTTTTTATATCCATCAGCATGTGACAATTTTCTCATTTCTCCAGTTATGACTTTTGGGATTTTTTTTTTTTTTTTTTTGAGACGGAGTTTCACTCTTGTTGCCCAGGCTGGAGTGCAGTGGCACCATCTCGGCTCACTGCAACCTCCACCTCCCAGGTTCAAGTGATTCTCCTGTCTCGGCCTCCCGAGTAGCTGGGATTACAGTCATGAACCACCACGTCCGGCTAATTTTTAGTAGAGATGGGGTTTCTCCATGTTGGTCAGGCTGGTCTCAAACTCCCAACCTCAGGTGATCTGCCCGCCTTGGCCTCCCAAAGTGCTGGGATTACAGGCCCGTTAGCCACCACTCCCGGCCAGGACTTTCTTTTACCTGTCTCTGTTCCTTTCACCCAGGATTTCTTTCTTTTCCTTTCTTTCATTTTTCCCCACGGTTCTAGACTATTTCCCAGGATCCTCTCTGTAGTCTTTTGTACTTAACATATTGAGCTTATTTTTTGGGGTTTCCCTTTTTTTGGTTTCCCCACTCTTCTCCCTTCCCATCTTTTCTGCCTTGGGACCTTTTAAATATGGTGTTTATCTAAAGCAGTTAGTACTTGAGTCCTTATATCTGCAGGGAATACCTTCTCTCTTTTGTTCTATACTGCTTGCTCACCCCAGTTATTTTCTCTGTTTCCATTGCCTTCCCCCTACTGTGTCTGGATTTGGTGGGTTCTTGGTCTTGCTGACTTCAAGAATGAAGCCGTGGACCCTCCTGATGAGTGTTACGACAGTTCTTAAAGATGGTGTATCCGGAGTTTGTTCCTTCAGATGTTCAGATATGTCTGGAGTTTCTTCCTTCTGGTGGGTTCGTGGTCTCACTGACTTCAGGAGTGAAGCTGCAGACGTTTGCAATGAATGTTACAGCTCATAAAGGTGCAGGGACCCAAAGAGTGAGGAGCAGCAAGATTTATTGGGAAGAGTGAAAGAACAAAGCTTCCACAGCATGGAAGGGGACCCGAGCGGGTTGCTGCTGCTAGCTCGGGTGGCCTGCTTTTATTCCCTTATCTGGCCCCACTCATATCCTGCTGATTGGTCCATTTTACAGAGAGCTGATTGGTCCATTTTAGAGAGAGCTGATTGGTCTGTTTTACACAGAGCTGATTGGTCTGTTTTGACAGAGTACTGATTGGTGCGTTTACAAACCTTTAGCTAGACAGAGAGTGCTGATTGGTGTGTTTACAATCCTTTAGCTAGACACAAAAGTTTTCCAACTCCCCACCTACCCCAGAAGCCCAGCTGGCTTCACTTCTCACTGGTACTCACCATGGGACTTTGCGGCAACTAGCCCGGGCACTCCAACAGCCCAGAGGGAGCTTGTCCCTGATCAAGCCCAGCAGGTGCCCGCCAGCCACGCCGAGTGTGTGGCTTGCCAAGCATGCGCTCACCTGGAACTGGCACCAGTCTGTGAGCACCACATGCAGCCCTGGCTCCCGCCCACACCTCTCCCTCCACACCTCCCTGCAAGCAGAGGGAGCTGGCTCTGCTCTTGGCCAGCCCCAGAGAGGGGCCCCCACAGTGCAGCGGCGGGCTGAAGGGCTCCTTGAGCATAGCCAGAGCAGAAGCCAAGGCCAAGGAGGTGCCGAGAGTGAGCGAGGGCTGCTAGCACATTGTCATCTCTCAATCCCCCCTCTAAACAGGACACCCCAACTGCTGTTGGGAATTTGGCCAATGACCGCTCTAGCTAATTCCTGCTGGATAGGGGTGAAGAAGGGGCCCTGCAGTTATAGTGTCCTCCAGAAGGGAGGCCTCTTTAGGCCAGTGGAAGGGCCAGTGGGTTGGTCCAGGGGTCCTCAGTAGAAGTTATTAGTTGAGATCATTTGGGGTTCTATTTGTAAGACCATCTGTAGCTTGATGGCCTCCAATCTAGAGGAAACCAATTTGACAAGCCGGTTAAAAATACAGGGTCCAAAGGCGAGTAACAGCAAGATGGCTGCCACAGGACCTAGGAAGGGGAGAAGCCATGTTGCCCAACTCCAGAGGTTGGTGTAAGAGTTTGAAAGGCATTGTCTGATTTCAGAAGCCTTTTCCTATAAACTCCCGGTGGCATCTCATACTATCCCTGACTGGTTAGTGTAAAAACAGCACTCTTCCCCTAATAAGGTGCAGAGTCCTCCTTTCTCAGCAGTGAGGAGGTCTAGGCCTCAGAGGTTTTGGAGAGTCACTGCTGCTAAAGAGTCTAGTTGGGATTGTAGAGTAAGGATAGATTTCGTTATTTTTTGCAAACTGTCTGAAAAATCCTTTGAGAGTGTGTGGTAGTAGGATAATGAAGTGGATATTCTGGTTCCTGTAGCAGTAGCCATTCCTAACCCTCTAAGTAGGGGTATTACTTGTATGGCTCTGCGCTAATGGACTTGAGCTTTGAGGGGTACTGATAAGGTCTGATTTCCTGGGGCAATGTTAATGTTGGGACTTAGAAAAACTAAGGTGCAGGTGCCTGTCCAGTTAGTGGGGAGGCAAATATAGGTCAATGTTCCACATAAGGATATACATTGGCTAGGTAGAGAGAACTGGTTGTGTATGATAAAAAGGTGTGTGAATTTGTTGTTTTCATTTTCCCGTACTCCTAGATTACTTGCCAAGTAACTCCAGTGAGTGGCTGGAAAGGGGTGTTGGGAGCAAACTGAGGGGCTCCCTGTGTTCTATTTTCCCATTGGAGAGAAAAAGTTTTGTAACCACTAGGAACCATTCGAGAGAGTGATTGAAAGAGGGGATGAGAAGGCATTCACTAGTGGTGGGGGCACTGCTGCATGGGGTCCAGGGGTGAATGGTCATGCAGGGAGTATGTTTGCCATTACAAAACCTGGACTGTTTGTTAAGCAGGGAGGAGGTGATAATTTCTGGGGGCCCCGAGAAGCAGACAAGCCATCTGAATGGAGCTGTTTGGGTGACTCGGAAGTTACTATGATCACTTGGGACTTGAAATTGCAGGGTTTAATTACACAGATGCGATAGTAGGTGCCCCAGGATAAGGCCTTATAACAGGTTGCGATGGATGCATAAAGGGGCTTGGAATGTTAAGATGGTATTTGTAGTTATAGGGCCATGTATGGGCTTTTCATTGCTTGTGTAATAGGTGAGGTTGGAAATGTAAGAATGTAAAAGTTGGATTGCACGTCCTGTTAGGGTATTCTTGGTCCTATCAGAGTTGGGGAAGTTGGCTAATGATTGCATATTTAGAAGTCAGAAAGGGTCTTTTCCTTCATAATGAGGGTGGTAGGTTAAGGTTTGCAGGAATGGGAGTGGCAATGTAAGCAGAGGTTGATAGAGAGATACAAAGACAACAGTCCTTTGCCAGGGAAGGATTGGACTGGTTTAACAGAGTGCTGGTTGAGAGTCTTGTAGAGGTAATTAGGAGCTAGTGGAAGGGGGTGGGTGATTGTATGAAGTATCCAAGGAAGCAGGAGGGATAAACAGGCAAAGAGCAAATAGAAAGGTAAAGAGGGTGCTTTGGAAAATGAGATCATTTTATTGAGTCAGAGTTAAAGGTAGGAGTAAATTGCTGTCAAAAGGAAGGAAGATAGAAAGAAGGTTGACCTGATTAGGATTTTCGCCCTGGCAGGAGCTACAGTATATAGTCCTATCACAAAGAGTATGGTTAGTGTGCTGTTTTCACTTATCTTTTTTAAGGAGGAAGGGGTTTTTCTTTAGGATCAGTGTGGAGCCTTTTTAGTCTGGGATATTTCCTTCTGAAATAGGAGATTCAATTCCTCCAACAGTTTGCAAGTGTATTGAGGCTGGTCTGGCTACTCTTGGGACTCCTGAGCTGAGGTCCTGCAAGTTCCTCAGGGGATGTCCAAAGTTTAACTTGGGTGTGGTGAATCCAAGATTCCACTCCTGCTATCTTAACTGCAGTGGGAGTAGAGAGGATTACCGAGTGTAGTCCTTCCCCCAAAGAATCCATAGATGGGGAGGTAGAGGGGAGAGATTTGACCAACACTAGATCTCCTCATTGAAACAACTCTGTTCCCTTTTCTCTGTGACATCTCTCAGGTAGGTTTTTAAGGTTTTGTTGATATTTTGCCAAAGGAGTTATATCTTTGACCAAGTTGGCCGTTTCCTGATCAAGTAGGAGGTCATTTGTGAGAAAAGGTCGTCCATATAGCATTTCATATGGACTGAGCCCTATTCTGTGAGGAGAATTTCGGATTCTCAACAAGGCCCTGGGCAAAAGAGTAGGCCATGGGAGATGAGTTTCTTGTATTAGTTTCCTTAATTGCCTCTTGAGTGTTTCATTTGCCTTCTCGACCTTCCCTGAGGATTGTGGCCTCCAGGAACAGTGAAGGTGATATTGTATCCCTAGCGCCCTGGAAATTCCCTGAGTTATCATGGCTTTAAAAGTCGGACCATTGTTGCTCTGTAAGGTTTGGGGAAACCCAAATCTGGGAATTATTTCATGAATTAGTTCTTTAATTACTTCCTGAGACTTCTCTGTCTTGCAGGGGAAATCTTCTATCCAATTTGTAAAGGTATCAACACAGACCAACAAGTATTGAAATCCCTTTGACTTCGGCATATGGGTGAAGTCTAACTGCCAGTCCTCTCCAGGATAGTGACCTATTCTTTGTTCCCCCAAAGGGGCCTTATGATGGACAAAGGGATTATTCTTTTGGCACACCTCACAAGTTTTGACTGCTTGTCAGATGGTTCGGAGGAGATTTGGCCCTGTAAGTAGGGATTTGGCCATTCAGTGAGTGTTTTCAATACCCATATGAAAAGTCTGGGGGAGGGTTTTAAGTATTTTCCACTGGCTGGCTTCGGGTATAAGTACCTTTCCTTCTTCCATCACCAACCACCACGAGGGGAGAAAACTATGCCCCTGTGAAAGTCCCCACTCTGCTTCAGTTGGGGAATACTGGGGCTTCATCGCTTGGAGGCGGTTGTTCCATACCAAGGGTCCTTCTGTCGGTATTTCTAATGCGGGGTTCCATCTGGGAGCAATTTTGGCCTCAGCATCTGCCCGACGGTTTCCTTCTGCCTTTTCTCCTTCATCTTTCTGATGGCTTTGTCAGTGAAACCTCCTTGGGTTTTTGCACTGCCTGCAATAACTCTATAATTTCCTTGTGGTATTTAATGGGGGTTCCCCCAGAGGTTAGGAACTCTCTTTCTCTCCATATTGCAACATGGGCATGTAGGATAAGATAAGCATGCTTGCTATCTGTATAGACATTTATTCTTTTTCCCTTTCCCAGTTCTAAGGCTCGGCTGAGTGCCACTAGTTCTGCTAACTGGGCACTGGTCCCTGGGGGAAGAGGCTTACTTTCAAGTACGGTTACATCACTAACTATGGCATAACCTGCCCTTCATATCCCATTATCCACAAATGAACTTCCATCGGTATATAGGTTAAGGTCAGTATTAGGTAAGGGGACTTCTAAGAGATCATCTCAGGTGGCATAATTCTGGACTATAATTTGTTGGCAGTCATGCGCGAATGGTTCCCCATCCTCTGGGAGAAAAGTGGCAGGGTTGAGGGCCACACAGATACGTATTTGAAGCACTGGTCCCTCAAGGAGTAGTGCCTGGTATCTAAGTAGGCAGTTGTCTGATAGCCATAAACTTCCTTTGGCACCTACTATGCCATTTACATCATGAGTAGTCCAGACAGTGAGATCCTTTCCTTGTATTATCTTGATAGCCTCTGACACTAAGACGGCCACCACCGCAACTACCCATAAACAGTGAGGCCAGCCTTTTGCTACTACATTAATTTCCTTACTTAGGTTTGCCACTGGTTGTGGGGTTGTCCCACGTATCTGAGTAGATTCCAAGAGCTATCCCTGCTCTCTCTGTAATGTATAAAGAGAAGTTTTGTCCTGTGGGAAGGCTTAAAGCTGGAACTTGAACTAGGGCCTGATTTAAAGTTTTGAAGGCTATTTCTGCCTCTGTTTCCCGTTCTACTAGATGAGTATTAGCTCTCTGGGTCTCTTTGATTAGAGCAAAGAGGGTGCTTTTTATCTTGCTGTATCCTGGGATCCATAGTCATCAAGAGCTGGTAATTCCAAGGAACCCCCACAATGGTTTTAATGTCTTAGGGTGAGGACAAGCCAATATAGGCTGTACTCATTACTTGCCAAGGACCCTGGTCCCTCTGGCTGAGATTAGGCCTAGATATTTGACCTGCTGTAGGCAAAGCTGGGCCTTTGACATAGACAACTTTTACCCTTGATTAGCTAGACAGTTCAAGAGATCTAGAGTAGCCTGCTGGCACAAGGCTTCTGAACTGGTAACCAAAAGCAAATCATCCACATACTGAAGGACCAGAGTGCCTGGACTTGAGGAGTGGCCTAGATCTTGTGCCAGTGCCTGACGAAACAGATGAGGGCTATCCCTAAACCCTTGGGGCAAGACCGTCCACATAAGTTGGGACGTGTGGTCTCTGGGATCCTAAAAGGCAAAGAGAAACTGGGAGTCAGAGTGCAGGGGAATACAGAGGAAGGCATTCTTGAGGTCCAGAACAGTGAACCATTCTGCTTCCTTTGGTATTTGAGAGAGCAGGGTATAGGGGTTGGGTATGACTGGATATAGAGGAATTACTGCCTCATTGATGAGTCTAAGATGTTGCACTAGTCTCCACTGACTGTTCGGTTTTTGTACTCCTAGAATTGGGGTGTTGCAGGGACTGCTGCATTTCTTTACTAAGCCTTCAGCTTTTAAATGTTTAACAGTATCCTGTAAATCTTTATCAGCTTCAGGCCTTAAGGGATATTGCCTTTGATAAGGAAAAATGGTGGGGTCTTTTAGCCTGATTTGGACTGGGTGGGCATTTTTTGTCCTTCCAAATTGTCCTTCCAATGACCAGACTTCAGGGTTGATTCCCTCTTCAAGTAGGGGAAAACAAATGGGTATAACTTTTCCCCCATATTCATGTAGATAATAGCTCCAGCTTTGGCTAACATATCCCTCCCTAATAAGGGTGTGGGACTTTCAGGCATAACAAGAAAGGCATGTGAAAAGAGCAAGGTCTCCCAATTATAACTGAGGAGGTGGGAGAAATACCTGGTTACAGGCTGTCCCAGGATTCCTTGGGTGGTAATGGACCTTGAGGACAGTCATCCAGGACAGGAGATTAACACTGAGAAGGCCACGCTAGTGTCCAAGAGGAAGTCAATTTCCTGGCCCTCAATGGTTAAACATACCAGGAGCTCAGTGAGGGTGATGATATGAGCTGACACTTGCCCCAGGCACCCTCAGTCCTGTTGTTGGATCATCTGGTTGGGGGCTTCTGACCCAGAGAACCTTTGTCTTCTGGGGCGTGCACCTTCCAGTGATTGCCTTGGCATAGCAGACATGGTCAAGGGGGCAGCTTGTTTCTTATTGGGCAATCTTATTTAAAGTGTCCTTTTAAACCACAAGCCCTACCAGGTGATTGGCCTGCTCCATTTTCTGTCCTCTCTGAACCACCAAGGTTTGTTTGTCTGAGGGCCATGACTAAGGCTGTGGCCTTTCTCTGATCTTGCTTTTCCTTTTTGGCCTGTTCCTCTTGGTCCCTATTACAGAATACTGAGGTTGCCAGGTTTGATAATGCTTCCAGATTTTGTTCAGGGCCCAGGGCTTACTTTTGGAACTTTCTCCTGACACGTGCGGCTGATTGGGTAATAAACTTATCTTTTAGAATCAGTTGACCCTCGAATGATTTGGGTGACAGGGGAGTATATTTTCTTAAGGCCTCCCATATCTACTTGAGGAAGACAGAAGGATTTTCTTCCTTTCCCTGAGTTATGGTGGACATCACTGAATAATTCATGGGGTTTTTCCTAATTCTCCTTACTCCTTCTAGAACACAGGTCAACAGATGTTTATGACACCAGTTCCCATGATCTGAGTCAAGGTCCTAGTGGGAATCCATACTGGGAATGGCTTGCTGACCAGTAGGGAATTTGTCCCTTTCTTCAGCTGTCATTCTATCATTTACTTGACTAAGATAGCAAGTATTTCCATACTCTCAGGCTGCAGCTAAAGCCGCATACTGTTCATTACAGGCCAGGGTTTGATCTAACAATAGCATGACATCTCTCCAAGTGAGATCAAAGGCTTGCCCTAGACCCTGTAGGACACCTATGTACCTATCAGGATAATCTGAAAACTTCCCCAGGTCTGCCTTGATCTGCATTAAATCAGGGAGGGAGAAGGGGACATGTACCCGGATTGAGCCAAATTCCCCTCCCCCTACAGCTTGAAGGGGACATAACTGATAGCCCAGGGTGTTTTTGTGGTCCTTTGGAGATTTCTTTGCTTATTTTCTTCTGGGTGGGGGAGATTAGAGGAAGATTCTCATTAATAGGAAGGGGAGCTATAGGGAGGCTAGGATATGGGGGTAAGCTGAATGGTCCTGTGGGATGTAAATTGCAAGCTTTGCATAGTCATGTATTCTCCCTCAATGAAAGGGAAGCTTGGACATAAGGTATTTCACTCCATTTGCCTTCCCTCTTACAGAAAAGGTCAAGCTGCAAGATAGTATTGTAATTTATACTTCCCTCAGGTGGCCATTTTCCACATCAGAGACAGAATATTGGGGCCAGGCCTTAGTGCAGAAAAAAATGGGCTGCCTCGGCCAGGTATGGTGGCTCACACTTGTAATCCCAGCGCTTTGGGAAGCTGAGGCAGGTGGATCACGAGGTCAGAAGATCAAGACCATCCTGGCTAACAGGATAAACCCCATCTGTACTAAAAATACAAAAAATTAGCCAGGTGTGGTGGCAGGTGACTTAGTCCCAGCTACTTGGGAGGCTGAGGCAGGATAATGGCGTGAACCCAGGAGGTGGAACTGGCAGTGAGCGGGGATCATGCCACTGCACTCCAGCCTGGGCGACAGAGTGAGACTCTGTCTCAAAAAAAAAAT